>NC_087182.1:1018754-1033754 GCF_035594125.1 Scylla paramamosain
GGTTCCTCTACCGCCTGAAGACCTGGGTTGGAGGTCCCCCACGTACTGGCCTCTGCGGTTTGGCTCAAGAGAGTTTGGTTTGAGTGGCGCAGCGGTGAAGATATAGACTAGACTCGTGACCTGCGTGGTTTAGAGTTCGATACTGTGTCTGTTGAGTTGTTGTTTTGTTTGGTTAATTTGTTAGTTAGTTTATTGATTGGGTAGTTAGTTCGTTTGTTAGATGACTACGTAGTTATTTTGCTAGTTAGTCAGTCATTCAGCTTGCTTGTTAGTTAGTTTGGTAGGTAGGTAGGCAGTCAGTTGGTTGGTTAGTTATTTAGTTAGTTCTTTAGTTAGATACACAAAATTTATTAGTTAGTCAGTTAGTTAGTTAATCAGTCAGTCAGTCAGTTAGTTACCTAAATAATTAGTTAGTTAGTTAGATGATTAGACAGTTAATCAGTGGGTCAACCAGTTAATCAGGCAGTCACTTTAATATAGCCACAACAAAAGGATCACAAGCCACCATTTAGAGCAAGGTAGCAATGTCTTTTGAACCCTCTCTGAACACCGTGACATCAGCTGTTGAGGATAGTAAGCTGTCACGGAGTTAGATGAAGTGGTGACAGGAGACTTGAGGCAACTGAATCACAATGTTTTCAGAGGATATCCTAAGGTGATAAGCACGTAACAGGTTCATCCCTCACTGGCTTCCGTTACGGTGCTACCAGTATTAATGTTAGGGTGCCTTGGAGGTTTAACTCAGACTCTTAAGTGAATAGGTAATGAGGCTTAGATTAATTACTAGGCCGGAGGTATGTAAACATAGACCTTGGACTTAATTATAGTTATTTAAATTAACAGTTAGACCTAACTGGAAAAAGAAAAACACGTATTTTAGAAACAAAACCTTGAAAAAACAGAACGATATAGCTTAATAAATGAGTTTTCAGCGTTAAATACGAGATATATCACCTACTTAGAACTGCATTATCCCTTAGAAAACTGGTGAGCGTATAGGAGGGTTAAGATGAGAGATAGCCAGGCGTCCACAGCGAGAAGCTTAAAAAAACAAGCTCTTAGCGTTGAATACAAGATATATTACCTTATTCAAAGCTATAGTATCAATTACAGACATGCTGTGTGTATAGAAGGGTTAAGATGAGAGATATTCAAGCGTCAACAGAGAGGGGAACACACACAGGAGACCTGCTAGAGTTTGCGTCGGTCATGTGGCGTCACGGGTTCTTCCACCTGCTCCGTTTTCTGTGCCCGTTAAGTAGCGCTGCGTCAGGTGGCTCTCCTCCCGCTGCAGGTGAGGCGCGCTAACAGAAGCCACGGCAACCAGCACGCAAGGGGAGAAATATATACATGACAGCATCTTTATCTTCCCGTCCGTTAAGGGAATACTGGAGCGTGTTACGAGTTATGGCTTTAATTTCTGTAATTTTGCTTGTCGTTGGTGTTGTTCGTAGTGGTGGTGGAGGTGGTGATGGTGGTGGAGGTGGTGTCAGCTGTCCAAATACATGATAGATGCAGTTTTTATTGTTGTTCTTTGGTTCTTTTTTTCTGTGACGTATGTTTCCTTTTCTCCAGTGCACAGTTAGAGAGAGAGAGAGAGAGAGAGAGAGAGAGAGAGAGAGAGAGAGAGAGAGAGAGGGAGGGAGGGAAGGACCGGGTGACCAACCAGAAGATGCAGAAATCGTCTTGTTATTCATGACGCAATGTTAGCTTTCTCTCTCTCTCTCTCTCTCTCTCTCTCTCTCTCTCTCTCTCTCTCTCTCTCTCTCTCTCTCTCTCTCTCTTAACCAAAATTATGGATAATAATCACATAAAAAGCATAATCCCCACAATTTTTTTTTTCTCTAAAGCATAACTTCTTTAATTTCACCTTAAAAGACAAACGAAACTCAAAAGAGACTCATTATTAGCATTAACAAAAAAGAGATAAAGTCAGGAGGATAAAAACCAAAGATAACAATTCAATCATCACAAAAATATGAAATAAATAAATAAATAAATAGAATATCCAGCCCAGAACATTAGTCATGGATTAGTAACCCCGATAAGAACACGAAAATATCTACACATCCATTACTCTGTACCTTCCCCTCTTAATATTAGTCCCTCCTCTTATCCTTGTGACCTGGTGTCCCTATCTTCTTCTGATCTCTAAGCTAATACCTAATAACCTTCACAATGTTATAATCACCTTAACTTTCGTGCATCTGGAAAGACTAAGAGGGGACATTAGGTTTGGGAAGATTTCGCTGATACTTAGCTCATGGCACGCTCATGGATCTCAGTGGAGGTATATAAGGTGGGAGGTGTGTCCCGACCGTCAGTTGCCCGTGTGTCGTCGTCAGAGGAGGAGTACGCTGCTTTGTGTCATAGTTTACTCACGCACGCACGTCTCTCGCATACTGATTTTCAATGTTAGTGTTTGTTGGGTATAGTTTGAGTTTTTTGTGTGTGTATTTTTTTTTTTCTGTTTGTGGTTTGTGTGATTTGTTTGGGTTGTTTTGGTGCATGTTGTTAATTAGTTAGTGTAATAAGGTGTGCTGCTTAAGATTTGTGAAGTTATTATTATGATTTTTGTCTTATATGTATGACATGGACTAAGGACACACACACACACACACACACACACACACACACACACACACACACACGTAACGGAGACGAACTTTAATTATGCACACACAACTGACGCTTCAACACACACACACACACACACACACACACACACACACACACATGGATGACTAGCTTAATTATTTCCATTGTCATCAAAACATTATTCAAGTTAGTTATGCATGAACCAACTTCCTGTTTGTGTGTGTGGATGTGTGTATGTGTGTGCGTGTGTGTGTGTGTGTGTGTGTGTGTGTGTGTGTGTGTGTGTGTGTGTGTGTGTGTGCCAGGCAGATAAGAAAATGCATGACTGACTGACTGACTGACTGACTGGATGGGAGAACTGATAAGACCTATGATAGATTGTAGCGTGACAGAGAGACACTCATTGTCTTGTAGCGTTACTGAGAGGCGGTGTCAGTGTAACTCGATACCTCAAGACACCAAGAACAAGACAAAGATCATCCGTGGAGTACCTGAAGCAGAGTGGCTTGGACCATCTTCCTTTCCATAGGCAGTATATTCGTAACACTAAGATCTTTTGGTTATTGCATAAAATATTCTGTAACATTCTGACTGTTGTTGTATCTCCGGTTTGAGAATTTGTCGTCTTAGTGAGAGAACAGCGTTAAGAATACTGATTTTAGTGAGGTTATGCCATGCTGAAGCCTTCCCGTCCCCAGCCCTTCAAGCTTTACTTATGCCATGCTGAGTGTCTCTGATCTCCTTACAGATGATGTGCAAGGTGCTATTGTTGGCTCTTGTGGGCGCCGCGTGCGCAGCCTCCGTGGAGAAGCGCCAAGGGACCCCCGTAGCCCAGGCGAGAGACGGAGCCCACGGACACTCAGGGCACGGCGGTGGCTCTTCTTACGCCGCTCCTGCTCCCTCCTCCTACGACGAGGGCGGCTCCCAGGGCAACCTTTACTACTACTACTACCCCGTGTCAGAGTACGGTTCCGCTGAGGTCGCTGAGGGAGGCTTCGATGTCTTCGCTGCTGTAATCCTCCCTCTTCTGATCATCGGTGGTATTCTGCTGATCCTGTCCTCACTTACCTTCACGCTTACCAACGGTAGAGCGATGTCCGACGAGCCCCGCGAGGCCTCCATTGTGGACGAGTTGCATGATGAGATCGAGCGCGTGTTCTACCTCTACCTGAACGCCTTTGAGAGCGAGCAATGCATCCAGAGGACCATCTGTCAGCTCGGCACCTACGCCAAGGACTTCAAGGGCAAGAACTTCGTCCTCAGGTAAGGTGCCTCCTGTAGAAGTAGTGGAAGGAGGAGGAGTGATAGTAGTAGTGGTAGTAGTTGTAGAAGAAGAAAAGAGGTATTAGTAGTAGGAGGAAAAGGAATGGTAATAATAGTGGTAGTAGTAGTAAAAGAAGAAAAAGAAGTAGAAGAAGTAGTACAGTAGTAGGAGAAGGAGAGGTAGTAGGAGTGGTAGCAGTAGTAGTAGTAGAAGCAGCAGTAGTAGTATCAGTAGTAGTAACACCAACAACACTACTAGTAATATCGATACCAACATCACTAATCCTAACCTACCTCAACCAAAAGTAATATTCATCCCACATTTCCCTAACTGTGGCTCGTTCATTGCCCTCCCAGACGTCCTTCCGCCTACTGTCCCATAATCTTAGTTCCCCTAGCACCCTGACCGACCCTTCCTCCTTCCTTCCCCCTCGCTATCTAATCTCCTTTCCCATTCTCCTCAGTGGGGCGAACACGACTGATGCTCGTGTCCCATACTAAAGCACCTTCTGCCCTGACTTTCTCCCTTGACCTCCTTACAGTCGGCCGGGGGCTTTGTCCTGTTGTGGCGTCACCTCATGTCTCGCTCCAGTAGCTTAGGAATCTTAATCATGATCTTGAAAATGTGGTCTTGGGGATTTGTCTTTTTATCAGTTCTTTTGTTTTGTTGTTGATTTACTTGTTTGTTTATTTATTTATTTTTTTCGTGTTTTTGATAGCTTTTGTTGGTGTGGTTTTTTGGTGTCAGTTTCTTGTTTCTTTTCTTAAGTTTCCAATTCGTTGTCTGCCGTTAAAACATTCGTCTTCAGTTAACGTTTATTAGTGAGTTTGTTCCTGTTCCTGTTTCGTAAAGTATCATAAATATCATTCACTCATATTCTAAACGAAAAAAAAAATATTATGAAGCATTTAAATAGCTATTCTACTTCACTTTATTTACAATACTAGTGACGTTCTTCCATAAAACCCAGACAATTTCAAAAGAACACGCCGTAAATATCGTAAACTTTCATCACGTTCAATTTTGAGATTTACCGCAAGACATTTCAAGAGCTAGTCAAATAGTTTTCGCTTTATTTGACATACTAGTCACATTATTCCCTAAAACACAAAAAATTTCAAGAGAACAAGTGAAAATATTATAAACTTCAATCATGTTCAATTTAAAATTTACCACCGTTCATTTCAGAAGCAAATCAACTTATCTTCTCTTTTTTCTTTGTTAGACCATTCACATTATTCCCTAAAACACAAACATTTTCAAGATGACTCATCATAAAAACGTCCAAGGCTTTCTTTACGTTCAAATTCGAACTTCATTAAGAGACAGTTCAAGAATTAATCCACTTATCTCCGCTTTATTTGCCCCACCAGTGACATTTTTCCCTAAAACCCAGACAATTTTAAGAGAACACGTCGTAAAACTGTCGTAAACTTCCGTCACGTTACATCTCGAGGTTTATTACGAGTCATTTAGAGAGCTGTTCGCCTTACAAGTGGACCACAGGTGGCAGGAAGGGAGGGAGGCAAGACCCGCCCGCCGTCTGGTGCCGCGTGAGGGAAGGTGAAGTAAACAGGTCTTCAGGAGATACTTATCGTGGGACGTACCGTGACTGATACTCACTCAGATGTTCCCTCTTTCTCTTTCTATGGGAAACTCTCTCTGCCTCTCTCATTTCTGTGTATTCCTGTGATCTCCCCGGCTTCCTTCTTTTCAACTATCTCTCCAGTTTCTTCTCTTACTCTCTTTCTCTCCCTCAGACACGCACACACGAAGGAAAATACACACAACACACACGAACACACATCCAACACGTGCTCACACACCCACACACACACACACACACACACACACACACACACACACGCACACGCACGACCACAGACACAGCGGGAAATGACTGACTGCCTCTCCTGTGTCTTATACTTTCGAATCGCACGCTGGTGACAAATGAGCATCGCTGTTATAGTTTCCACGGTGATATTTTCCCGTGACGCGGCTCTCGATCGCACTTACATTCAGCTTTCTCGCGTCCCTCCGTCACCGCCTCCCCCGCCACACTTTCTAGAATTTAATGGGTGGTTTATGTTATGTTGTGATGTGACGACCGCGCCTTTCCGCAACTTTTTATTCGTTTTGTTGTTGCGGTTCTTGTTTTTTTTTTTTATTTGTTATTGTAGTTCTTAGTTTTTTTTATTATTCTTTTAATTATCATAGTTCTTATACAAATCTTGTACAGTTATTCGTTTTCTTTACTCTTCTTCTCTCTTTTCTCGTCCTTTCTTTCCTTCTTCTTTTCTTATTCCTCTTATGCGCTCTTTCTTTTCTCTTGTTCTTTCTCGTATGTTTGTTATCTCCTTAATTATTCTTCTCTACCATTCTTTCCTTTTATGTTTGTCCTCCTCCTACTCCTCCTCCTCCTCCTCTTCCTCCTGCTCTTTTATTCATCTGTCTTGTTCATGTATTTGTCACCTCAATTATTCTCCTCTACCGTTCCTTCCAGTTATGTTTGTTCTCCTCCTCCTCCTCCTCCTCCTCCTCCTCCTCCTCCTCCTCCTCCTCCTCCTCCAGCCTATCTCCCATACATACAGATGGCCACCAGCACCATCACCACCACCACAGTCTTTCCTCCTTCCTCTTTCTCCTCGTCCTCCTCCTCCTCCTCCTCCTCCTCTTCCTCCTCTTTCCCGTTACCCTGTTGACGTCTCTCCTTCACCACCTCTCCCCCCACGACGCGCCAACGGCCATCTGGCGCACACACACACACACACACACACACACACACACACACACACGTAATATGCGTTGAATTAAAGCCTCGGATTTTGTACAGGTGGTTGATGTTCTTTTGTTTTTTTTATATTGTTATCACTATTTTTTAGGTTATTTGCAGTATAATTCCCTTCCTGGTCTTTTTTTTTTCTTTCTTGCTGTCACGTAATATTCATATGCGTAATATTCTCTAATTGAAGTTTTTTTTTTTCTATTCCTGTGATAAATATTTAGTTTTTTTCACTTACGCTTTCTTTTATTCTATTCTTTCTTTCGTTTCTCCTCCCTTTTGGTGGCTTTCATGATATTTGTTACTTGATCATCCTATTTCTCTATATTTCTTTTGTATTTCAAGCCTTTAGTACCAATTTCTGATTTTCCTCCTTCCAAAAATCATAAGGTATTGAATCTATAACCAATGCATCTATTACAACCATATTTACTACTATTAGTCATCTTTTCATTATTATTTTCCTAAGATTAATTTGTCCCTTGATCCTTTTAGTACAGTTCTCAATTCCTTTTAACTTCTTCGATCACTTATAAGAAAGTTTTAGATTCCTCTTTGTAATCGTAAGTCTCTCCACAATTCTCTTAATACAGCCTTCGATTCCCTTCAGTTTTCAATTCATTTTTAACTTCTTCGATCACTTATAGGTAGGGTCTAGATTCCTCTTTGTGATTAATTCAGAGATCGATTCCTTTAAGTTTATTGGTCGTAAGTCTTGATGTAGATCCTCTTTTGTTTATTGATCCCCCAGCACCGCCACAGGAATGCGTTCAGATCTTATTTAGGGCGATGTTAGTCTTCTGGTAATACTAATAATGGTTGACACGGTGACTTACATATGTTTTCTGCGTGGATTTACCTGCTCTCTCTCTCTCTCTCTCTCTCTCTCTCTCTCTCTCTCTCTCTCTCTCTCTCTCTCTCTCTCTCTCTCTCTCTTCCGCTTTCTCCCTCCCGTTATGTCATTACGCACATCAGGCAGTGTGTGTGTGTGTGTGTGTGTGTGTGTGTGTGTGTGTGTGTGTGCGTTAAGGCGTCTCTCTTTCTCTCTCTCTCTCTCTCTCTCTCTCTCTCTCTCTCTCTCTCTCTCTCTCTCTCTCTCTCTCTCTCTCTCTCTCTCTCTCTCTCTAATTTTATGGCTCTTCAAAAATTGTTTGTATTTTGTATTCGTTTCATATCCTCTTCATTTTTCCTCCTCCTCCTTTTCCTCCTCCTCCTCCTCCTCCTCCTCCTCCTCCTCCTCCGCGGTTATAGAATTAGGTCTTCGAGGCGCCAGGTGATTTGTTGCGGTTCCAAGTGACGGGTGTGCTAACAGGTGTGTGTGTGTGTGTGTGTGTGTGTGTGTGTGTGTGTGTGTGTGTTTCAGTCCGTTCTCTCATAGCCGATTAGTGGTAGTAGTGGTGGTGATGGTCTTAGTAGTAGTAATAGTGGTAGTGGTGGTAGTAGTAGTAGTAGTAGTAGTAGTAGTAGTAGTAGTACTAGTAGTAGTAGTGTTTTTTGTCTCTCTTCCTTTCTTCTCTTTTTTCTCGTTTTCTTTCTTTTTTTATCTAGGAAACAATTATTATCTCATTACAATTAACTTTATTTTGCTTTTATTTTTTTTTCTTCTTGCTCTAGTAACCGCGAAGTCTCTCTCTCTCTCTCTCTCTCTCTCTCTCTCTCTCTCTCTCTCTCTCTCTCTCTCTCTCTCTCTCTCTGTCTCTCTCTCTCTCTCCTTTCTTTCCTTAATTTTTCGTTCGTTTGTTCCTTCCTTCCTTCTTTCCTTACTTACTTCCTTTTTTTCTCTCTTCCCTCATTTCATCCCCATTGCTTCTCTCTCTCTCTTGCTTCCCTTCCTTCCTTCCTTCCTTCCTTCCCTCCCTCCTTCCTCATTTCTTTCCTTCTTCCTTCCTTCCTTCCTTCCTTCTCTCACCATTTTCTCGCTCAATTTTCTTTCTTTTTTTTTTTCTCTCTGAAAATTACCCTCTCACGGCCTGGCAAAACACACACACACACACACACACACACACACACACACACACACACACACACACACACACGGAACTTGCAGTAAACCAGTGGCTGTTTCCCGTGTGTGTGTGTGTGTGTGTGTGTGTGTGTGTGTGTGTGTGTGTGTGTGCATTTTGTTAACGGGATTCCGGCCGTCTTTTGTAAATACCGCTGCTTTGCCTCAAGTAACATAACATTAGTCTTCTCCGCCTCGCCTTTTATTCAACTTTGTTTAGCTTTATTCGACCCTTTTTCCTCTTCCTATCTTTATCTATTCATCTTTCTACATCTTTCTTGTGGTTTTATTCCATATTATTTACTACGTTTGTGTCTTTTTAATTTGTCTTTATTTCTTCGTTTTTATTAGTTTTCTTGTTTCCTTCACTCCTATTTCCTCGTATTCCCATTTTTTCATTCCTGTTTCTCCCTATTCTTCTTCATTTTTCCTTCACCCTGTGCTTTATGCTTCTGTTGCTGTTGTTTTGAATATGTTCACCACTTATTTTGCTTGCCTCTTGTATGTAGTAGTAGTAGTAGTAGTAGTAGTAGCGGTAGCGGCTTCCGTTGCCTCAGGCTGGAGAGACGTAACATAACCTTACCACACACCAAAAAAATAACAAAAGAGAATCGTGCAACTTTTACTCTCAATGAACTTGAAACTCGAACCGACCTGGAAGTGGTTACAATCTTACCTCCTCCATTTTACCCTACCCTTTACCTCCCTCTCCCTCTCCCCCTCCTACCGCACACGTGACCGAGGCAAAGCTACCTAACTGTTCGGTGTAATTCAGCCTAACTTAACATGAGGGTCTGCAAGCGGCGCCTCCGTCCGTTACGCCCACCAGGAATGTTCTTTATTGTCTAAGGGTAATGCAGGACTCGAGCCCTGAGCCTGTGAGCAGTGACCGAGACAGTAATGCTTGTTGATGGCAGGTTTAGTGGAGTGTGTTGTGTTCGTGGTGGTGGTGGTGGTGATGGTGGTGGTGGTGGTATGTCATGAAAGAAATTGATAGGTTATGTTAGTGTTGTTTTTTTGTGTGTTATGATCGAATTCTTGTTCATATTCCTTATTTTGCTTCTTTTTTTTTTTCTGTTAGTTCCTATTGTTGTTCTTCTCGTTATTCCCTTGTGCTTTTCTCTTTCTTAGTATAGATTCAGTTTCATTATTGCTGTTATCTTTCATCTTTCGCTTCTTATTCTCATTCTACCGTTCTTCTCCATGTCATTTTTCTCTTTCCCTTCTTCTATTCGTTCTGTTCTCCGCAGCCTCGTCATAATATCAGTTAGTCAATCAATCAATCAAATTCTCCACAGTCTGTTACAAAGTTTAACGGTTCCTGTATATCTGTAGCTCTAATGTGTCTCCTTTCCTCTCCACACTCGTAGTTCTGGTACTAACGTGTCTTCTTTTCTCTCCTGTCAGGCAGAAATTTCAATGATTTCTTTACTCAGTTCTGGTTCTAACATGTCTCCTTTCCTCTCCGCAGCCTTGTGGAGACCCTGGCGCCTGAGGGAATGAAGAACAACGTGGCTATCTTCGCGAAGGCCGCCAAGTCTGGTTACGACACCGGCAAATGCAAGCAGTTTAGGTGCGTCGCTCCGAAGCTCCTGGACAACTGAGCCTTCCCCTGACTAACTTGACTGACCCGACGAGCTGCCTTGACTGCGTAACCCGACAGCGGACTGAACTATCTGACACGGACCGACTTAATTGCTTATTGATTTTTCGGCGTTCGGAGGAGAGATTAAAAAAATGAGTTAGCTTTTTTTTTTTTGGAGGAGTTAAAAATAATATATATATACATACAGATGGACGCTCACGTGATGTAATGAGACTGTGCTGTTGCTGTGAGTGTTCGTATGTGTGTGTGTGCAGTACGTATGACTGGCTTTCGTTGTGTCGTGTGTTCCTTTTTGAATTGATGGAGGTTTTCGTGTTCTGAGTTCCCCCGCTGTCTCCCTTCACTGCTGGTCAGTCCTAGGTGAGCAGTGATATGAAATACGTCCTTTATTTAAAGATCTTATAGTCTGCCCTGTAATTTAAATACCTTGATTTAAATACCCTATCCACGTATCCTTTAAATGCCTCCTATCCAGACATCAATTATTTAAATACCGTATCCTACTCGTACTTTAATTTATTTACCTTATCCTACACCGAATATCCTTTAAAAATGTCTTATCCTTAATCCTTATACCTTCCGACCCACTCATGTAATTTAAATACCACATCCCATCCGTACAATCTTCCTTAATTTAAATGTTTGACACTCATTCATTCCCTTTAACTATTTTGTATATTTCTATGAATAGTATTTATTTATTTTTACCTTGCTGTCGTATGTCGGAGTGACCGATCCGGGATAAAAGAGTTGATAATGCTGATGACTTTTCTACAAATCTCAGGGTTGTTTTTTTGTTGTTGTTATTTTTATTTTTCGATGTTGCTACCATATGAAAATTGTACTTGTTATATTACACTAAAGATACAATTTGTAATCAATATGGCGTCTTATTGTTTTGTTTTGTTTGTTTGTTTGGTCTTGGTCATTTGTTTTTATTTAGCTCGAGTCCCTCCATGAATCGGACGCAGCAGCTGCAGGCCCACAAATATTCCTCTGTTTTCTTTGAGTTCTGCCTTCAGTGCCATGTTCTTCCTGTCTTAAAAAAAGAAAAATAGAAGAATCACGGTTTGTATTTCCTCTTACCTCGTCTTCAACAGTTCCATGTGACCCTAAATTAATCAGTTTATCCTTCCAACACTCATTTTCCTTTTTCCCTGAACGATTCACTCTAAAAAATTGTTGATTTCTGAAAGCCAAAGAGGAACCACAGTGGCGTAAGAAAAGGAAGTTTCATAATGTTTCAGAATTGCATTTACGATCTTTTCTCGAGTGGTTCAGTGGTACAGGACTTGACTTGAGGTTCACGTGTTGCCAGTTCGATGCTCTTGGCTCATGGTAATCCCTCGGTAGAAGAGGCAGCGTCTCTCTCTTGCTAGAAGCAATAATAATCTCAAGTCTTCATCCTTGGCCGGTTAGGTTAATATTTAGTTCTGTAATTCTTGGTTCAATAATTGGTTCTATTGTTGTACTTGGTTCTTCTCCTTGATACTGTACTTAATGTTGGTTCTGCAATAATTCTTGTACATGTATAATTAACTTTCCATCCTGTAATTCTTCCAGTAACTCTCTTTGGTCCTACAATTCATTTACGTTGTACAATTCCTGTTCTAATTCTCCAAGTTGTATATACATCTCGCCTCAGTCACTCTTCCTGGTTTTACTCTGTTCAGCACACAAGCTCTCGAGGTATCACCAGTACAGTTGCTCGCTCCTAACATACCGCAGCTCACATATGTACATAGTTACATATCCTAAGTCTTTCACTCACCAGTCTTCCCCTTCCTGTCATCCATTTAGCCAACACTTGCATTAATGTTCCCACGTCAATTAGGAGACTGCTGTAAGGCTGCCTGCACCTGTTTCCTTGCATTTCGAGTAATTTCACTTCTCCTGCGTTTTGTTTTATTTTTTTCATTATTACTATTGTTATCGTTGTTATTTTTGTTCTTTATTCTGGAGAAGTTTCATCTCGTTTGTTTTTTTGTTGTTGTTTTTTTTCATAACAGGAGTATTGTTATTATTATTATTATTATTATCTGTTTTTTTTCTCTCTGAGCTTTGTAAATACATTGGCCCTTAAAGTATAATGTGTTGTATGATTGTAGGGCTGCTTTTGTTATATAGCTATATCCTTACTAGATAGAGAGAGAGAGAGAGAGAGAGAGAGAGAGAGAGAGAGAGAGAGAGAGAGAGAGAGAGAGAGAGAGAGAGCCTACCAGCCAGCCAGCCAGACGGACAGACTGAGTGACAGATAAACAGTCAATCAGTCAGTTACTCAGTCAGCCAGTAAGTCAGTCAGCCAGGCAGACAACCAGACACACAGACAACCAGCCAACCAGAGATAAACAGACAACCAAATAGTCAGTCAATCAGTCAAGACAGACAGACAGACGGACAAACAGGCAGACAACCAGCTAACCATCCAGACAAACAGAAAAGCAACAACAATCAACAAATAAAAAAAATAAAATAAAATAAAACAGAAAACTAATAAAATTCCTTTAGAAAACCTTACAATATATTCAAATCCTACTGAAAGAGTACTGAATTCTGTATAAGAGCGTCACGAAACACTTAAGGCTTCGAACCAGGTGTCACTCACTCAGTTGCTTCGGTCCTTTGGCTCTCGTGACGTGCAGTAAAGGTGTGGGACGTGCTGTCATTAATAACGTACTTAGCATGACGTGTGTGGCGATGTGGTGACGTGTGGTTCAGGAAAGGGTCTCTGATCTGTGACCCGCCGGAAGGGACGTGAAATCTGTATATGGGGAGAGAATTCACGGTAAGTTGTGTTTGAATTCCTTGTGGTTTCGTCTTGTCTCCTCGTCACACACACACACACACACACGGATAGATAGATAGTTAGATAGATTGATTGATAGATTGACTAACTGAGTGACTGATTGATAGATTAATTGACAGACTAACATATAGATAAATAGATAGATAGATAACAAAAAAATGAAAACTTAAAAGAACACACACACACACACACACACACACACACACACACACACACAGCTCAGTGAAATGCATTATCAAATGAAATGTACACGATTGAATTTACTTTTTTTTTTCCACTTTCTAAATCCATTTTAAGGTAATTGGGGGTTTCTTGAGATTATCTTAGGATGGATAAACTTAAGGGTATCGATTTAAGCTCTGTTAGCGTCAGTATTGCTTTATTGTTTATTCAAATGATGGAATGTTCGTATTTTCTTTCTTTTTCTTATGTTTCTTTTCCCTTCTTGATAACTTTAAGGTGATTTCGGCATTTTTAAGGTTATTTTAAGATAGATCAGCTTCGAGGAACAAAGTCAAGTTCGGATAACATTAAGAAAGTTTCGGTTCATGGACCATCAACTGTTATTAACTATTGACTGAATTTTTTTAACTTTCTGAAGAGTAAGATATTTTGGTGTCTCTTAATTAAGGTCGTTTTAGGTTAAATAAGCTTAGAAAAACAAAGTCAAGTTCGATTAGGTTTAAGAAATTTTTGATCCAGAGACTATTAAATATTACTATCAATTATTAACTATTTTTTTATGTCAAAGTACGAGACAAGGAAATAGTATAGTCTCTCCTCCTTGCTAGAAAGAAAACAGGAATCTACTCCGTTCTCTCTCTCTCTCTCTCTCTCTCTCTCTCTCTCTCTCTCTCTCTCTCTCTCTCTCTCTCTCTCTCTCTCTCAGCAAAAGGAGCCACTTAGAGGCAAAAATTTTAATTGGTTGAGTGTCAGTTATGATAATTTCTCACCTCGTTAATTGATTTCCACTCAATATGGTAATTATGTATGTGAATTAACTTCTTCAGGGCTAGGCAGGTTAGAGAGAGAGAGAGAGAGAGAGAGAGTTTTATATATTTTTCTTCCTCCGTAACCTTTTTCATTTATATTTTTCGATTATTTGGTCTTTTCCTCCTTTCCTTTTTTCTTTCCTTCTCTCTCTTTCCTTCCTTCACGTCTCTCCCTCCCGTTACCCTCCATCCCCTCGTCTTCCCGCCCCTTGTTAATATCCTTCCTTCTTCCCGCCTTCCAATCCCTCACGGTTTAATCTCCCTCCCTCCAGCCTCTCTCCCACTCCCCACCCTCCTACTTCTCTCCCTCTCTCCTCGCACTCCTTTGTCCCTCCTTCCTCCCTCCCGTCACCTTTCTCGTACGCCATGCCTCATACCTCCCGCTTCCTTCCTCTCGTCTGCAGTCCACGCCTTTGTCTTTGTTCTTATGTTCCTTTTCCCGCCTTACTGTCTTGATTTAATTTCATAAGTGTTTCCTTGTAATTTCTCCTGTTCGCCCCAAAAAATTGTCGTATTAACTTTATTCTTGACAATATTCTTAGTAATTCTTCATCTTTACATCTCGAGATTAAGCTGCAATTTCTGACAAAACTTTCACTATAAACTCCTCTCGTAACTTCTCCCGCTGGCCTCAAAAACGGTACCTCAGCTTAGCTTCTTTATTTGCAAAAAACGTCAAGAAAAATGTGTGTTAAATACTTTTACCTCTTAACCTCGACTTCAGTTTTTCCTTCTGAGACCTTAGTGTTGCTTCCCTCGTGACCTCTGAACTGTGTCACGTCAAGTAGACACGCAGGTACCTTCTTAGTTTAGAGTTTACCCGAGATACGTTAGTGAAAGGAAGGAATGCAGACGAGGGAAAGCATAGTTACTATAATCACCCTTCTGGTTGATTCCCTGTTGATTTTTTAACTGTGTCACGTCAAGGGGAGACCCAGGTGCCTTCTTAG
>NC_087182.1:1036254-1058754 GCF_035594125.1 Scylla paramamosain
AACCATATGTCTCACCAAGCCTTGTTTTCTTGCTATTGAATTCCAGCACGTGACTCTCACCCTCTTATTCTCTCCCACCCTCATTCCTGCGTCCCCCTTCTCTATTTTTTCCCGCTCCCTTTACCTCCAAAAATTCTTTCACTTTACCTTCCTCCTCCTTCTTCTTTATCTTCGACTCTTCCTGGTTATATTTGTTTTTATTTTTACTTCTTACTTCTATGTTTTCATTAAATTATCTTTATTTTCCTAGCTCCCTTTTACCCCAAAATTCTTTCATTTCACCCTTCTCCTTCGTCTTTTAATTCTTTGACTCTTCCTACTTATATTTGTTTCTATTTTCACTTATTCCTTCCATGTTTTCATTATTTCCTCCTTTTCATTATTTTCCTCCTCCCTTTACATCCTAAATTTCTCTTTCATCTCTTTAACTTTTCTTGTCCATATTTTCACATTTCCTTTTATTTACTCTTTCATCATATCGTCCTCTTCATATCCTCTTTCTCTCCCTGTATCCTCCACAAGCACCCTTCTCCTCTTCCCCCTTTTTTTCCTTCCTCCCTGGGCTCCCTTCCACCGTCACTCAGTCACGTCCTATACTCTTCGTCTCATCCTCTGCTCACCATAACACATGATCACGGGCCCATCTCACCTCGAGCGAGAATGTGCTACTTAAGGGTGAGGCACTGGTGACGTCACAGCAGCCGAGTCACGCCATTGGTTCAGGTCCGTGACTCGTGAGGCGGTCTGGAAGTAGCGGCTCGTGATTGGCCGGCATTTCACATCATCACCAGAGAGAGAGAAAGAGAAAGAGAAACGGACAAGTGGGTTACGGGGTGACACTCAAGTTGTTGTTGTTGTTTTTTTTTAAGTTATCATGTACTCGAGTCGCCAGATAGTTAAAACTGAGAATATTCCTCGATGACTTAGTGCTATTTCAAACTAGTAAGGTGAGAATGGATTTGGTAAGAGGACGATTCAAGTAACGGTTTGTTTACCTGTGCGTCGTGACCTCCGGCAGGTGGGTTCTCTCGCTCCCAGTGACTCGTTCTGACTGCCACCGCGCAACCTCACGCTCAGATCCTATAAAAGCTTACAGCGTCGACACTCCGCTCAGTGTGTCAAGTCCCTGCAGCTGCTGCTTCTCCTCCGCAACATGGTGAGGATCTGTATTGCACATTGTCGTGAATTTGTGCATAGTGTTGTTGCTACTGTGTCTGAATAGGGAGGCAGGAAGAGGAATATGCTAAGAGGGGACACAGGGAGAGAACATTAGGAGGAAGGTATGATGATAGAGTAAAGGGAAAGAGTATTTGTGCATAGTGTGTTTGTGCTCAGTACTCTTGCTATTGTTTGAATAGAAAAGGTGGAGGAGGAGTGTTGTGCTAAGACAGGATACAGGGGGAGAAAGATTATGAGGAGAATATAATGATAAAGTAAAGGGAAGGAGTTTTTGTGCACAGTGTATTTGTGCTTAGTGCTGTTGCTATTGTTTGAAAAGGAAAGGTGGAGGAGGAGAGGTGTGCTAAGACAGGATACGGAAAGAAAAAAATATGAGAATATAATGGTAGAGTAAAGGGAAGAGGAAGTGAACACGTTTTGATGTTTTTTAGGAGATGTTAAGTTTTTTTATTTTTATTCAGTCCAGTTATTCAAATCTGGTTCTGACAGTACACCAACTCTATTCAGTTTAAACATTTGCTCTGTACCATGTAATTGTGTTTAAATGGTGTTTGAGTGTTTAAAGGAATTTTGTATGTGTATGTATAGATTGTATGTAATGTGTTTTTTATTGTTATTATTATTGTTATTGCAGGGTTCTTGTGTTCTTTGAGTGTTTAGATGTGAGTGGTTTGTGTTATTGTATTGTTATTTCTCTGTTTTATTGTTGTTTCGTGTTTTAAAAGGATAAATTCTGTAGTTTTGTGATAATTAAGGAAAGAATATTTGTGTTTTGTATTTACTAGAGTTGTGAGGTGTGTTTTGTGTGCTTTGTGTGTATGTGTGTGTGTGTGTGTGTGTGTGTGTGTGTGTGTGTGTGTGTGTGTGTGTGTGTGTCCAAGCGCCCTCCAGTAGAAAGGTAGTTATAATAATAGTAGTAGTAGTAGTAGTAGTAGTAGTAGTAGTAGTAGTAGTTGTGGTGGTGGTGGTAGTGGTGGGTGATGGTGGTGGTGGCGCGGACACACACACACACACACACACACACACACAACAACACCAACAACAACAACAACAACAACAACAACAACAACAACAACAACAACAACAACAACAACAACAACAACAACAGTACCACCAACACAGGTCACCCAAACAAAGCCAGACGTGACGCCAAATTACCTGCACACGTCACACTAACCACCACAGCCTTCACCTTGCCTGACACGTCACCACAAGAAGACCATAGGAACCACACAGCTGAGACGCGACCCTCTGTATTTACGGAGGTGCAGGTAAACTAAATTGGTAGGGAGATTTAAACCAGGTGATGATTATTTTGCTACATTATTACCATTACGTGAGAGTTCTGGTCAAGGGATATACACTGACAGGAAAAGAAAGGCCTACCGAAGATGTCAGTCCCTTAGGAGTTAGCCAAAAAGGGAAGTGTCTTGAGAGTCATTACCTGTTAAGTGCGTCCTCTACATGGTAGTCTGACCCACTTAACTGTGTGCCATCTGCCAGTGTTGCCACTTCAGGTATGCACCACAATTGACCTTTGAGTGCAGTAATAAAGGTAAGCATTTTAAGTTTATCACCTTAGATAGCGTAAGGTAGCAGGTATTTCTATTTTATTTGTTCATGTTATTTAGTGTTTTCTTGCATGAATATCTAGTTTGTTTAAGTTTCTTTGTTGCGTAGCATTACATAACGTAACAAATATATTTATTTTATTCATGCTCATTTCAACGTCTTTAATATATATATATATATATATATATATATATATATATATATATATATATATATATATATATATATATATATATATATATATATATATATATATATATAGTTAATTTAAGTTTATCTAACTTTATTCATATTTTCTATTCATTGAGTCCATTCTAACGTCTTTATATATATCTAGTTTATCAAAGTTTCTCTATATAAAAAAAAAAATCTATTTTTCTGGATGAGTATCTTCTTTTTTATTCCAGTTCATAAAATTCTCCTCTATTACATTCTTATGAGATCTAAAGAGCATTACCCGAGTCCCTTTTATACTCAAGACACGGAGAGTAATTGCAGGGAAGGAGGAAACGAGGCAGAGAGACGGAGAGACGGAGAGACAGAGAGATTCCCGCGTTTCGTCTCGTCTCAAAGCGGCTTTTGTTTTCAGCAATGACAGTTCCGTTAGGTCATTTGTCTGCTCGCCTCACGCTGCAATGATCCCTTGTAATTAAGTCATTTTGGTGGAAAGATGGCGCCGATAACACCCTGACCTTATGTGCAGAGGAGAGGAAGGATGTTTGTGTGTGTGTGTATGTGTGTGTGTGTCAGGCTGCCGGGTACACGCCAGCGCATAATCAAGCCTCGCGTCCCCTAGCGGCTGTTGCGCCAGACATATTACCATCACTTATGCTCCTTCGGCTTCACTCAGCAATAACGTGCCTATGTCCCCCGCGGCGAGTCTCAGGTGGTGTGGTCTGCCTTCACGCCGCCCTTGAGAACATCTCACTCAACTGGTTCCTTCTACGGGTGTGGCAAAGGTGACCGTTTTTTATCCGCGTCTTTACCTTGCGTCAGTGAGGTGTCAGGATCATATCGAAGCTGCACCATTTGGCGAAAGAGCAGCACGTTGCCCCCAGGGCTTGTAATTACCACATGACAGATCATACTCCCTTGTGGGTGCCCTGAGGCGGCGGGTGTTGGCTTGCCAGTGGGAGAACTTGCCGAGGAAGGCGGCACCAGTCAGTCCAGTCAGTTCACCACCGTCATGCCGTCTGTCACCATGCACCGCTCCCTCCCCCTCCTGCTCCTACTCCTGCTGGACCTTACGTCCCCCCGGCAAGTCTCCGGCGCAGCTGCTCCACACGAAGACCGCAGTCTAGTGCCTCGCGGTTGGCTGCCTCGCTTCGGTTCTCAGCGGCAGGGCAGCGTGGCCAAGGCATCTCCCGCCGAGAAGTTCCTAGCGCTGGTTCTCCAAGGGCTGGCCATCACAGGGCTGTCGCTGCTCTTCCCCACCGTAGTCACCGTCAACACAGGGCGCCGCCGCCGCAGTACCACTGGTGAGTAACGCTGTATTGTTGTTCCAGGCCTCCGCCGCCGCCACAACCGCCACCTGCGCCGCCCTTTTGCTTGTGGCGTTGCTTCCGCTGCTAGCCACGCCCGCCGAGGCCGAAAGTTACGAGTATCAGTCCTCTTACGACCATGACTGGGCTCCTGCTTATCAGAGGCAGCAGTACTGGGGGCGGCCGCGGGCTCAGAGACGCACCTTGTGGCAAACAGCTCGGTCCCTCATGCCGCGCTTCGCCGATGTGGCCTATGAGACAGCCAGCTCCTTCTCGCTCCCCGCTATCGCCCTCATCACCCTCTTTGTGCTTTGGCCTGAACACAAACACTACAGGACCAAGAGAGACGCCGGCGGTAGGTCTGCATGAAAGGATCTTGTCGCTTTGTCTTGCCTTTGTGTGCTGGTTCTTCCTACAGCTTTTTATTTACACAAGCAATAGTATTAGTACCAGCACACCACCTCTTTCTCTCTCTCTCTCTCTCTCTCTCTCTCTCTCTCTCTCTCTCTCTCTCTCTCTCTCTCTCTCTCTCTCTCTCTCTCTCTCTCTGCATGCATTTAAAATTCAAGTTCAAGCATTTTATTGATTCCATAATAATAATAATAATAATAATAATAATAATAATAATAATGATGATGATAATAATCTCAACTAAAATTAACAGCTTTATTATCCAATGGAAAGATTTGCTGTGGAAATTTTTGTTGGCAGGCCTGGTTGCGTGTGTGGGTTTGTGTGTGTGTGTGTGTGTGTGTGTGTGTGTGTGTGTGTGTGTGTGTGTGTGTGTGTGTGTGTACGTGCATATATGTGCTCGGAAGAGAAAGATTCACCGCCGGCATTTTAAAACCGTCAAACAGTTCGCCGTAAGCTTGGTACGAAAAATATGACATTATAAGTGTGCGGGCGGGGCGTGAGGGGCGGGGCGGGAAGGTTAGAGGGACGGGAAGGAGCGGGAGGGATTGAGTGGATGCGGCGCCGTCACTCCCTTCAAGACGCAGACATGACGAGGGTTTGGTGTGTTCTTGCCTTCCCTCCAGCTGAAAATCCCTCTCGGTGACAGGAACAAGTGGGCGGAGTGACTGATTGCTTCCTCACTTACTCCCTTTCTTTCTTCTTTCTCCCTTCGGTTCTTCCTTTCTTCCTCTTTATCGTTCTCTCTTTCTTTCCTTTTATCTCCCTTTGGTTCTTTCTTCTTCGTCTCCTTCCCTTCCTTTTTTTTCTTCCTCCCGTTCTTCCTTTTTTTCTAGATTTCTTCCGTATTGCTTCTTTCTTTCCTTCCTTCTTCACTTTCTCCCATATATTTCTCTTCCTTTCTTACCTTCCCTACCTTCTTCCTACCATCTATTTCTCTCCTATCCCTCCTTCCTCCCTTTTTGCCACTGCCTACTTCTCTCCTCCTTTCCTTTTCCCCTCCCTAGTTCCTTCTCACATCTCTCTCCTCCTTCCCCCCTCCCCCCTCCCTACCTCTAAAACAATCGGTAATCTCACCTCCATCACTCCCATTTTCTATTGCAAACCTACGACTTGAGGGGAAACTACTGAATACGTGCGCTGCTCCCAATATGCGAGTGACAGCAAGGCGCGAGTCTTGGGCCCGGAAAAATTTTAACCGCAGCGGAATAGTCATCTGCCTGTCGTGTTACCTGGCGCCTGGTACTACGCGCCTCACCTGTCGTTACCTGTTGAGGGTGCAAATGGTTTCCTGCACTTAAGTGGGTCTGTGATATTTCTTGTATTACTTAACGCTCTCTAGGTTTTAGTGTTAGTTGTGGTGTTTGTCTGTTTGGCTTGGTTCACTTCTTATTAGAGTTTTGTAATTTTTTTTTCTTTTTAATGAGTCAGATATATTACGTTTTATTCAAGATACGTAGATTTTTTTAAGTGTTATTTGAGTTTTTGTCTATTTTATTGATTCTTATTTATTTATTACTAATTTTTGTTCCTTTAATGTTGTCATAGTCCTTTTTTTCATAAGTGGGTTTGGTAAATCATGTATAGAATTTATATCATACTGTTATTAGTGTTGTAGTTGTTTTTATCGGTGTATATTCACTTATCAGTCATTTACACTACTATCTTAGAACTTTATGCAATCATTCTACCTTTTCCTTTATGTTCGTACTTGAAAACTCACGAAAACATCAACAAACTTCAAATATAACAAAGATAAATGGATGCACTTCCTTCTATCGGTACATTTATTTATACGTACATCTTGCTTTTTTTCTTTAATGTTTTATACAGATTCTCTCTTCTAAGTTAACGGAACTCATTCTTCTTTTTGTCTCACATCTCGATAAAAAATAATCATCCTTAGCTTATCTTCCCCGCGCTCTGATATCCCATTTTCCTTCAAGTCACGTAAAGAAAACGACCTGACTGACACTCGAATATATGTAAAAAGAACCAAAAAGTATTCATAATAGCGACAGGAAGAATGCAGGTTACAGTAATATGAATAAGATTGGCGGTTGAATTTCTTGCATATCTTTTTTACGTGTTGATGCAGTTGCGGTTTCTGATCCCCTTTACACTTCCGCGAGGCAACAAACAGAAGGTCGGATCGCGTATGTAGGTCAGTGTGAGGCAGTTCTTTGTTTTTTTATTGCCGCACACGAGAACCGACCGCCTCTCTCGCCTCTGTTGTTGGTTTATATTGCCACTCAGATTGTAAACTCATAGTCTGGGTTTTCCTCTCTTTTTTTCCTAGTTATAATGGTGTTTTTAAGGGTTTTGAATATAAGAGTACCTTGAGTTTAAAAAGTTATTATGACATCGACTGTAAGCATGAAGTTAGCCCGGTTTTTTGTAGATTTTTTTGTGCATTCTCATCTGAAATTATCTCATTATGTCAGATATGATACGCTTTACATACATATTCATTCATTAACTTTATTTCTAGATTTTCAGATATAATTTGTTCAGGAAGTCCTACTATAACTCGACTTTGCTCTGAACGAAACAAAAGAATACCGATTAAACCAACAGTCACTCATCAACTAGCATTTTCTACATTCTCGGTCATGACTTATCAACATAAACCTATCTAAACTAATCAAGAAGCAAATCTTTTTATGTTCCTTCATCTCACAAGCTTTCGAGACAGACGCATTGCTGTGAAGGAATTCGAACATCAACAGCCACTCAAACTAGTATTTCCTGCATTCTCAGCACTAATTTTCCTACCGAAACTCATTGTGAATTAATTTATTTTATGCCCAGTCATCTCACAAGCTTTCGGGACAGAGACGCATTGCTGTGAACGAAAAAAAAAAAAAAAAACATCTACAGTCAATCAGTTTAGTATTTTCTACATCCTTAACACCATTTTCCCTACCTAAACCCATTATAAATCAATTTCTTTATACCCCGTCATCTCACAAGCTTTCGGGACAGAGACGCATTGCTATGAACGAAACAGAAGCCCGCGCATCGATCTTCAGGGCGTAACTCATCACCCCACCAGGTATCGCATTAGCAGCTTAGCGCGTCGGGACTCACTCAGAGGGCGAACCTTAACCGTACCGCCACCTATGAGAAAAAAAGATCACTTGTCACACTGAATTAAGGTCTTGAGCATCGAGCCACGCCTTGGAAACTGCTCCTAGTGTGACGTGAATCTATACCCACCATCAAACTCACTGTCAAACCCACCATTCGGCCCAAAAGTTTTAGCAACCTCGCCAGAATCCGGTTTTTATTGCTGATGTACGAGCGTGGAAGAGCACTAACAGGGAGGGAATGGGCTGAGATGGACGGGAGGGCTGGGAGGGTAGCAAGGGTTATGCCTCAGTGCGGGTGTGGTATTCAAGACCCGTGGACACTGAGGGTCGTCAAGCTATACAACGGAGGCTGCTGAAGAAGGAGAAGAAGGAGGAACTGGTAGGTAGGAGGTTAAAATGATCGTGTTTTTTACCTTTTCTATTTTTTTTTCTCTCTCTCTTTCTCTCTTTTGTCCGTGTTTGGTAAAATAATGGATGAGAAAGAGTCTGAAATGATCGTGGTTTACATTTTCTCTCTTCCTTTTCTTCTTTTTTATTTCTCTTTTTGTCTGCCTTTGGTAGAGGAATGAATGGGAAAGTCTGAATAGGCCTTTTCTTTCTCTCTGCCTATATTTTCTTTAATATTATTTGTGTTAACTTTTTCCTTCTCCTTTTCGTTTTTTTTTTTTTTTTCATCTCATTCTGTAAGTTAGGTATCTGTATAGAAGACTTCAAGAGAAACAGATGAAAAGACCACCAGTTAATCTATCTCCTCTTCTCGTCTCCTACAGGAATTCACATAAGTAACATTACGCATCTCTGTTCTACATATGCACCAACCCCAGGAATCTGGTAGGAGACCCCGTGATATACTCCTCGTCAAGAATAACACACATACTAAACATACCTCACCACCTCGACACCCTTCCTTACAAGCTGCACCAATCCCACATTGATTTCTCCTCTTCCTTCTCTCCTGCGACCTCTCCGTTTCACTTTATTTTTTTTTTCCCTTCTAAGAATCCGAGGACGAGAGCACGAACCAGCTGGCGATGCACTTAGGGAGAATCTTCGCTGCTGCAGTGGAGGGGGATGAGTGCATGCAGAGAGTGGCGTGTGAGATCGGTGCTGTGACCACCTCTCTTCATCCGACCCAAACGAAGCTGTTGACGAGGTGAGTACCGTTCATAGTGGGTAAAGTGTTTCTCTTTTCGTGTTCCTTGTTTGTTACGTGTTGTAGGAGGTTGTAAGGGTTGCGATGACTTCCTTTAGTAAAAAGAGAAAAAAATAATGCTAACAACAACAACAACAACAACAACAACAACAACAACAACAAAACTCCCATCATTTACATATAAACAGACACATACACTCATAAAAAAAGAAAAGACACAAACAGTAGCACAACCCTTTCCTCCTCCTCCTCCTCCTCCTCCTCCTCCCTCCACAAACTCCCAAGCGAAACACGGAACTATACTTGACCACGAAAACTTTCACCCTAAGAAGCATTACCAATAATCAGCGGAGGATCTTGTGGTCGCCTTGGGGGAGAACACACGCAGTTACTAGACGGTCTTAAGGAAACTACGGGAGGGAAAAGTGTGTCGTTACCATCAGGCGAGAGAGAGAGCGAGAGGTGACACGGATGTTATAAGAAAGAAGGAGGGAAGGAGGGGAGAAGGAGGGAGAGGTGGGGAGGGAAAGATATTGGTGTGTGAAGGAGGACGTGTAGAGAGGAAGGGGGAGGGGCAGAGGGTTAAGCCAGAGAGAGAGAGAGAGAGAGAGACTTGTTTACCGAATTAACATACCGATCTGAGAGAGAGAGACAGAGAGAGAGAGAAGGGGGAAGGATATTAGGATACTAGGATACAGGGACGTCCCGGTTTTGGATAGCGAGCGAGGGTTCCTATCACCTGTCACACCTGTCACTTGTCTGAGCTCTGCTGGTGTGGGGGAAAGCGGGGACGGAGGGCAGGGGGGGCTGGAGAGTGAGAAGCGAGGAAGCGTAAGGACCGTCGTGTACCTAAGTTGATGGAAATTAAGGGGTGTTCCTCCTTATCCTGTCCCACATTCGCCTTACTGTACTTGCCTGACGCATCGATGTCACATTAGTTAAGCATTCAGGTGGCGAACGGTGCACGCCTCTTGTCTTCCTGCCTTCTCGTCTCCTGTACTTTGTTTAGGCATTCAAGTGACAGACTGCACGGACCTCTTGTTCTCTCGTCCCCTGTAGTTTGTTTAAGCATTCAGGTGACAAACAGAGCACGCCCCATGTCTTCTTGTCTCCTGTATACTTCTTTTATTCCACCCTCTGCCTGCCATCGTACGCAGCGGCCTACAGAGATTCTATACGCTCTTATTTACACTTCTGGATTTTGGAAATTGTCTTCACGTGAAGCAAGTGGTTGAAGTGAAGTCTCCGTCACACGAGAGAAAAGAACAGATACCAGAGAACTTATTGCTTATCTATTCCTCACTACTAATACGAATAAACTATGTGTAGAGGGACAAAATTTCCACCTTTACTCTTTGTTAGATTAAGAATAGAGAAGAGAATATCAGACACCAGAGAACATGTTGGTCTATAAAGAGGGTATCTGCTTTTCTATTCTCCACTACTAATGCGATTAAACTACGTATTGAGGAACAAAATTTTCATCTTTACTCTTTATTAAATTAAGGAATAGAGAAGATCAGACACCAGAGAACCTGGTAGTCTATAACGAGGAGATCTGGTTATAAACTACGTGTAGAGGAACAAAATTTCCGTTACCACTCTTGCTTTAGATTAAGGAATGACCTCATAACCTCAGAGACACCTTCACCTCCTCCCTCCCTCAGACTGGTGACCTCCCTCGCCCCCGCTAAGTATACCACGTTGCTCAAGACCTTCAAGACGGGAGCCACGACCGCGCGCTGCGACAAACACGCCTGCGACTTGCTGCACCTCCAACAATGAGCACGCGGGAAGCCCAGGGCGGCGCGTTGAGGCCTTCAAATTAACCAAGACTTCTACAGAGGAGTTATTCACGTCTGAAGAACACAAGGGCTTGGCTTTGACTTGAGTTTCCTTTCCATCTCGTCTTCAGAAGCTTGTGCAATATTCTGGGTCTTTTAAAGAGACGTGAAGTGAGGCATATCCAAAGTAATGATGCTAATGCACTTCCCATAAGCCTCATTACATCTTGGACATTTAGGATGCTCTTATAGTCCTGCAAGATCTGTCTCGTGTCTCTCAGTGCTGCGGGGAGATGGCCTTTGTTGTCTCCTACTGAGGCACTAATTGACTTTGTTGTTAGGTCGGCTTATTTCTGTCTACCTGAGTGTAAGGTGCTAGGGACTTTTGTTCGATCTGGTTAAAGTTGACTTCGTTGTTACATTGGTTTATTTCTGTTCTAAGTTCGTAAAGGTAGAAGTTAGTTTGCGAGGCAGTGTTGCTAGATTCGCTTATCTGTTAGTACCAGTTCGCCGCACAATGCAAGTTAGTAAAACATTTCTTGATTTTCATTGTTAGATCGACTTATTTCTCTTTGTACGTAAGTTAGTAGTAAATGTAGTTTGTTAAAGATTGCTGTCAAATTTGCTTATCGATTAGTACTTGTTCACCAACCAATGTAGATTAGCGAAACATTACTAGACTTCACTAGATCGGCTTGTTTGTCTGTAGAGATTAGTAAAGCAAGTGCATAGTTAGTTTGTTAGCGACATTGTTGTTAGATTAGACTTCGAAATTATGTGAAAAATTAAACATCCCAAGACCAATAGTAAAGACAGCGCTTGATGAGACTTAGACTTGAGAACAATCGATGAAAATTTTAATATATCACCATCGTCTCAAGTTAATGAATCCAAGAGCGATGGAGAAGCGGCCTCAGTGGTTACATCCTTGCACTACAAATATATCACGTGTTCGAATCCTTTATTTTATGTAGGCTCTAAGTGGCATATAGTGCATCTCCTGTTCGGATCCCGTTCGGCATTACGGTTATTATTGATGTTTTCTCGCAGGGCATCAACTCACTAAGTTATTATTGCTACTAATATAGTTGATAAGTTACGGTTCCCGCTGGTCGGGCAGTACACAGTAAGTTAAGTTATAACGTTAAGACAAACCAATACTATGGTAAAAAAAATGTGTGTGTTTGTTTCCTTATCCACCCGCAGACAGATTGGATGAATGGATGATGGAAGAAGCTGTTTTAAATCCCTTATGGATATATAATGTTTGTGTTCCTTACTCGCTCAGAGGCAGATTGGGTGAATGGATGGTGAGAGAGGCTGAGTTTTAAATGCCTAATGGATATACTGTTCGTTTGTTTCCTTACCCACTCAGACAGGTTGTATGAATGGTTGCTGGTGGAGATTGAATTTGAAATGTCCAAAACCTGCTTTGTATGAGTGAACTGTTCTTTTCCGTTATTCTTTCTTTATGTTCTCGTGTTCTTATGGCCTCAGTTATTGTGAGGATGAGGAAGGTTAAGTTTTAAGTGCTCAGATTCGTCTTTTGTGAGTTAACTGGTCTCTTGTTCTCTCCATATTCTCTTTTGCCCTTATATTCTTATCTGATCTCGCTCTGGCGTCCTGAACCAGTCACATAAGTATTTTTTAATGTATCAGGGACACCGGACAGGGGCAAAAAATAAATAAATGGACAATAAAATAAGTCCACTAATGATGATGACGTAAAAAAAAAAATAGAAAAATAAAAAGTAGATCGTAAGCCGCGTAATGTAAAGCTTTCTCTACTAAGGTCATTCATATCCTTTCAAAATAAGATACCTTTATTTATCCATCCATAAAACTAGTGAGAATTCAAAGTATATTAATAATAATAATAGTAATAATAATAATACAATAATTGCCTAGAAAAACTTAATCAAAAGGCCCATAAGATACATCTATTTATCCCTCCACAAAACTAATTTGAATCTAAAGTATAAAGATAATACAATAATTGCTTAGAAAACTGAATCTCTTGTGTTCTCAGGAATCTGCTTGCCTTACGTCTTCCAGGAAACCAACACGCATTTTTATCATTACAGAAATAACATGTTTGCAGGTAATTACTTCGAATATTCAGTTATTTAGTCCTTAGATTAGCTATTGACAAGCTTAACTGTCATTGCCCTCACCATTAACATTAACAGCCGCATTCCTCATTGCACTGCAGGATATTAATAACAATCTAATAAATAAACACTCAAAGATTCAAGTCATAATGCCAAAAACCACGTATTTTCTATCAAGTTTAACTATCATTACCTTAACCATTAACTCTAACAGCTATATTTCTCATTGCACTATGATAAATAACAATCTAACAATTAATAACTTAAAGATTCACCCATAACGCAAAAATCCAATTCCCAATGCCATGAAACACAAAATTTCCTATCAGGCTCATCTATCATTACCTTCACTAACTTAAACAGCCGTATTTCTCATTACATTCCCCGTCACAGGCTCGTCCTCGTAGCTTTAGTCCTCCTTGTACTGTATTTCCCTTCAAGCTGAACTGTCATTACCTTCACTAACTTGAACAGCCGTAGTCCTCGTCACATTCCCCGTCCTTACTTCTTCGCGTCGCTGGCTCACCTTTAGTTCTCCTTGTAGTCATAGTTTGCCTCCTTAATGTTCATCAGGACTCGGGAAATATCAGCCACTTGGTCGAACACAGAGGAGAGAAAGACGGGGTCAGTCAGGCGGGCAGTCGTTTCCTCATCAGTGAAGTCGAGGATCTTGAAATTCAAAGGCCACGCCCTGAAGAGCAGACCGAGTCCCGTCGCCGCCCCAACCGCCAGCAGGAAGGTACTGAGGGCTTTCCAGTGGCCGCATTCCCCGTCAAACAGAGACAAGGCGCTGGAAGGGGGAATGAATTTAATGTTATTTCGCCTCAGAGAACAGTGACGGAGATTTCTCGTTTGCTGTGCTTGGAGAAAGGTTAAGGTAAATGATAAAGAAATCAGGGAAAAAACGAAATAGATTAGTGTTACTTCCAAGACAATATTGATAGAATTTTTTCGTTTTCTATGCGTGAAAATCAGCTTAAGGCAAAAATATCATGTAACAGGCAAAGAAATAAGGAGAAAACGGAATTGACTCAATCACTTCCTCTTAAGACAGTCGTTACGCGTGAAAAGAGATTTGCAAAGGACACAGAAATAGGTTAAAAAGATTCTCTAATTTACTGCTCTCAAAAAACTACTCAGGAGAAAAAAAATGAAGTGACTTGGAGTTACTTCACCTCAATTAAGACAACATTGAGTGCGGGGAGAGCTCTCACTAAACAAAAACAGAAAGAAAAAAAAATCTAATGAAAATAAAGAAAATACACGTCTGGACTTATTATAAAAAAGAAAATTTTGCATCACTTCAAACAATCCTCAGTTAACAAAAAAATAGATAAATAAATGAATAAATAAATAAAAATTTAAAAAATCAATAGAAAAATTATATATATATATATATATATATATATATATATATATATATATATATATATATATATATATATATATATATATATATATATATATATATATATATATATATATATATATATATATATATATGCGCTCTTGTTATAACGAAAATCTGATATACTCCGATTTGCAAAGAATCATCACTAAACAAAAAACGTAACAGAAAGTAATAAAAACATACATTTGAACTCCCTTCATAACAAAAAACCTGACGAAAACAAACCGAAACATTCACGCAATCTCACTCACTTGCTGTAAAACTTATACTTGTTTGGCTTCAGTGAAAAGGAGTTGCCTGCAGGAGGCGCAGGAGGGAGAGGAGGCGGGCCATAGTTGAAGCTTGGTGGTCGTGGTGGGGGCGGCCCGTACTGAAGATTAACATCTGGCGAAGGAGGAGCAGGAGGAGGGCCGTACTGTGATGAGGGAGCTGGCAGGGAGTTGGAGGAGGTGGAGGAAGCGGAGAACGTTTCGCCAGATGGCTTGTCAATCACCACAGCTGAGGTCGTGGTCACTAAAACGACCAGCACCACTACCACCGCCACTACTATGGGTTGGATCTTCATCTGGGGATAAGTGAATAGAGTCAGGAGAAGGAAAAGGAGGAGGAGGAGGAGAAGGAAGGACACAACAGACGAGGAGCAGCAGGAGGAAGGAAAGGAAGGTGAGGAGGAGGAAGAAAAGGAGAGAAAATAGGAAGAAAGGAAGGGGAAGAGAAGAAAAAACGAGAGTAGAAGAGAAAGACGAGAGGAAGAAGACTAAGAGAAAGAGGAAAGAAAGGCGAGGAAGAGGAGAAAGAGGAAGATGAGAGAGACAAGAAAAACGAAGAGGAGAGAGAGGGAGAAGAGAGAAATGACACGAAAACAAGACAAAGAAATGGAAAAAAAATAATAAATTCCCATTTTCTCTTTACCAACTAGAAAGAAAACGTAGGGTACTGAATCAAATCAGAACCTTCACTTCCTTTAATACAATTTTGACCTAACTTCCCAACCTTACCTTTCACGTCACTGGGTCAGGAATGGGGTGAGGATGTGACCTACCGCGGTGACCTTCTCCAGCACACTGACCAGCCGCTGACCTTCGACCGAGGAGCCACCGTGACCCGTGAAATACCCTAAAAATACCTGGGATAGTTTGGCTGGTCAGTCCGCTATAAACAGACCCGCTTGATGTTCGATAATTCTCCGCGAGGTATGATAGTAGGATACCGGAGCGACTTTTGATAAGAGAAGTATGTGTTTTATTTGCATTTTGGTTAAGGAAAGTAAAGGAAATCATGTCTATTGCTTCCTCAGTCTAAAAAAAAAAAAAAAACAGAAGGGGAGACAAAATTTATCTTCAGGAACACCTCGCGAAAATAAATAAACTTGAAACCTGAATTTTAGAGTAACGGTAATTAAATCCTTGGTATTCTTCTCCTTCCTCGTCCTCCTCCACCTCCTCCTCCTTCTCCTCCTCCTCTCACAGATTTCTTAACGTTTTCAGAGTACACTTAAAAGCTTTCCTTCTTCCAGGAATATATTAACGCATGACAAATATTTTAAAAGGTGAACCTAGACTGAAAAATAACTTACATATTTCTCCATTTTCTTTTATATAAACTCATTTGTGTTAATGGTTTTATTCTTTCACGTTTGTTTGTTTGTTTGTTTGTTTGTCTGTTTGTTTTTCTCTCATTTTAGTCTAGTGTTTAATATTCTTCTTCATTCACCTCCTCCTCCTCCTCCTCCAAGCAGATATCTAAGTATACACAAGCAGGAGGAGGAAGAGAGGGAGGAAGAGGAGGAAAAAAAAGGCAGAGGAGGAGGAGGAGGAGAATGGAGGTGATCTGAATAGTTTCATACCCTCTCTGAAAAACATCCTTCTCTCACCTGACCTGACCTCTGTTCGACCCTTTCTCTGACCTCGAGAGTCTTGTTATTGCCTCAGGAAGGGGAGTTTATTGCTTTGACCTTCTCTAAGACAGGAATTTGCCACGTATGTATTCAAAGGGCAGGTGTTGTTGTGTTTGTCTTGTTCTTTACCTTAGTTGGTTGGTTATGTTAGGTTAGGTTTGGTTTTGTTAGGTTAGGTTAGGTAAGGATAGGTTAGTTAGGTTAGGTAAGGTTAAGTTGATAAGGTAAGGTTGGTTATAGTTAGGTTAGGTTGGTTATGGTTATGGTTAGGTTAGGTTAGGTTAGGTTTAGAATACAAGGCTTGGGTGTTAAAAAAAAAAGTTGTGGAATTGGTGCAGGGTTTTATTGTCTCGTTATAAAAGGATGGTATGACATTTTCCAGACACGAGTGATAGAAAGATTAATATTCCCCCTCAAAGAAGGTACAGTAACATTCCAAAACACAGCAGTAGAAACACACACTAGCAATAGAAACAAACCCCCCCCAAAAATATAACACTTCTATACGATCCAGCGATAGAAACATCAATATCCCCTTAAAAAAAATAAATAATAATAATAATACAGTAACATTTCAAAATACACACCAACAATAGAGGCAGTAACACCTCCAAAAAAAAGAAATACAACACTTTTATACGAACCAGAGATAAAAACTACTTCTACACCACCAATATCAAGTACTCATATAACACTACACGAGCAACCATACCTGGTCCTCCTCCTATTCTCCTCTCCCGACCCTCGCCAGCCTGCAGGAGGGCGGGGCGGAGTGACCCATGAACCCCGTCACCTCAGGGTCGCAAGATTACACGGGGCTGGGACGCTGGGACAAGAAAGTCAGGAGGACGAGGCGGCGGTCACTCTCAGGCCGCGAGAAGCTTATAATTTCGTGTTTCTTGTGTTTTTTTTTTTTTTTTTCACCTTCCTCTACGCTGGTACCGCTGCTTTCTTAGTTTTCTTTGTTTTTGGCATAACCGGGTTGCTGCGCGGGGTTGTGTGTGTGCTTGTATCAATGTATGTGCTTTGTCTTTCTTCGTACGTTCATCTGGTGGTGGTTCGCTAGACAGGTGTTCAGAGTTTAGTCCACAATACTTCACGCTTCACGTCTGCAAGTTTAGGTTACAGTTTCAAGACACGAGTATTTCAAAGCCTCTCAGTGCCTGTAGTTGTACTCTAGCTCAGTGAAATTCGTGTAGAATAACCCCAAATACAATAACAAGAATCGTGCTAAACATAGGAGTCCACATGTATATAAATAAAACGCAAAAATGCCCACGGAAAATTACTACTACCATTACCTCACCAGCTCGGCCTCAGTAGGTCTTGCTAATGGCCTGGTACACTTGGGAAGCCAGGTGGTACATATCGTGGTAGGAGACTTGAAGCATACGCGCGTCTTCAGGCTGCATGTAAGCGAGACCAACCAGCAAACCGCCCACTAGCAACACACCCACGATGATGAAGGAGACCAGATCACTGTCCTGCTTGAAGTCAAACATTCCTCCCTTCTTCTTGTCCTGCTGCACCGGGTAGTAATAAACGTAGTCCTCGTATACCGAACCGTGCTGTGGGTCAGGGTACGAGTGAACGGGTGTGGCAGCGTCGGTTGATGGGGCGGGGGCAGGTGCAGGGCCCGTCTGGGGGTAGTTCCCGGGCTGTGGGGATGCGCTTTGGGATGGTGGTGCGTGGCTGACATCCCCGCTGACGCAAGCCACGACGCACGCCGCCAGTACTGCCGTGAGAAGCCGCTGCATCGTGACCTGAGGGAAGAGAAAGAAGAGAGAGGGACTTAAGTACTGGGAAGAGAAAGTAGATATGACATTAATAAGACGTATCTCGAAACTTGAGTACTGAGAAGAAAGACGATGAAAGAAAGTTGATGATAAGCATTCCGAGACCTTGTATATGAATTGAAAAAGAATCTGAATGACAAAAAAGTGGTGTTATTGAGAAGTATCTCGAAATTTGAGTACTAAGAAAAGAAAACAATGAAAAAAAAAGATGATAAGCACTTCAAAACCTTTTATATGAATTAAAAAGGAAACTGAATACAAAACAAGGGAGTTAGACGCATATCAAAGCTTTAAGGGAACGAAAGACATGGATAGGACAGGGAGAGTGAGTGACAAAGGCGTGGAAAAAATACATTACAAAATCTGTACAAGAATGACCTCAAAAAACCACGAAACTTCTTCCCTCTCACTGTTCTCCTGTTTTCTCTGATTAGAAGAGTTGTGTTTCTAATCACTGCATCTAATTACCTTTCAGAATAATAGTAATGATAGTACGAAGAGTATATTATGAATAGAATAATAATATAAATAAGACATGACACCATTTCACCACCACCACCACCACCACCACCACCGTCCTATAAACACCACAAATGTCTTTCCTGGTTCTAAATAAATCCCCGTCAGTCTCTCTCTCTCTCTCTCTCTCTCTCTCTCTCTCTCTCTCTCTCTCTCTCTCTCTCTCTCTCTCTCTCTCTCTCTCTCTCTCTCTCTCTCCTTTCCGATTCTTATCCTCCCCGAACAAAACACGGACAAATACTCCGTCAGATCTGTATCACTTTTAGGAATGAAGAGTGAGATGAAACACTGTACTTAACTTACTCATTTACTCACTTATTTACTTACTTACTCATTCCTATCTTAATTACCACTCGTAAAATAGAGTTACATGGGAGAAAAGGAGTTTATATTCGCTTAATGAAATCCTGTGGGTGCTTTGTTAATACCTGGAGTGACTGACAGACAAGAAAAGAAAAAGCCAGGAACACAATTACGTATTCCTATTTAAATCTACAGCTTAGAAAATATAAATTAATAAAAGAATAACTCCAAGCCTTAACAATACTTGTAGTGATTGACAGATGGGAAAAAGAACAGAAAACGTACTTACTCATCACTATCTAAATTACCACTTAAATTAATAAGTGAATACGAAAAAAAAAATGCACAGGTGTCTCAATAATGCAAATAACGAGGTGAGAAGGTATTGAAATGAGGCAGGCACGCACTCACTGACTCACTAGTTACTCACTTGTTCCTATCGCGGCTGCAGGTTCCTGAGTACTGGCCTGGTGTGAGTCTAACCTCGCGTTTTTCAAGCACTGCCTTACTACAACAGAGGCGATGGTTCTTATCCCAGGAACAGGGGCGACCTTGCCTTCGTGTGTGTGTGTTTCATGTGCTCAGTTATTCACACGACAATTCCTCTTGGTGTTAACTCTACCACATTACTTTTTCTGTGAGCTTTTCTCTTAAGGGTGGGCTTGTTTGTTTTTCTCGACGTGTGTTTCTTGTTTGGTAACATTGTTTGGTGCCGTGAGATGTGGGGATATTTAATGTTACGCTTCCGTCACCTGGCAACCTAAGGTGTTATTCCTGCCCCGTTATTCTCCAGGTAACCTTCTCCCATACCTAGCCCTCCTTTCTTTCCCTCCCTCCTTCCCTCCCTCCTTCTCTCCCTCCCTCCCTCCTTACCTGTCTCACCTCAGCCTACCTGAAAGCACCGTTTACCTACAGGCATAGATCCTCCTCCTCCTCCTCCTCCTCCTCCTCCTCCTCCTCTTTCTTCTCCTCCTTTCAGCTTTCCTTCCTTTCCCTCCTCTTCCTTCACAGTGTCAGAGGGAACGTGTTTTTGTTTTGGCTGTCATTTTTATTTTTATATTTTGTGATGCTTAAAATGTGATGATGTTGCAGAGGTGCTTGAGGCGCTGTGAAGGAGGAGGAGAAGGAAGAGAAAGCAGAAATAAAAGAAATATATATAGAAAAACAAATTAATAACAATAAGCAAACACAAATATTTACCTAAATAAAACTATCAAAAACTAAACAATAAAAAAAAAGGCCAGAAAGAAAAAGAAATTGATAAAAGCAAGAACAAAAACACAAGAATTACAACTACACAAACATTCCCACTTTCGTGAATGGATGAATAACAAAGCAATAACCATAACGAAAAAAGAAAAGAAGAGAAAAGAAAAACGAGAAAATATAAAAAAAAGACACAAAGCGCAGTTCTATCACCTCTTTAATAATAATAGAAAAAAGAAAAAATAACAAATAAAAAAAAAGCGATACATAAAACAGACAAATAAAATACAATTTTATCACATACTTATTAATAGGAAAATTAATTTAAAAACTACAAATAAAAGGAGAAAATAAAAGGAGAAAAACAAACATAAAACTCAAAAGAACACAGTCCTATCACATCTTTGCTTACATCTTTCAGAACCACGAGATTGTGTTGAACTAATCAGTCAAGCGGATACCCACAGAGAGAGAGAGAGAGAGAGAGAGAGAGAGAGAGAGAGAGAGGCCCCTGGAGACAGAATCATGGAGGTCAGGGCTGTTTTGAATAAAGATCCTTCCCTTCCTCCCATTCCTTCCTCTGAAATCCCAAAGCTTCTTCTCCATGTGTCCTTGACCGAGTTAGCCTTGTGTTGATGAATGGACAGACTCGTAGATTGATTGTTGGCTGGGTGGTTAGGTAACTAGATGGATGGCTAGATAGAGACTGATAGATTGATTACTGGTTGTGTGGTTAGGTAAATAGATGGATGACTAGATAGACAGACTGATAGATTGATTACTGGTTGGGCAGTAAGGTAAATAGGTAGATAAGTAGATAGATAGATAGACAGACAGACTGATAGATTGAATGCTGGTTGGGCAGGAAGGTAAGTAGGTAGATAAGTAGATAAATAGATAGATGAATTGATTAATTGACTCGGATTTTTTTTTTTATCTTATTATTATCATTTGTTTATCTGTTGGTCAGTCATTCATTTAGGTAGTCAGTGTGTGTGTGTGTGTGTGTGTGTGTGTGTGTGTGTGTGTGTGTTTATTTCTCTCATATATATATTCCAATTTTCATATTCCTAAGTTAATTCAGTATATTTTCTAATCCCCTTTTGTATTTTTATTTTCCATTACCGCCAAAGCATTTGCATTAACTCCTACGTGATAAACTTTCTCTCTTTCTTCTTGTCGTTATTCTTCAACGTCCATATTCCTAAATTAATTAATGATACTTTTCCAACTCCTTCTTTTGCATCATTCCTTTCCATTACCTCCAAAACACTGAAAACCTTCACCAATTACTACATGATTCAGTTTAATGCGTTCCTCATGTAATTCAAATGCGCTCCATAAAATCCTCAAAGGACGTAGATATGCCTGTATTCACTACGACGGTTTTCAAAGGCCACAAGAACGATTAACCGAGTTCTCAAGACTGTTACTCCTTTTAGTAACATACAAATCTTGTTGATCTGTCACTAGGACCGTAAAACCATCCTTAAAAACCCGTGCAGCTTCAACTAGAGCTATTTTCTAAAGTAGTGGAGGTGCAGCACAGAAGTGAACCGCCAGGACAGCAGGAGGGCAGAGCAAATAGAGGCAATAAAACTGATACCTAAAAGGAGAGGTCATTAATTTTTAAGCTGGAATAACTGAGGAGCGGGAAAGTTGTTTTGACTTCAGGAGGCAGAGGAGGGGGAGGAAGAGGAGGAGGAGTAGCAGTGATGGTAGTGGTGGCTGTTGTACTAGTGGTGGTGATGGTTGTAGTAGTAGTAGTAGTAGTAGTAGTAGTAGTAGTAGTAGTAGTAGTAGTAGTAGTAGTAGCAGCAGTAGTAGTAAGAGGAGAAGGAAGATAACGACCAACAGATGAAGAAGAAGAAGAAGAAGAAGAAGAAGAAGAAGAAGAAGAAGAAGAAGAAGAAGAGGAGGAGGAGGAGGAGGAGGAGGAGGAGGTCGCGGAGGGCTGGGAAAGCTCTTATACGGGAGGACGCAGAGAAGGAGAAGGAGGAGGAGGAGGAGGAGGAGGAGGAAGGGAGGAGACCTGCTACCCACATACCTACTCAAGAAGGGGACAACTTTTCTACCTGACCCAGAAAAGGGATGTTTGGAACCACTGCAGGTGTTAGTAGTAGTAGTAGTAGTAGTAGTAGTAGTAGTAGTAGTAGCAGTAGTAGCAAATTCTTCACGTGTCTTTCACAAGCGTCAATGAATTATTTTTCTTTTTTTCCTAAGTGTATTTTTAAATAAGTGAGAATTTCTTTTCTTAATTGTCGCTTTCCTAAATTTATCATTCCTCCTCCGTTTTTGCACCTTTATCCCTTTACGTTATCTTTAGTTTACGTCTGTCTGTGGTCGTTTGTCATTTTCAGTTTTAGTTTAATCCTCCAATGTTTCCCTTTTCATTATCTAATTTTACTTCTTAACCTATTATGATCTTTAGTATTATCATAACCAAATGTAACTTTACATACATTATTGATCCATTGTCTCTTTGAGTCTTCTTTGTCTTTAGCAGCTGGCGAAAATTCACTCTATATCACATCTCTTTTATTCCCTCGTTCTTCCTTCCATACACAAACTTAATTTATTTTAAA
>NC_087182.1:1063754-1231254 GCF_035594125.1 Scylla paramamosain
TCTTATTATGATTTCTCTCAGTTTTTGGCTTAGTATTCTCTTTCTCTCTCTCTCTCTCTCTCTCTCTCTCTCTCTCTCTCTCTCTCTCTCTCTCTCTCTCTCTCTCTCTCTCTCTCCCTCTTAGACTAACAATTTCTATCTTTATAATCCGTATTCTCAGATGTCTCGGCATCTCACTCTGCTTTTAACATACTTTAGTGGAAAGTACTGCGGGTTTCCAGCAGAATTTTCTCTCGATTCTAGTGATAGCTTAAAAAGTATTCTGTATCATCAATTAGAAAAACACCCATGATAATTCGTGTCTGTGGTCTTTATAGAGCATTCGTGATGAGAGAACAAAGCGTTTAAGAATACAAGGCTGATCCTCACCATTACCTCACTATCGTTGCCTTCCTTCGCAGCCTGATGGAGTTCCTAGCACCGAGTAAGTACCAACAAGAACTCAAGATTTTCAAGGACTCCGCGCTACTAAAGACCAGCTGTGACAAGTACAAGTGCAGCTCGTTCAAGAAGCCAGTGTGTGCCCTGCTGCAGGCGGCTGGTGGCAAGTGCTAACTTCTCCAAGCACGCCAACATTAGCTCTCTAGATAATGGAAGTCGGAGTAACTGTGTGGACACTCATGTTCCTGTTATTGCGTCGCCCTAACTCTTTCACTGCAATTTGTTACAGCTGACACCACTGAGAACGCTGTAGAAAGCCTTCATAAATACGTACAAGAAGTTTTCTAATCTCCAGGTGGCTGTAGAACAAGAAGGAATGTTTCAGATTGGTTTGTGATCAACGAGAGATATACCAAAAATGAACACGAGAACATAAATTAATATGCAACAAACCATCAGTCCTACACGTGCCAGTCCCTTTATAAAACACGCATACCTACTTCCACCCATCCATAAGTTTGTCTAATCTTCTAAAGCTCCGTATTGACTCGGCACTAATACCCTGATTACTGAGTCTGTTCCATTCATCTACCACTCTGAAAACCACTTTCCTTCCATTAGTGAAAGAGTTAAGTCACTGAATGTACTTGATGACTGTCCTTGTGTTAGTTTCTCTGTATAATGGAGGGAAGAAATTTGCTACATGCTCTACTGCAGGCGGTGGAGTTAAGAAGATAAAGGAAGCAGCAAGACTTCAGACCTAAACGCGGCAATCCTTGCTTGAAACTCACCTACGTATTTCCACCTATCATCCTCATCCATAAATTTATCTAATCTTGTACGTGAAGTTAGTGTGAAAGCGAATATCCTTGTTGTAGGCGGGAAAGGTGTGTGTGTGTGTGTGTGTGTGTGTGTGTGTGTGTGTTTTGCAGTGGCTCATCAGTTACTGTTGTTATTGCTTTCCATATTAAGTTCCCTGTTTTATGATATCTTTATTGTTGTTTTCTTTATTTTCTCTTCTTATTGTTTCCTTTACTTCCTTCTCTCTTTTCTTTCACCGACTCGTACTTATAATTTCAGTTACTTCTTTCTCTCCTCTCGACATTCTATATATCTGTCATTTTATTTCCTGTAAGATAAGTGTGTGTTTATTGCACCTTACTCCGTGTGTTTCTATTTATTGTTACTAATAGACATAGTAAAAAAACTCCTTATCTAATATAACAAAGAATGACTTTAATAATCATATTTTCTAAACTCTAAGGCATTGTTTAATATATATGCTATCGCAGAGATGTTTATTGCAATACATTCTCATCTATTTATATGTATGTTCATGCTTTTTATCTATTTATTTATTCATTTATTTATTTGTTTGTTGTAATATTTCATGCAGGTAATGTTGATGAGGGGAAACTATCGTACGTTTTCCATAATTATCGTATATCGTCATATCTTGTGGAGTCATGAGCATTTATATGATTTGTGTTTAAGGCAGGTAGTGTAGTGTTTATACTTAACTTATGATGAGCTGTACATGGCATTAATAGACATAACTACTACTTGTACTGCTGTTACTACTACTACTACTACTACTAGCACCACCACTAGTACTGATACTACTGCTATATGTACTAATAATGCACTAATACTGTCAATAATGCCAATGTTTCAAACTTTCCGAATCAAATCAAAATGCTTCAACAAAACGCATGATTTGAAAGTCCCACTAAGAATTTGTCTGTGGAGAAACTTAGCAGATATCCCTTAACACACGGAGGAAATGTAATATCGACGACAATATTGTTTGAAGATATTACCAAGAGGATTTTTGTGCCCATTATGAACAGTTTTATTAAAGAATACCATGAGGAATTCATTTGTTTTCTTCCGACAATGAACGCAACTTGTAATGGCGGACGAGGTGGATATGAGAGCAGCCAAGAGATAAGTAAATATTGTTTTTCTCTTATTTTATTGCATTACCGATGTCAGGAAAGCTACCAGTTATTCATAATGACACAGGGAATATATATTGCATGCGTGGGAAATTACAATGCAGGGGAGAGGTAGAAATTAGGGTAAATGTATTCAGGTGCATCCTACTGGACATTTAAATGGGGAACTTTAAATCTTTAACTCTTGCTTGTTTTATTTTATGTTTTCGGTTTATCTTAAAGGACCGAAGTGATGGATTTTGTGTCTTGTGTTAGTGCAAGTGAAAGAAATATGGCAGCGTGCGGGTGTTTAGGAGAGAGAGAGAGAGAGAGAGAGAGAGAGAGAGAGATTAACTGACTGATGACAGATTTCATTATCACAATTTGTCTTAATTTTATTTTCAGAGAGAGAGAGAGAGAGAGAGAGAGAGAGAGAGAGAGAGAGAGACTATACTGAAGCAATGAATCAGTGTGAACATTGATGAAGAGATGACGGATCCACACCTCCGCCCGGTTGGCCCCTGTTCCCTTGCCACCACAACCCCCACCACCACCATCACCATATCGCGCATCAACACCAAGGCTGCTCCATGATGTTCTGATACCTTCCTCCCTTCGTCAGTAGCGAGAGGCCTCTTTCAGGAGACCACCACCACCACCACCACCATTACTACTACTATTGCACTTATTATAAGATAATTATTTATATTTTCTTCATTGTCATACGTTTGTTGCCTCGAGCCATTCCGTTATAGGTTCAAGAAAAGGCATTGTGTTTTATTGTAGGTATATACCGTACATCAGAAAGCATTAGGGAAAGACCACCCTTCTCTGCCTTTTTCGGTTAGGATTTTTATTTGTTTGTTCCCTTGGTAAGTTAGTTTCTGGTTTTATTAATGTGTTTGATTTGAAACAAACTGTGGTTATATATGTTTGTGAATACGTATTGTTTAATTAATTGTACTATTATTCTGCAACTTCCTTCCTTCCATAGTCTCTCTCTCTCTCTCTCTCTCTCTGCAGTTTACTTTATTTCATACTTCCATACACGTTTGCCCTTTTCTTCCCTCAGGGACGGAGGAGCTGCTGCCTGACGAAGGAGCGGGAACCGAGGCCCTTTCCTCCTGTTGTCTGGTGGAGCCTTAGGGGACAACGCAGCTCTCTTCTGCCCCCTCTCTCCCTGTACCCTACCCCCTTGCCCCTTCCTCTGTATGTGTGCGCGTGTATGTGGCATGGTCGGGGGAGGTGGTGGGTTTGGTTGGGTGGGTGCATGCAGTGAGAGGGTTCCAGTAGTAGTAGTAGTAGGGTAGATATTAGAGTAGAGAGTAGTGGGGCTCTACTCACTCCTGTGCCCCACTTCCTCCAACTCTCATCCTTCCCCGGCGTGTGTGTGTGTCCTTCACCTCCATCTCTCACCCCTCTACTAACGACTGTTTTGAGTTATCCACAAGGCTCTGCAGTCGTGAGCTGAACGAGGCAACAAGCAGTTACTAACGAGGCAAGTATCGAAGTGTCTATTGAAGGAGTGAAGGGTAGGTAAATAAAACTAATGCTTTCTGATGTACGTTTTTTGTGATTTGTATTGTGGTGTAAAGTTTCTATGTAATAAATTAATGTGAAATGACTGACTTTTATTTTCCTCATCGGCAACAAGGAGGTAAGGGAAGTACTGAAGGAATAACGAAAGAAATGCTGTAATCAGGAACTTTTATTACACTTTAGATTACTACCATTACTACGACTACCAATTCTTCCCCAGTCTTCTGTTCTCTGTCCATCTCGTCTGTTGCTCGTTGACTTCCTCTCGCCGTTCAATCTTCTTCCTTCATCGATTCTCAGTCGCCTTTCTGTCTGTCTTGCAAACCTGGAATATGCAGAACACATTAGAATACTGCCTAAATAAAATAAAAAAATATGACTACTGGCAAACACTAATAACTACCTAGTAACAATCAGTTATCCCAATTGCACTAACTGATGAAATACGTAATTACCTGGACTCCTTTCCCAGTATTTTCTTTTTTTTATTCATTCAGCCTTGTACGGAAACCTTTAAATATAAGAATAAAACCTGCGTACATGGTAGGAGAGAAAACAAGGAGTCTATATAATTACTATGATAGGCATTTAAGTCAAAGTTTAAGTAAACGATGTATAGTATATCATAAAGACCGCAATTACACTATAAAAGAAGGTAGGAAGGAAGGAAGGAAGGGAGGGAAAGAAAAGAAGGAAGACAGAAAAGGAAGATAAAGCTCGTATGAAGAGTATTTTCAAAGGCCACTTAGTTAACTATTCGTTTTCATCACCATTCCCCTCATTAAGGAAGCATTCCCCTTGTTAAACGATCACTAGAATCACGAAATTACGCTTGAAAACTTTAATAACGTAGTACACTTTGGCCTGTTGAAAGTAAAGGATACAGCGCTGTAACATCTGGAAACGCAGTGCAATAATTATTAACGAGTCCATCAGTGCATTTAGCCCGTATTCGGAAACCCTTCGTGCCTTCACCGCGATTATTTTTAAGGGCCACAGAGATGATTAGCAGGGTTCTCACGAGTATTCCTTCTGTTTATAAGTAGATACCTTCATAATCTGTCATTAGAAACAGAGAAACACCCTTAACAACCCGTGTAACTTCAACTACTATTCTTAAAGGACACAGAGATGATTAGCCAGGTTCTCACGAGTATTCCTTCTGTTTATAACGTAGAAATCTTCATAATCTATCACTAGAATTAGAGAAACACACCTAACAACCCGTGTAACTTCAACGAGAACCTTTCGAAATTAGTGGATGTGCGGCGCAGAAGTGTTTTAGAATGATGGCCTTACCTCTAAGCCGTCCAACACCCAAATGGGCGGGCTCTTCTTCTCGACCCTCACCTTCGTCTGATCACCTGACTGGCCTCCTGACGTCACACCTCCACCACCACGCCACCTACTGTCGTGTTATCCAATCTTCTCACTTTACTCGTAAACTATACAAAAGTTTATAATTTCGTTCAACGTCTGACAACCAAAGATGTTTTTCTACTATGAAATGACCTCAAGCTGACCAACATTTAGATCAGGAAAATGTATTACTAAGAACAAAATTATGAATTCTCATTCTGTTATGGATTATTTTACCTACCAAACATCTAAATCAGGTCATAGATATAACAGTACTGTAAAATGACAAAAAAAGCATTAATATTCACTTCTCAAACCTTCAGTTACATTCTCAGGAGTTTGTGTGGTGTTAAGACAGTTCAGGCTATCTTAAAAAGCACTCGGGCCTTAATGATCACTCAAGATTCGATCCTAGACAAGTGCACCTCTCATGACAATAATCCCACCTTTAGATAAATATTTTCAATGATACTCTGATCCTCCAAGGCTGAACATCTCAACAGGGCACCAGCCATGCTTACATCATCACTTGCCAACCAAGAGCGTGTCCTTGAGAACCTCTCGATGCTCTTTGGCAGAACCTGTAGATACACCTCCTTGCCACAGTCCCGTATGGATAAAAATAAAGACTTAGGAGATGGATCCCAGTAACTCTTGCACGTTATAATCTCCCTGTGGTATGAGTCGCTGCACCAATCTTGGAAATCATTTTAAAACAAGGGAAAACTCCATCACTACATACATATATCAAGTAACAAAGGTGAACGAAACCGTTGTGGAGGTCCATAGATTGGTTCTCCTGGATGTCAATGCGGATCTTCTCAGTTTTGCCACAGATTTCGTGTTTGCAAGCAGTGTAACGCATGATGGCACTGCTCCGTGTCACCTTGATGTCGCCATTGATGTTTTAGGGAAGCTGCAAGGATGATAATGAACATGCAACAGCAGCAGAGTCAAATGAATGTTTTTTTTTTTTTTTTCTGTTCTAACACAAGGAGTATGACGGCAGATTTCTCACAAGCTGGCCACAGTGTGTGTGACATGCTGTCAAGAGGTAATACCATACATTCTGTTCTTCCCTATCATTGCAAACACTTCTCTTCACTTTTGCATCATCATTCTCATTCATCCTCACACTTATATTAGGGAAATCAAATCCAAATGTTTCCTTGACGCCGAACCACCAAGTCTTGTCACAACCAGGAGCCGGACCACACTTGTAATGCTTGTCTTCGAACTCCGTCCATGTGTGTTCCTGCAAGAGACGGACGGGCTGGACAAGCTGCAATATAAGCGCAATTAACTCCACACAGTAGAGTAAAATGCTATGTGGGAGAATTCTAGCTCAGTTACCCCAACAAAAGCAGTTCCACCATTTTCTCTTAAGCTTCGGAGAGAACGGAGAGTGCTCAGTTGGGGAGTGTCGCCACCTCCCAACACATTAGTTGCGCCATACAACTGCAAGTGGAGGAACGGGAAGACATAATAAGGTTTTAAGTTATACGCTACGGCCACCGCGGATGTTGCCTGCCTTGTCTATCGTCTGGTTAGGATCTTGTCTCTTAACAGCACTTCTTTTTCCTTCATCTCTCGTTTATTTTAGCAAAGTCACCCAAGATTATTATTCTAGCTGTTATCTCTCCAAAACGCTTCTTCCCAGATATCAGTAACTGGCCACTGTCACCAGATTGCCGAGAGCATCCGTTACTTAATTAACATTTCCCCTCAAATTTCATTCAGAGAGTCTGGCACGGCTAGGCATTATAATTGAAGAATAGAATAAAATAGAATTAAAAAAATAGTGTTCTTTATCTCTTAAAGGCAATTATTACGCAGCCTGTTCATGGGAGAAAAAAAGAGAATACAACAACGAGCCATCGGGACTTATATTTCGGCTCCAAGTTCAAGGTCGCAGCGGGAGGGCGGCAACGGAGGGGTAGTATATGCTCATGGTAACAGTTTGGCAAGTGGCATCGCTAGCAGAGTGTTTGGCTTGAATACTGAACTCAGACTCCGGCGTCATTGCCTTCAGTGCTACAAAAGCTTAGCCACCATGCGTCCTGTGCTTGGCTACTGGAAAACCCGCTGCGTACGTACGCATCAATTTAAGATACCAGTGTCATCTTTTTAGTAGTTGCCAACACCGCCACGAGCTGACAGTTGGAGGACGTGTGTGTTTGTGTGTGTGTGTGTGTGTAGCGGGCCACACTTGTGTGATGTAGCCTTATAAACCAGCGATAGATCTATGATAGAAAAGAAAATATACATTAATGATTTGAGGTAACAACGAGTATACATATTTGGTTTGCCTCATAAGGGAAATACCGGCTCAATTTCCAGAATTATTTGAAACCTACTTGAAGATTAATTTCTTATTTAGACACAGTAAACATTTCCCTCCTACATGGATAAGACATAGCGGAGAAAAAATAGTAAGATAGTTGTAGCTGCCAACACTATCTGGCATTTTCAGTATTTGATAATGTAACTTGCCTGCTCCCCGAGAGAGAGAGAGAGAGAGATGTTTTATAAAGGGACTGCGACGTGTTGGCCTGATGACTTCTTGCAGCTTCCCTTAATTTCTTAAGTTCTATAGTTCATGTTAAGTTCTCATGTGTAATTATTTCCCTGTTTTCAGTTAGCACAGCCCATTCGCCTCCTGCTGGCATACAAGAGGGTGGATTACGAAGACAAGCAGTACGAGGCAGGAGACCCTCCGGATTATGACAAGACTTGCTGGTTTTCCGTCAAGTATAACCTCGGCCTTGACTTCCCTAATGTAATTATCAATGCCTGCTTGCCTTTACCTGCACGTTTGCCTGCCCGTTTTGTCCGCCTGCCTGTGTATGTGTTTGTTCCTATTTGTTGCCGTGTGTGTGTGTGTGTGTGTGTGTGTGTGTGTTTATATTCCTACTTCGTCTTTCCTTCTGTCTCCCTGCCTGTCCATCATTTTTTATATATTTCACCATCCTTTCACTTCATCTATTATAATTACCATAAGTTTTTTTTTCTTTTTTTTTTCATGTGTTTTATCCTTCCCTTGTATCTTCATGGTTTCCTGTCTTCCATCCCTACAGCTTCCTTACTACATAGACGGAGACGTGAAGCTCAGTCAGACCCTAGCCATCCTCCGCTATCTGGGACGCAAGTATGACCTGGATGGGAAGACAGAGGAGGAGATGAGGCGTATTGACATCTTAGTGAACGATGCAATGGATCTGGCGACACAACTGTGGGATGTCTGCTATTATGATTACGTGAGAATTTAGATACAGATATTGGGGTGTTTTCAATATTTTTTTTTTATTTCTCTTCTCTTTCCTCTTTCTTTGTTAACTTTTTTTTCTCTTTCTTTCCTCCTCATTTACTACGTATTACTATTCTTCATCTCTCTTTTTATTTTTCTCTTTCCTCTATTCCATCTTCCTATTTTTTTTCTTTTTTCTCCTTTTCCCTACTTTCCTCTTTCCTTCCATTCTTTATTTTTTTCATCTTCCCTCTTCTCTTCCTCCTCTTCTTTTTTCTCCTCTTACTCTTTTCCATCCCTCTCCCTTCACCCCGTTCTTCTCTTTTCCAATCCTGATTATTATTATTATTATTATTATTATTATTATTATTATTATTATTATTATTATTATTATTATTATTATTATTATTACTACTACTACTACTACTACTACTACTACTACTACTACTACTACTACTACTACTATTATCCTTTTGATTTCCATGTCTGACAAATGAAACACTAATCCTGCTCTCTCTCTCTCTCTCTCTCTCTCTCTCTCTCTCTCTCTCTCTCTCTCTCTCTCTCTCTCTCTCTCTCTGCAGGACCAGAAGCCAGAGTACTTGAGAAAATTACCGGAGAAGATTAAAAAATATTCTGATTTCCTCGGACATCGATCTTGGTTTGCTGGAGAAAAAGTGAGTACCCAGGATACGTAACTGTTTCTGCTATTCTACTATTACTGCGGTTATCTATTCCTTACTGAACTATTCATCATGTTTGTTAGTTCCGTTACTAACTAGATATCTACTATTTACTTTTGATTGTTAGATTTTTTTTTTCGATTTGTAGTTTTTTTTTATATTTTCTCCTTTTTTCCTGTTAAACTCTCTGTCTCTCTTGCTTATTCCCTTTAACTTTTCCCTTCTCTCATTCCAGCTAACATTCGCGGATTTCCTGATCTACGAATTCCTGGATCAGCACCGCGTCCTGGATCCCACGTGCCTGGAAGCAGCGCCGCCCTTGCAACGCTTCATGGCTTGCCTCGAGGGTTTGGAACCTATCCGCGAGTACATGGTAAGTCCCTCCTTCATGTCGGCGCCGCTTTTCAACAAGTACGCCGCTTATGAAATCGAGCAGCGAGCAAAGAAAACAACGGCTCAGGATGGGAAGAAATAAAGAAGTTAGTAATTCCAGCGTGGAGTTGACGAGAGTGAAGGAAGAATTACGTGGAGCTGAAGAAGAGAAGACCTCGCCGATTTTCCCTTAGCCACTCCATACACTACAGCTGGGTTTTCATCGCAGGGCACATGAGATTCCCAGAGTTACTGTCTCGTTAATAAACAGTATATTAAACCGTACAGTGTATCATTCTTTTCTAGTATTTTACCATTTTTCTTAGAGAGAGAGAGAGAGAGAGAGAGAGAGAGAGAGAGAGAGAGAGTGTGTGTGTGTGTGTGTGTGTGTAATAATAATAATAATAATAATAATAATAATAATAATAATAATAATAATAATGATAATAATAATAATAATAATAATAATAATAAACGGTTTATTCTTTAGGCAGTTAACAAACTGAAAATGTACAGAGGGGATGGGGAAATACTTAACATTTATCCTAAAGCTAAGTCTAATCTAGGAGGGAAATACTATTGATTGATGGCTCGCACCATGGTGGGAATCGCGCTGAGTCTGTACCGGTCCGTGCGCGGCGCCTTTACGGGCGTTATCTTGTTGTGGTGTCTGGTGACACGGACCGGGCGAGGCACGTCAGGCGACAGCATGTGTCTGAGACGTGGATGATGCAGCAGTCCCCTTGCAAACTTTTCCAAAGCCTCTCGGTGCCTGGTGGATAGTCTGGACAGACTCAGTGTGGTCAGGGCTTCTTCATAGGTGGTGTAGGCAGGGCCAAGGATGATCCTGTACGCCCTTTTCTGCACACTCTCTAGCTGTAGCTGTTGAGTGTGTGTGAGGGAGGAGGACCACGCTGGGGAGGCGTACATGAGTTTGGGGAGGATGAAGGTGAGGTACACCCCCCTTAACTCATCTGTCGGCGTCCCCAGCAACCTGAGTCTGCGCAGCATGTACAGCCTGTAGGTAGCTGATCTTACGGTGCTGGCGACATGCTGCTTCCAGGTCAGCTGGTCGTCCACCGTGACTCCGAGAAGTTTGGCACATCGGACCACCGGAGGGGGTGAGGGCCCACTGTGAGCTGGGGAGGGGGCACTGGTACAGAGGAGGTACAGAAATGCATCACCACAGTTTTGCTGTGGTTGATGGTCATCCTGCTCTCCTCCGTCCACGTCTGCAGTCGCTCCAGAATTGCTTGCAGTGGCGAGTAGTCCGGGTTCTTGGTAGAAACTGGGATGCCCACGGTGCAGTCGTCCACATACTTCCAGCGATGGGGGGATGTCAGTGAGGGCGTCGTTAATGAGAAGGAGGAAGCATAGAGGACCCATCTTGGTCCCTAGGGACCCCACATGTCAGCTGTGTGTGTGTGTTTGTGTATGTGTGTGTGTGGAACAGGATGGGATTGGAGCAGTGAAGTAAAACAGACACTCAGTTCGATCGATAAACACGTCCATTAGTCAGGTCTTTCCCACTTCAACATCCGGTGTCGCTTTAAGTACGTGCTCTCAGATTCCTCCCTCCGGTAGTGTCGACAAGACAAGTGCAGGAAGGGGTCGGTCATTAAGTTCAGGCCACCACCCCCCATCCAAGTACTAACCTGACCCAACATTGCTTAATCTCGCTGGTCGTACGAAACGGTGTATTCAACATGGTATGGTGGTTGGCCTGAAATGTCATTAATTTCAGGACATCATTCCAGCTATTCTCCTCAGTGGCACCTCTCACCAAGGCGTACCTACAAAACTTCTAATACACGTGCAATCAATATTTTCCGAAGATTTGTTTAATTTTTTTAAGTTTGCGTTCCTAGAGATCAAGCTGAGATCAAGTCGAAATGAACGGAACGGACAACCAGACTGAAAATTGTAATGTGCTGAATATATATAGTCCTGGGGAGTCGCCAGTGTCTGCGGCATTCCTGACGGTTGCTCTGGTCCACTGTTATGGTGTCGTCGTCTTCGGCACCCTTGGTAAGTGCTTCGCATCTCGGCTGAACGAAGCTGATATCCACTTAATGCCATAAAACTTCTAGTAAAACGAGTCTCGTCAAGGCAGGACTCAGTAACTTGTCTCTGCATTACGCCTCAGGTAACACGTTGGCGCTGTGGTGCGTGGGGACGTGCACCAAGACGCGACGGCCGGTGAAGGTGTTGTTGTTCAGCGTGTTCCTGCCCGCCCTCGTGGTTTGCCTGGCGACGCGACCTGTGATTGGAGAGATCCGAATCGCCCTCCTCACATGCGATATTCACAGGGTCTCAGTAGTGGTTGTACAAATCAACATGGTTGTGTACAATATCCTGGCACAGATTGAACTGACCGCCATAGCTGCTGTAGCTGTGGTCAGGTAAGAGGACAGATACCAGACCTTGAAAAGACCAGTAAAGGTTCGTGCAATTGGTGCAAAACTAATCCAGGAGGTACAATTTAATGCTATGGTAGTATTCTAGCCACAGTTACAAAGGGCACTCTTCCTTGCAGGGCAGTGTCAGTATGGGCGCCTCAGAGGCAGGCGCTTGGGCTCCGGGGCACAGTGGTGCTGGTGACGGCGATATGTGTCTACTCCATCCTCACCGGCCTTGTGAGTAACCACCTGAACTTTACGTCAGGCAGAAGGGCCCGTGTTCCGTGTTCACGGTCATTTGTTCTTCTCGATGGTCTAATATTAATTGGTATAATGATGAGGCTGACAGCTTTGTTATGAGGTGAACCGTTGCAGGGGGTGCTGGTAATGGTGGTGACAGATGAGATGGACCACCTGAGGATTCTTGTCACAGTCCTGTTCTTCATCAACACGACACTTCCGGCACTCATCACAGCCGGCGCCTACGTCCTCATGATATACATAGTGAGTAACAAAGAACGGTACACTTACTGCCTTATGCAAAGTTGAGTTACGAGCAAAATGTTATACACTGAACGTCTCTGTCAAATGCAAATTTTCTGTCTCAGCTTCAGCGAAACAAGCGTCGTTTAGCCGCCAGTCAGCACCAGCAGCGGGAGGCCACCACCATGGACCAGGCCACGCGGGCCATGCTGGCGGTGTTCATTAGCAACCTGGTGTTTGGCCTGCCACACTCCATCTACCACCTCATGGGGAAACAGCCGCACTTCATGAATATCTTATTCCACGTGTTGTTTTCAACACACTTCGTCATGGACCCGCTAGCTTTCGTGTGGTTCAACAGTTGCTACCGAAGACGCGTTTTTTCCCGGATGAAGAAAGTGACGCAGTCTCTGTCCTCGGTTCCTACATCGTCTTTCCTCCACGCCAGCTCAGTCTCCCCGAGTGACCATCACCTCCACCACCACGACTCCGACCCTAAGGAGGAGAACGTCTGTTAAGGCTGAGCACATCCGCGCCTTCAGGCAGAGAATGCTCCCCACGAAGTGTACAGAGGAATAGATACTCTTTCATTTCTTCACTAATGATAGAGCGAACTTCAGTAGCCAGAAGACATGTTGGACAGAGAAATAATGCATTAGGTGTGTTGTCTTTTGTTGTTTAGTTTATGTGCGTTGTTTGTAGTGTGAGGATGTGGCTTGTTTATTTGTTGCCTTATCTTTATATACTGGAGAGACGAAAGGAGCGAAGGAGTTTGATTTGTGTGTGTTTCTTGTATTAAAAAATTTTCGTTTTAAATATTAGTAGCAGCTTCTCTTCCTGAAGCGTGGCTGAGATTCACACTGTGACTGAGGCGTTGCTCTGTACTCCAGTGTTACATGTCATTGTATTCTAATGCACTGTTTTATATTACGCCACATTCCTTTGTGTTTAGCGTTCATCAGTGTCCTTCTCCTCAGCATCCTCTCTTATCTAGCACTGTTATCTTTACGGTGTCTGCCTCAGCTAATATGCGCACAATACCCTCGGGAAGTCGGATGCCATGACGTGCACTCAAAGGCATGTCCACACAAAGGAACGCCTTGGAAACATTTCAGAAACCGATTTCATGGATGGATGAATGAGAGGATGGATGGATGGATGGATGAGTGGGTAGATGGAGAGATGGATGGATGGATGAGTGGATGGATGGATGGGTGAGTGAGTAGATGGAGAGATGGGTGAATGGATGAGTGGATAAATGGATAGATGGATGGATGAGTGAATAGATGGATGGATGGATGAATGGATGGATGGATGGATGGATGAATGAATAGATGGATGGATGGATGGATGGATGGATGGATGGATAAGTGAGTAGATGGATAGATGAATGAAAGGATGGATGGACGTCTCTCAAATGTCTCCAAACTGTTTTCCAACCGATTTTCAAATATCTGCAAGGTGTCTGCAAACAGTTTGTAAGCATTGTTTCCAGGCCATTGTTTCCTGGTGTGGACAGGCCCTAAGTCATGCTCTTGCACTACCAACGCTTCATACAGTCAACCAGCCTGCAGTTAACAATAAATCAATTAAACCTACAATGCAATGACTTTTAGAAAATCCTGCATCTTGGGACTTACAGACTACACGGTGCATGTACGTTTTCACATCCACCACTGTAAGAGAGAGACATTTTTTTTTTTCTTTACGTGAGACGGGACTCTGGTCTAGGGCAACAAAAAAAGTTATAAAAAAAAAAAAGATCCACTGAAGGTGCCAGTCCCGAAAGAGTGTAGTCTAAAAGGGTTATAAAAATTTTGAGAATAAGTGTCTTGAGGTACCGAAGACAAGATGAGCAAATCCTTGGTATTACTGATGTTGTGAAACTTAACGGAAGTATGTCGATTATATGAAATGTCAAGATGGGCCTCGGTGCATGTGCGTGCGTGTGTGTGTGTGTGTGTGTGTGTGTGTGTGTGTGTGTGTGTGTGAGTGCATAAGGAGTAACGACCAAAGTGTCAATAGACTCAGCAAGTATCAGTAACTGAAGGCATGCTGGCCTGTACTGTGTGACCTGGTAGTGAGACCTTTTCTCCTGTGTGTGTCTGTCGATCGTCTGTTACATGTTAGTTTCTATATATATCACTTTCCTTTCACTGCTTGTCTTAATTTCCAGAGAGAGAGAGAGAGAGAGAGAGAGAGAGAGAGAGAGAGAGAGAGAGAATCACTTCTGACGACTGAATCTCAGGAAAACATTTAAAACACATTCTAAACCCAACACACATCATGTGCACAGAATCATACGAGTATATACGCCTCACCTAAAACACCATAGATAGAAATCAACCATAGCATCTTTCACGTTGATAACTCAGGACTGGGGAGCGTAATCCATCAATCTCTCTCTCTCTCTCTCTCTCTCTCTCTCTCTCTCTCTCTCTCTCTCTCTCTCTCTCTCTCTCTCTCTGTATATTCTGGAAGGAGAAATGAAATAGGGAATATCGGAAATGTATTTTTTTTTTTTTTCTAAATAAAAAGATAGTCATGATATGTTTGTTTTCTTCTTTCCAAGTTGATTCATTCTTGGATCTCGCCAGCAGCCTTCCTTGAAGTCGTGTGTCTGAGATTCACACTGTCTCTGTAAATGCTACTATTCTGTAGGTCCATGCATTCAAAGTCCTTGCTAACAAACCTAGTTAGTGCAGCAGGAGAGGAATCGAAAAACTTCATCTTCCCATGCATTCAGAGGAATGTGGCTGTGGCTGGCGCGTTATCACAGCCACCTCTTGTAGTGAGCAGCGCAGCCACCAAAGACAGCTGACCAACAATCCGGTATTACCAACGCTCGGAAACTTCCTAAAGTTTGACTTATCAAGGTCCGAGACACTACAACATCCCTCGGCGCGTGCGCTGGGTATACGCAACTGAAATCCCCCTGATATGGATTAGGGACGCACCAGTGCATCACCAGACGCCGAAAAGATCGAGGATCGGAGGGACACTGCTGGTTGGTCTAGGACTCAGTGGCTTGTTTGCAGAAACCAGACCATTGGCAAGACATGAATACGACAGACAACAACACCCTGTACGAACCCGGTGAGGCGCCAGTGCCCGCTGCATTGCTGTGGTTTGCTCTGGTCCACTGTTACTGCGTCATAGTCATCGGCACCTTGGGTACGCGTGCGGCATCTCCAATGAACGAAGCTGCCATCCACAATAATATGGATCCATCCATATTGTATTATATGGATATTATATTATATTATATGGATCCATCCAATATTTCGCCAAGGTATGGACTTTGTAATTTGTATGTCTGCATTACTCCTCAGGTAACGCGTTGGCGCTGTGGTGCGTGGGGACGTGCGGCAAGACGCGCCGGCCGGTGAAGGTGTTGCTGTTCAGCGTGTTCCTGCCCGCCCTGATGCTTTGCCTGGTGACGCGACCTGGGGTTGGAGAGACCCTAATCGGCCTCCTCACGCGAAATCCACACAGGATCTCTAGAATGGTCGTCGATATTAACAGTGCAGTGTACGCCAGCTTGGCAACGGCAGAGCTGGTCTCCATTGCTGTTGTAGCTGTGGTCAGGTAAGAAAACCTCAGTTACTAATTATTTAGACGATGGTAAAAAAAAGATGAAAAAAAGCAAACTTTTACTCAGGTTGTACAAAACTGTCTCTAGTGTGTCTGATGCCTTTAAGGACAAGATACTTCCTTTCCCTGCAGGGCCGTGTCGGTATTGTCCCCACAAGTTCGCATTCTAGAGATCCGCGGCGCCTCGCTGTTGGTGACAGTGATATGTCTGTACTCGGGTGTCAGCGGTGCGGTGAGTGTAAACTGACTCTCTCTAGCTTCCTTGGTGTAAACTGACGCATCCTGCACCAAACATGGTGGAGGTTAGATGCAGCGTTTCGTGTTGCCAGCACTACTTTGTCACGGGGTGTTCAGAACATGGGAAGGATAATATCATTATCATCACACGAGCCGAAAATATTGCTGATATTAAACGCGATTCTATTTTTTTTTTTTTTTTTTTTACCTTCCTACGACTTGGACTATTTCAAGAGAGGAGTATCAAAAAACATCCAGAAAGAAATATGCCAACCCTATTGAAACCAGTTTCCATTCAACTTTATAGGGACAGCAATTATTCAAGAGCTTTTCTTTTCTTGTATTTAGTATTCCTTGTCCATCCTCCTCTAGACGACAAAATCTTTGGCAGGGACTAGTGGCGCTGATGGTAATGAGTGATGCGCATATGGTCCTCGTCACCATCCTGTTCTTCGTCAACACAACGCTGCCGGCAGTCATCACCGCCGTCGCATACATCCTGATGATAGTGGCTGTGAGTAACATTGTCATAGTATTTGAGTAGTCTTGGAGCAGACCTGTTCAGGCACCAAAGGTTACACTGGAATCTTGTCAGGGCATGAACATGAATACCTATAGATCTTCACGTATGGTTTTCAAGTTTCACCTCTGAATATAATCCTTGCCAGGAGACCAGTTCACCCTAAATCATTTGAGTAGCTGATCGGTGACTGGATTTGATCACTGGTTGGTGTAAATTCTCACTCAATAGAATTGCGCTCGGGAATGCTTCTTTGATGCTGCTATGAATCAAGGAACAATGCGTTACAAAATGCTATACATTTAACGATGAAGTCAAATGCCAATCTCATACTTCAGATACACCGGAACAAGCGTCGCTTGGCCGCCAGTCAGCAGCAGGCCAAGTCAGTCTCCAGCATGGACCAGGCCACGCGGGCCATGCTGGCGGTGTTCCTCAGCAACCTGGTGTTTGGCGTACCGCACACCATCTTCCACCTCATGGGCAAACAACCGCTGTACATGAGCGTTATATTCCACGTGCTGTTTTCCACGCATTTCATGGTGGACCCGCTGGTCTTTGTGTGGTTCAATAATAATTACCGCACTCGCGTTCATTCCTACATGCAGAAAGTGACGCATTCCTTGTCCTCGCCGACAGCTTCGTCCACCGTCCAGTATTCCAGCGCCTCCCAAAATGACAACAACCACCCCCACTCCTCCACAAACAGACAGGCGGACACTAATGTTTAACTCCAGTATTACGCCACCCACACTTGTGCACTCAGGAAATCTGCTTTATTCTGTGTCTCCAGGTTCCTGTGTTTCTCGCGTGTTCTTGTACCAGTATGTATGTCGATTGGATAATATGTTAAAAAATCTATATATCTCATTATTATATACTTCCTTATCAATTGTGTCTGTACTCTGCAACTCTGCCTGATTCTGTTTTTCCACATTCCTGTGTTCCTCGTATGTTTTTTTACAACCATGAATACATTAGAAATGTCTTTAAGTTTCGTTTTACCATACCTTATCTCATTATATATTTTTCCCTTACGTTACCTTTCAATCTCCTTATTCATCAATCATGTCTGTATTTCTTATTTTGTTTAGATGGACCATACCACCGCCACTACCACACACCACCGTCAGGAGGGAATATCACTGGACTGATAAGGAGTGGGGCATTACCAAGGCCAGGGTGGCGGAAGGAGTTTCCGAGGGCTTCTATATCACACCCCGAATGACACGTGCCATATATAACAGCTTATCACACTTCATCAATACGGACGTCGGACGTCAAAATGTCCGACACGGTCATTCTATTACATTATATTTTGCTTCCTTGCTGAGTTGGTAAGACTAACTAACTGATTGACAGATTGACTGACTGGTTACAAAAGTTTGGCATTTGGAGTTTCCAATGGCAAGTGTTGACTGACTGGCCTGAAAGGGCTAAGGTGAATAGGAAATGAGTCTAGAGATAAAAGATAAAGCATTAGAGTAGAGGACCTGTCAGTGTTTCATAAGGCTTTGTAAGGACTGCGTGGAGAGCATGGCCAACTGTAGCCTTTCGTGGAACACCTTCAACGGTGACATCCCAGACTCCCTTCTGCATTTCTTTGTCTTCTACTGCTGCGCCATCTGTGTTGTTGGCATCACTGGTGAGTCTTCTGTGCGGGAAGGACGTGTTTCCTGCGTCAATTTCACTGAAAGCTGGAACATGATACATTTTCTTTTTTTTTTTATTTCTTTATACTTTATTTATTTATTTATTTATTCATTTATTCTTTTTTTTTTTCATATGTAAGGGCGTGTGTTAAATCCATCTTTGTTCTCTCCTCCTTCAGGTAATGTATCGTTTTAACTTCCTTCAGACTCGTTATGTTTACTCCTCTCTTTTTTCCCTCCTTCTGGTAATGTTACGTTTTTCCCTCCCACAGCCAATGGGATAGCGTTGTGGTGCGTGGTGACTTGTTCCCGCACATCCACCTCCAGCAAGATCCTCCTGTGCGCCCTCTTCTCCACGACCCTGCTCATGTGCGTGGTGGTGATGCCCTTCATGGTGCACCTCTCACTGGCCAAACTCTGGTGCGACAGGGGAGTGCCCCGGCCTCTGCTACACGTGGTCATCTTGAACTACATTGTGCTGACCATGATGGAGCTTTTCTACATCTTCGTTATGGCTCTCCTCAGGTTAGTGGATATCAAGTGTTTTATTCTTACTCTTAAACAGTTATGGCTTCTCAAGTGTACAGTGGATTGGTGGAGGTTTGTGTCATAACCCTGAAGACCACCAGTGACAGTAAGAGGAGTGGTTGCGTAGTTCAAACATTTTAGTGACTGTAGTTCTATTTTTCCTCAGTAGAATCATCTTGAATTATTCAGTTGAAGTATTGAGTGTGACTTTCATACAGTGTGCATTAAAAACATCAAGGTGTCATAAATAGTACACAAATCAGAGCATTTCACATAGAGCATCCACGGCAAGGCGTATCGTGATCCCCATGGTTCTTGCAGGACGCTGGCCGTGTGGTCACCTATGCGGCGCCAGATCCAGGTTCGCGCAGCCATTGCAGTGACTGTCGGGATCGCACTCTACAATACATCGATGACTATCGTGCGTACAAACTCTTTTCTGTCTTCTTGTTACCCTCTGAGTCTCTGTCTAGGTCCCCATCTCCATATACAGGAGTTGCAGATGCTTGTTGTAGTCTTTAAAGAGTTCCGACTTTTACACTTCCACCCAGATGTATCTCTGCCTTTTTAAGGGTTCCTTCCATCTCTGCTTCGGTCAGCCTCGTCAGTTCCTCTCCATCATTGTTCCGGTGATGATTAAAAAGCTTTCGTTGACGGAATACATATTATCACCTTTACGGCTACTCTTCATCTATGATATTCCTTTCAGCTGGTGGCGGCACAGTTCTGGAAGACATTAATGCCTAGACACACACGATACATTATTCTGAAGGTGTACAACGCTTTCCACTTCGTCCTGCCAGTACTGCTCACCCTCGTCTGCTACCTGTCCACCATTGCCGTGGTAAGTTCCCCACGTGCCGTCATGTCTCTGTAACTCCTTAATTGATTTGTCCTCCTCTCAGGTCCTGTGCTTTTCTGTACTTATGGACGCATCATTCTTTAATCCAAGCCACTTCGAGATATGTATTTTGTTTAACAATGACCTCTAAGAATTATGCTGACTAGACATTGAAAAGCATTATTTTAATTTTCCTTTTTTTTCTTCTTTTTTCATAGGTACTTGTAAATATTCTGTACAGAGCTTCTGTTGGTGTAAATTCACAATAAAGGACGTAGTACAAGTTTACAGTATGATTTGTAAACTCACCACCGAGTAGTAAACAATGCTGCAAACCTTTCAGAGTTTCTGGTTTCATTCTTGATCAGTAACGTCGTTCACACAGACCTTCTCGCATCGAATAACAAGTGCATATTGCCTTTACTTAGCAGCCAGAGAGATAACATGGAGTCAGCTGACAATTAATTAAGTGTCACATGTATTAATTGGGTGATATTTCTATAGAGAGAATAAGTAATGGTCGTATTTCAGGTGAGACGCAACACGCGCCGTCTGGTTGCCAACACCGCACAATCCACAGTGGCCAGTGGCAAGGTGATGGACCAGGCCACGCGAGCCATGCTGGCGGTGTTCATCAGCAACCTGCTCCTCGGCCTGCCGCACTCCATCTACCACATTGTGCCTTACGATCACCGTGTCTTCTCCTACGTCATCATGCACTCCATCTTCTTCACGCACTTGTTTGTTGATCCGCTGGCCTTCCTGTGTTCCAATCTGCACCACCGGCGGCGCGTCCTCCAAGCACTCAGGTCCCTGTTCTGCCTGGCTACCCACACGGTGGTTGAGTCACCGCCTACCTCGCTGACCACTCAGACAACCTCCATTCAAAAGGACGTCGAGGAAGGGCAACGGAATACTTCGTCAGGAGAAAAGTCAAAACAAGAGCCACCCAATCTACAACTCGACAACATCCCCAAGTAAGGATACACGTGGAAGGCGCTGATTCGGGCACATTGGTATCTTCTTTCTATTCTTGGGTTGACATTCGGCAGAACATTATGGTCTACAGAGCGGGATTTTTTTTTTTTTTTTTTTTACGTTTTGATCTCTCATCAGTACCGTTTTTAAGATCCAAACAAATCATTAGTATCGTTCTCATTTTTTTTTTTTTTAATAATGTTGCGGAATCTTGAAAACGCTCTAAAACCTTCATGGAAACTCCAAATACTTCCAGTGGAGCTTCTTAAATTTCGTGAAAATGAGAGGAGGTTGTCACTACAATCTTGAAAACGCCCTTGAAAACTCCAGGCACTTTCGCAAGAGTTTTTTTTTTAAAGTGGACGAGGTGGGACAAACTTCGAAACGTGTGATAAAAAGAAGCCGCACTGCTATAAACGTGAGAATATTCACTACAATTTATGCATTTTTGGGTCACGAGGCATCGTCATCATGGCATCACGAGGCATCACGAGGCAGATCATGACAACACGAAGAAAGCGGTGCCGTCTCTCATATACATACAAAAAGAAGGGCGTTTCCCCTCATGCACAACATTATACTTAGTGAATGTAACACATCGGACTGCACTCTTGTCCCTGACTTATAGGGGAACAAAAAAGTAAATCCACCTTTACTTGTATGTTTTTATATGTAATAAAGTATTCAAAGTATGTATACTAGTGTATGTATGCTATTATCAGCTGTTATCATTGTTGTTGTTGTTGTTGTTGTTGTTGTTGTTGGTGGTGGTGGTGGTGGTGGTGGTGGTGGTGATGGTGTTCTTCTTCTTTTTATTATTATTATTATTATTATTATTATTATTATTATTATTATTATTATTATTATTATTAAGACCCGAGTAGAAAAAACGTAAGGAAGACCAAAGTATGAAGGAGTCTCACTTATCCTGATGGCGTCTGAGGTATACTACATCCTCAGGTAAGAAGGGAAGGTGTCCGTATCTTCTTCATTCAGTAATCTGCGATAATCAAAGCATGTCCGTCTAAGTACATGCTTCCTCTTTTTCTTTTCTTTTTTTTTTTATTCTTCTCCCCAGAGCGGTGGCGGTGTGGTACCCTCAGGGGCACCAGTTGAAGCTACGGACAAGCGTGGCGCTGGTGATGGGCGTCGTTGTCTTTGCTACTGCTACCACTGTGGTAAGATCACGGCAGACTCTTTGTACGATCATTGTTCTACCCTTGTGAGCGTTGCAGTGCCTTTCAACCTCCATCCTCCACACAGGATTGCATTGCCGAGTCGCCATACATGCACACGACACCATCACGACTTGTGACTGTCCTACATTACGTCCTGCCAATGGTTCTCACCCTCGCCTGTTACTCCTCCATGATTTTCGCGGTGAGTAATGAGTCTGGCCTGGACTGAACCCTCTCCACGCCAGGACAGGTATTGTTAAACACTGTTCTCTCTCCAGATTAATTTTTAAATGCTATATAAATTATTAATCAGGTTCTCATGGGTATTTTTTTTCTCTCACTCCATTAATGATGCAGATTCCTTATCCTCACAGGTAAGACGTAACAAGCACCGCCTGGCCGCCACTCCAGACACGGCAGGGACGGGCCAGGTGATGGACCAGGCCACGCGGGCCATGTTGGCGGTGTTCATCAGCAACCTGCTCCTCAGCCTGCCACACTCCATCAACCACATTCTACCTCACGCTGTCCATGTCATCCCGTACGTCAGCATACACATTGTTTTCTACGCTCACTTGTTCGTTGACCCGCTGGTGTTTGTGTGTTTCACCGGCAACGCGTCCTGCAGGCACTCAGGTCCTGCCCGCTCTGAATTACTTGCAGGCCATTCTCTGCACTGCCGCGCGCCACCTCCGCTCACATCCTCCTCCGCCTCCTCCAAAATGTCGCAGAAGAATCATAGTTAAGGATATATGAGTTTTCTTATTGTTATGTCTTAGCGATCCTGTTACCTTCCAGTAATTTCTATAAATATTCCGTAGCTCTTGGCTAGTTCTTTGATCATGTGAAGAATAAACTTGAAAATCTGATCTGGAATACTCATTTAGTTTCACCGTTCATAATATGAATATGATTTTATTAACTAGTGAATCTTAACTAATAAATTATATTCATAACCAACTGTCTCTTCACGCAAATCAAATTACTGGTAAACTTTGGAATTCTCTGCCTGACTTTATATTTCCTTCTGCCTCCTTCAAGAGGAAGACTTCAAGATACTTCTCGACTTTTGAATATTGTTTTAAAAAATAATTCTCTTTTGGGATTGGCATCTTCAGTGAGATTTTTTTTTTTTTTCTTGGCCAGAAGCCCTCTTACATTAAAAGAATATGCCATACAGTATTATCACCACTCATCAACCTTCAAGGAAAACAGCACGAAGGAAAACAAATACAACGACCAGTAAAAGAAATTAACTTCCGGAGACCAGCAACATTTGAAACCGAGGATTTCCCGGGGAAGTGTTGACGGTGTGACGTAATGAGAGCGTGACATCATGTGTGTGTGTGTGTGTGTGTGTGTGTGTGTGTGTGTGTTCCTACTGTAGAATAACTAATCTCTCAAAGCTCAACTTCAGCTGCTATTGGACAAACAGTTGTTCCCAAAAACATTATGAGTACTAAGGTAATTGTAGATCCCTTCTTTAGACTCCGAGAGCAAGAAGTAAAAATCATTCCTAGCTTTACTCCATCTGAGTAGTAGGAAAGAGCTACGCAATATTATAAAGTTTTCCAGGGCCTAATGTATTTGTAGATCCCTCTTTTGGCACGAGTGAAAGTTAATGTGGAAAATAAGGCCTGTGAAACCTTTACTCCAACCAGGTAGTGGGAAAATACTACTACTAGTGTTTTCCAGGCCCTAAGGAAGAGTGCATTGTCATGCCGCACACTGCCAGGAACAGCGGGACTCAGTGTGTTGCCAGACGTAGCGAATAAGGGTTGTGCCGCTCCTCCCAGCCTGTGACCCGGCAATGTTTTGTTAGTGCACTGTACTCGTGTTTCGCTGCCAAGAAGCACGCAGCTTCTAATGAGTGCCACCGTTTAGATTCTGACTTTGTGGTGTAAGAAAGAAGCAAAATCAGAGTGAACAGTAACAGGAAAATAATACATACTGTTGTACTACTTATACAGTCAGTGGACAGTTCAGCCAGTGGATAACTCAATAGACAGATCAACCACTGGACAGCTCAACTTGTTAGCGGGCAACTCAACAGACAAATCAACTAACAGACAACTCATCTAGTTGGTGGACAACTGAACCAATGGACCATTCAACTATATGCGTGAAACTCCAGCCCTCACAAGTCACCGTGGAGTAATTGAGGTAGCGAGGACCGAGTGATGCTTAGGTCCCGTCAAGCCTCAAGGGACAGAGAAACATGGCGAACTGCACCGTGACTTGGAGCAGATTTAACGGAGACATCCCAGACTCCTTGCTGCACTTCTTTATAATCTACTGTAGTGCTGTCTGTCTCGTCGGTACTCTATGTGAGTTGTAGACAATAATAATAAAAATAATAATAATAATAATAATAATAATAATAATAATAATAATAATAAGAAGAAGAAGAATAACGATAATAATAATAGAGTGTTTCATTAATATATGGGATTCAACGAATGCTAATTACGAAGTTGTATTTGTTTCATGATAACTCCACATTAATCACTCGTTTCAAAAGCAAAACATGAAGAAATTACAGACACGCAGATTGCTCAATCGATCAATCATTAAAAAAAAAAATGGCACCAATTAACCCTCTGAATCGGGTAACCTTTTTATATAATGTTATTTTTGGTAAATTCGTATGCACTTATTGAGTTTCATGGTTGCTCTGTTGAAGTCAGTGAGGTATGTGCGCATTGAGTCTCGTAAAATACTCGTCTTAAACGTCTCTAGTTTTATGTAATCCTGATTTGCAATTAACTATTTTAGTAAGTTACGAAAGGTTACCCGAACTGCAGGACAAAATTAAAATAGAATGTTTCTCCACAGGTAACGTGCTGGCGCTGTGGTGTGTGGTGGGCTGCTCAAGAACTCCTCCAGCAGTAAAGATCCTCCTATGTGCCCTCTTCTCCTCCACCCTCCTTATGTGCCTGCTGGTGATGCCTTTCATGGCCCACGTCGGGGTGTCCAAGGTGCGCTGCGACGGACAGGTTCCTAAAATGGCCATCCGCGTTGTGGTCACCATGTACATTATCCTGACGGAGATGGAGCTTCTGCACATCAGCCTCATGGCCCTTCTGAGGTGAGTCTTGGCGTGCTTTGCCGCTTGGCTTCCATTCTTTTCTCTACTCCATTTCGTCAAGTGTGTTTTAAGAATTTTCTCACCCGAGGACACGTGGACGCGGTAACACTGCCACTGATTAATGCGCTCATATACTCTTGATTCTAACCGTGTGGTAAATATACTGTGATAGTATAAACTTGTTAGGTATTCATATATCTGTTTCCTTCTCACGCCATCTCTGATTCATCTAAGTATTCCAGTCTTGCTTCATACCGTGTAGTAAATTACTGTGAAAGCAAAAACTTGCTAGGTATTAATTTATTTATTTGTTCGTGGCGTTGGCGCGGACAGGGCAGTTGCAGTGTGGTCATCCACCAAGAGAGAGATGAAGATGCCCACAGCTGTCGCTCTTTTGGTTGGCATCGTGATCTACTCCACAGTGATGACCTTGGTGAGCCCACAAGGAGGTTACGGTGTGATTAACAAACATTATTCAATACAATAGCTATCAATGCAATCCGCTGTTTCGTGAGTGATTGACTTAGTGGTTATTTTCATCCCAACAGCTCCTGCTTGCTGCTTTCTGGTACGACATAGTGAGCGGATACACTGGCTTCGTACTGTCGCAGATCTACAACTCGGTCAACTTCCTCGCGCCGGTAGTGTTTACGATGGCCTGTTACTTCTCCATGATACTCGCTGTAGGTGCATGTCTCCTCTGTTCACATGATACACCCTTAACCTAAATAATTTTCCGTTTTCTAAAGATGTTACGTATCTAAATCCTCGCAGATAAGACGCAACCAGCACCGCCTGGCCACCACCCCAGAAACTGCAGCGACGGGCCAGGTGATGGACCAGGCCACGCGGGCCATGTTGGCGGTGTTCATCAGCAACCTGCTCCTCGGCCTCCCGCACTCCATCTACCATCTCCTGCCTCGATATGACAACCAAGCCCTCTCCTACGTCACCATGCATATCGTTTTCTTTACTCACTTGTTCGTTGACCCGCTGGTGTTCGTGTGTTTCAACCTACACCACCGGCAACGTGTCCTGCAGGCACTCAAGTCGTGCCTGCAATGCGTCCCTTGCAGACCGCTCTCCACGCTCCCGCACGCCACCTCCACCCTGCCCCTCCACTTCACATCCTCCTCCTCTTCCTCCTCCAAAGAGTAGCGGCGGGAGATCTGAGACAAGTTTTGGTGTTGCTTTTGGTAACAAAAGAAATTTGCCTTCCATCTGAACACTGTCCACCTACCCAATGTACAGTGCTATGAATAAAAACGTTTGAAATCTCTACCTAGTAAATATGACTCACGGCGGTGGGCAGGTTTTTCCCGAGCGGAGCATCAACAACGTGGACAAACAATGATGCAACACTACACAGGACGGAACGGCAAAACACTCCTAACTTCCCGCGTGTTGCCAGTCGTCTTTCAGTTCTCATTGCCTTGCCACGAGCGCGCGTCTCTGGAAAACAAAACAACTTCCTTCTACGATCGAGAGGAAGTTTGCCAATAATTCTTACAACTCTCTGCAAAGTGCATTCCTGAAAACTTCCGCTTTCTGGCGTGAGCAAGTATAGACTTAGAACATGTTCACATAGAGTACATTGATGAAAACTTCCTCTTTCTAGCGTGAAGAAGTTTAGAAGAGCATTTTTACACGTCTTCAGAGTGCATTGGTAAAAAATCTCTGCCTTAAAACGAGAATATGTATTGAATGGATTCTTGGGAATAAGTGAAGTAGTTCCACGAGAACAGTCGCCTGGACAACCAAAGTCTAAGAAGAACCAAGCAATAGTGATGTGGCTGTGATTGTGTGGCGGCAGAATTGAAAATGGTCAATTGTACCATCCCCTGGGACACCTTTGAGGGGGACATCCCGAACTTCCTCTTACATTTCTACATCTTCTACTGCTACATCGTCTGCTCCGTCGGTCTTACATGTGAGTCGACTCCTACTGATTCTCGATACCACTTAAAGAGTCATTTAAGGGAGTTTTCTATACATTTGAAGCAGGATTTTGTTAGGTGGGTGGGGCACATCCTGAACCAGTCACTACCTCTCACCTCTGAGTCTATACTTTTACGTCTATCTCTCAGCTCCTTTCTCATAATTGTTCCAGTTCCCTTCTTCTTTAATTATACCTCCAGCTCATGCCTCTTATCTCCTTTCTCCAGATTCCTACCTTTCAACTTTTAACTCTCTCTTATCGCAAAATCTAGACCGGATATTCTAGAACTCTAATCTTCTGAACTTCCATAGGTAGTAGAGACGTGTTGGCAAATTAAGGCTTTCTTTCATGTTCAAATTATTGCTCATTGGTGCTTTGTGAATTTATCTGGAGTGAAACCAGTGTAGTCATATTGGTGGACGAACATTTTTGGTCATATAGAAGCTGCTAACAACTTTTACGTAAAGGAACTGTCAAATACTGCAATTCGTCTCGTGGTTTCTTTTCATATGGTTTCATGTATGTTTGGCACTTCATAGTTAATGTGGAGCGAGGACATGCTTCCCCGCGAATGAGCAGACAATTATGAAAGAAGAGTGCTGCCCCTAAATCGCATTTCGGGGAGACCTAAATGTACGGGCGTGGATACACAATGATACACTCCGCAGGTGCCTCAGTGTTAACTTAATACACACAACACAATACTCGCAACACTGGTATATTCTAATAATTTTCTGATTACTTCTTGGGCTATCGTTGCCAATATAATCATTGGCTCAAGTACTTGCATCTCTTAGTAAACAGATAAGAACTATTTTCAAAGACCACCAGAGAGAGAGAGAGAGAGAGAGAGATTGCTAGGAAAGTGATACCAATGAACAAATCCTCAAATAGTTTAACCATGTTTGCAGGTAATGTCATTGTCCTGTGGTGCGTGGTGGGCTGCCCGAAGACACGCCCTGCCGTCAAGGTGCTTCTGTGTGCTTTGTTCTCCACCACCCTCCTCATGTGTCTGTTGGTGATGCCCTTCATGGCTCATGTCGGGATATCCAAGGTGCGCTGCTCTGTCTACCTTTCAGCGCCGCTCATAGAAGGAATGGTTCTGCTTTACATCATTCTGACCGAGATGGAGCTGCTGTTCATTGTCGTCATGGCCTTCCTCAGGTGAATAAGTTACATCGCTTTCCTAGTTCATATTCACTTGTTAAACTGGTGGTACAGGCTTTTCGATCATTCAGTACTCCATTTTGTTTTGCTGGATTATGATTATTGAAAATATGGTTTGTTCTTTTATGAGTTTTGTAAAGGTTTTGCTTTCCCACAGAACGGTGGCGGTGTGGTCCCCTCAGAGGCATCAGGTGAAGCTACGGACGAGTGTGGCGTTGCTGGTGGGCGTCGCTCTCTACGCCACTGTCACCACTCTAGTAGGTGACGCCAAGCTCTTCATGTGAGTCTTCCAATCTTACTTAACTTCTGAAGCCAATTATCATGATGTGATTCTGACGTGTCTTTTCATGAATTTCCAGGCGGTGTTCTGGCGTGGTATCAACATAGTCACCAAGTTGTCAGCAAGAATCTACAACTGCCTTCACTTTCTGGCTCCCGTGGTGCTCACCCTCGCCTGCTACCTCTCCATGATCGTCGCCGTGAGTGTTTTCAGAATCACTCAAATGCAGACGGGTGCCTTAGTCTTTTTTTCGTTATCAAGGTGCCAGTCAAATGCAGACACGTACCTTACAGTCTTTGCCTCGCTCATGTGACCACATACATATGTCTATTCCCTCAGGTACGGTACAACAAGCGTCGTGTGAGCAGCAGTAATCACGCAGCACTCTCGGGCAAGGTGATGGACCAGGCCACGCGGACCATGCTGGCGGTGTTCATCAGCAATCTCCTCCTCGGCCTGCCGCACTCCATCTATCACATTTTGCCCTTCGATTTCAGCATCATCCCCTATGTCATCGTGCACAGCATTTTCTATGCGCACTTAATAGTGGACCCTCTGGCATTCCTGTGTTCCAGCCAGCACCACCGGCGGCGTCTCCTGCAGGCAGTGACCTCCTGCCTGAACCTCATTCCCTACAGGCCACACACACCCTCACACGCTACCTCCAACCTGCCTCTCTACATCATGCCACAGACTTCATCTCAGCAGCCAAAGAATGAACACGATGGAGACCCATCATGAAGACTATTCTCACAAACTTGAGATGACATGAAGACCAGTTAACCCAGCTATTGATTTGGTTTGACTACGATAATACTGCAAGTCAGGTGAATTTAGATTGTAACTTAAGTTAAATTAACCTAATCTAATTTTAACTATATCAAAAGAAGCTGGAATGGCTGAAGTGATCTTCGTGAGAACTGAAATTTGCAACAGAGCAATATCTCAATCTGCTGTTTCTGTTTAACGAGTCATTGCCGGTCTCTCTATCAGACAACTTTCCCTGTTTAGCTTAAGTACGTTACGCATGGCATTGTACCTATGTGAATAGTTCATTCTGTTATCATTGCATATCGGAGTTCAGGTGGCGTTGTGGTGCGGCGCCCGGATCGCTGTTCCTGGCTAGACTGGTGCAAGGCTTTACGTCGGTTAATGTAGCGCTTCCTTGCAGCCATATTCATTGTCAATATGATTTTACTGTTGCGGTGAAAATCACTCTCTATGTGAAGATATTTCCTTAAGCTATCAATGTTGCTTATAGTAGTTCGTCATGAAATAGCGTTTTGGGATCTTGAATGTTTAAGTGAGAAACACAATTTTCTCGTCTCGGCAAGCACTGCCACGTCAAGGTCACTCACTACTCAGGACAACGATGACTCACTACACTGTAACGTCACATACGCGGAAGCATATATACATTCATAATCAGCAAGAATTACACTTCATACAGGTATCCTATTTTTCCTTGTGACTTTTCTCTCTCTCTATTCACTTCTTTTCTTCATCTTAGTTCCTGCAGCTGTTAGTCACCCTCTTTTCTACCTCACAAAACCGATAAATTGAAAGATAAAAAATACATATTCTGCTTTCGTCATCCCTCCTTTCACCCGTTACCGGACGCTCGCCTCTATTGTTTGCGGGATAATAATGTGATGGGACTCCCGCCTTGCAGAACGACAGATTTAAACAGATACCATAGACTTCTCGGTATTATGATAAACACCTCACTTCCTGCTGGGCGACGCCTGGGTGGAGTATCAAAACACCTTCACAACTACATTTATCAACCCGATTATTTATTTATTCTCTCCATTTGCCTCTTTTCTAAGGAGGAAGCAGCAATGAAGGGGGACTTTTACTTTAATTTCTTTGTACCTTATCATGATTATTTTTTTTATATACGTAAAAATACAGATGAATAAAAAGTTGTTGTTTTTTCTTGACTAGTCTCCCTCATACTAGAAGATAATGAATAGGTAAACTAAGTAAATAAAGGATTCAGTTATCCGGCTTGTCTTTACATAGATAAGGAAAACAAAACACTAATAAAAAAAAACAACCTCGGGATTACTGCGTCTTTCCTTCGTAACACGCATTCTGGTTTTACTATTCGCGTTGAGGTTTGGCGTGAAGGACAGATCTGTCACACGTGTGTAATGGAAAACTACACTTATTTCCTTTCAAGGGTGTGGAGCAGAACAGAGGGAATGAAAGGATGGAAAACGTGCCAAGGAATAATGCTAAAAGGTAAAAATTGACCAGTGTACAGTGCATGATACAAAATATATATACCACCTCACCACTTAATGTTTGTATTGTGCCATGGTGTGTGTGTATATAATCCTCGTGTTAAGAGAGAATGCATATAATTAATGTAGATAAATCAAAAGACGCTCTCTCTCTCTCTCTCTCTCTCTCTCTCTCTCTCTCTCTCTCTCTCTCTCTCTCTCTCTCTCTCTCTCATAAAAGGCTTCATTCCTATTTTCCGATCCATTCAATCATTCAAAAATAAGTAAATAAACCGTGCTTTTACATGTTAACATCTCTGGAGACAAAGAAACCAGCAACGGGCGTAGGTTCTCACGGGAAGTCATAGACAGACAAAAGGAGTGACGGGATTTACCGGGCAAGACCAAAAGCCAACTCACCGCTTTCCTGCTTAACTGTTGCCATCGTGGTGCAATGCCGAGCTCCGGACGCGTGGGCTGGGCTGCGCCTCCCTCCCTGACTCATTCATTTACGCCTGTAATGGTGACGGAGATCATTTACGTCAAAAGAGAAATAGTTAATAATGTCACGAAAAGAAGGTTTAAGTGAAGATGGGTGTTATTGGTGTATTTGTTTGTGTTAATGAGCCACTGACTGCATCTTGGAGCGAATACTAGTGTTGTTTTCTTGTGTGGTACGTCTAACTACTACTACTACTACCACTACTACTACTACTACTACTACTACTATAATAATAAATATAAAGCTATTATATTCAAATTATAAAAAAAAAAAAAAGGACGGAAAAAAAGAAGCAGGATGATAGGTACGAAAGGAAGAGAGGAACTGGTAAACAACAACGTCAACAAAAACACTGAGGATTCTCCAGCTGCCGCTTTTTTTTTTTTTTTTTTTATGCGGACGGGTTTTTCCGAGAGGTTGCCGAGTCAAATATTTCCCTCCTCCTTCCTGTGTCTTGCCTAACGCTCTCGTCTCCTCCCTCTACATGCGGACATTTACATCACGGTGGCCGGAGATCCTACCACCAGTGCCGCCCGGACAGCCAGTGAGGAATGAAGTGAAACTGTGACGTTTTCTCGAGTCAATAACCCGCCTTTCTAGTTCACGACCTTCACGCCACTAGACAGAGTAGGTGAACGAACTGCCGTGTCTTGCTGTATCATGCTTTCATCCCAGTTAGTGTTCGTGGAAGTGAGTGGGTTGATCAATTAAACGAAAACGTTTTGTGAAGCGGAAATGATGCTACATGGAGCTGTGAAGTGAGTGGAAGACGTACAGAAGTGATTCCCGTGCTTACCTATTCGTATTTCTGTGCAGTGTGAAGACAATCCTTAAGGCATCATGTTTACAGCAATTGTGACCCCCTATGACGGTTGCATATCACAAAGGAACGCAAAAGAGACTGTTGTGACGAGTTTTACTATCTAATCTGAAGCAAGAGATGCTTGATACCAAACGCAGAAGCTCCAAGACTTTGTGCGCCGCGCTTTGTAAACTCTGATACTTAAACAATTCTACTAAGAGAGAAAATACAGCTGCAGACACTGAAAGGTTTGCACCACTCGACCTCTCCTTTGGCTCCCAGTGGGATCTTCAAATGTATACTATAAACTTTCACCAGACGATTTGATCAAGCCTAGAAAACTATAGCAGTCCAATCCACTGAATAAAGATTAAACTACGCTACCTTTGTCGTGTCAGTGGTGCCATCTGAAACTACACTTACACTAGACTATTACATTAAGGTTACGAAGAAGCAGTAGTCAGAAGAGTGCATCCATCTTAACAGGAACAATGGCTGCTAACTACACGGGAAATTACCTCAAGTGCTACGAGTCTGGAATATTTGGTCCTGACGTTATTCCTCCCCCAATTGGCCTTGTTACTGCGGCCGCTGTTCACATCTACCTAGTGGTGGTCCTGGGTACGCTGTGTAAGTGTCCTTTGGTTTTCTCATACTTGCATTAATTTTTTACTCATTTCTCGATCTCAAGCTTTCTTTTTGTGAAGCTCTTAGAACTGTGCATGACAAGAAAATTCCCGTGAAAGTCCTAGCTAATATTTTCCGTGTGTCTCACCTGTGATGTCCCAACTGTTTGGAAATTGTGCGTGCATGGTAAATCAATGATACAAGTTATCCACTTTATAACTTTAATCACTTAGGTCTGTTTTTTCATTATTATTTTGCACTGATACGAGATTACGGAGGCTTCATCTCCCGTTCAAAAATATTACGAACATATACACCAAAGTTTCATTCCATGCCACGTTTTCTGTCACTCCAATATCACCGAAACTTTATTACCTCTCCTTTCACTCCTTTAAAAACCTCCAAAAGAATCCCTTCCACTCCATACCACCCCCGCTAACTTCGCAGTTTCTCTTACCCTTTCATTTCCGACAACATCCATTTTTTGCTACTCCACACATTAGCATTCTCATCATTTCTATCACCTACAGGTAACGGCGTCGCGATATGGTGCGTGGTGACCTGCAAGAAAACACGTACGGCAGTGAAAGTGTTACTGTGCAGTGTGTTCGTGCCTCTGCTACTTATCTGCCTGGTGACACGAACCATGCGCAGTGAAGTGATCCTCGCCCTCCTTTACTGTGACGCGGAGAGGACAACATCGATATACAGAGTAGTCACTGCCCTTCTCTACAGCTTCCTAGCGCAGATGGAGCTGGCGTGCATCGCAGCCCTCGCCATCACCAGGTAATAATGTTTGCCTATCCAGTTACATCATTTAGTATATAATAAATGCATGTTTTTTTTTTTTTTTTAGTCAGCATCCTTAGTGCTGTGACCCTGTTGTTTCTAGTGTCGCGGGTCTGGCAGCATGCACGAGTCTTTTCTAATTATCCTTGTATATTACATTTTCTATTGCTCACATCGTTTGCTGCGACGCTTCCTGCCCAACCGTTCTCTCTCTCTCACACCAGTTAAAAGACTAAATTAATCTCAATCGTCAATCCAGTTTCCATATTTATTTTATTTTATTTTTTCTCCACCAGAACAGTCGCAGTTTGGTCAACCAAAAGGCATGCCATCAAGCTTCGTGTAGCTGTCACTGTGGTCATCTCTATACTAATATATTCCTTCTTCACCGGCGTGGTGAGTCACTGATTCCTCACTGATTACTCACACACCAAAGACCTTTGTACATCCATTTAGTTCCGTGCATGGATATTTATGAACTCACTAAATATAAATCACACTCTGTTAAGAAATAAGACAGTATAGCAGGAAGCTGTTGATAACCTCTCTCTCTCTCTCTCTCTCTCTCTCTCTCTCTCTCTCTCTCTCTCTCTCTCTCTCTCTCTCTCTCTCTCTCTCTCTCTCTCTCTCTCCAGGGAATACTTGGTCTAGTGTTTCTAGACTATGTCCGTTCTGAGCCACTCAAGAACTTCCTTATCATCGTCTACTTCTTCATCAATGTGATGCTCCCTTTCTTCGTGACGAGCATCGCATATGCCCTGATGCTGTTTACTGTAAGTACTTGTTTGAAGCAACACTGTCTGACGCAAATGTGTCAATGGATTTTAATAATGTTCGTTTGTGCATTGCAAATAAGATACTATGATTTCTATCGTTGTATCGTTAATTCGAAATCTGTGCATTGTAGATGAGAAGAAACAAGCAGCGTCTGGCCACCTTGGAGTCACGGTCGAGTACTAGCGGGACCCTGGACCAAGCCACTCGAGCTATGATAGCCGTGTTCATCAGCAATCTGGTCTTTGGTCTCCCACACGCTGTCTATCATATACGAACCACATTTTCCCACACGTTGGAGCTTTCCTTTCACATGCTGTTTTATACACACTTTGTGGTAGATCCGGTGGTGTTCATATGGTTCAATAACAATCACCGCCAGCAAGTGAAGGAAAAGGTACACGCCATTCGGAAATTCGTGTTAGGCTGCAACAACTTGGCCTGCTGGAAGTCGTCCTTACCCAGGGACTCCCTCAAGAAGATCTCATCCACCATATCCTTGTGGAAGTCATCGGTTTCAGTTAGTCCAAACTCCAGCTCAGGGGATGCAGGAACGATTCAACTGGATGGGCGAGTCCTTAGCCATTCACAAGTCTGAAGTGTGCTGCCCATGATGTGAATGAGTGGAGTCAAAAGAAGAGGGCCACACCGCAGTTCACTATACAATCTCACGTTGCATCCATTCATTTCGTCGATTCCGCGCACCGTTAGTACATAGATAACTAGTTGATACTCAGTTAAGTATATACCCTCAATACAAAGATAACTAGTGATACACCCATACTTGCCATACTGTCAAAATATGACACTTTTCTTAAAAAATTTCATATTATACATTTTTTTATTTTTTATGTTCACTGGCAGGTTTTTCTTTATTTTTTTATTCCATCTACTGTATTATTTCTCGAGATTGTTATACTTTATACAAGTGCAAAAATATGCTACCTCATACTTTGTTATAAACTGCAGTACTTCTCATTATCCTCCAGTAATAACAGTTACTCGGACAATACGTGACACTGAGAACTAAGGCGGTGTAATTAAATAGAAACCAAAAAGCACGTGCGAGTTTCTTAGCCTGGATGAAGTGATTAAACTAAGCCAGACTACTCTACTATTCAAGCAACGATCGAAGTTGTATATATGCCGCCAATGTTATCGGGATAAGTTGGTAAATTATGTGCGTCTTGAGCTGTGAGTCAACAGTTAGTCTGCAGCAACGTACCTACAGGTAAGTGTATAGAATCCCTGGTCTTTTGCCATAAGGGGAAGCAAAAAAATGTATTAGGCCTGCATGTAAGTCCCAACGTAATACATAATAGCATTAGAATGAAGGAGATTGCAAGACAGATTTGCCTGGATAGCTCCAAACACTCATTTTCCTAAACATTCACAAACTCTCCTCAACACTCCCAGCACATTCCAAACACCTCACAAATACTCACAAACTCCTAAACGCTCACCATCATTCTCAGACACCTCCCAAACTCTCACTTTTGTTATTCACTCGGCAAGCAAAGGTTGTCTCTCCAGTCTCCATTTCGAAAGCTTAACCGCAGGAACTAAAGGATGGAGGAATTTCTGGGAGTTCCTCTTCCTCCATCACCCTTCTTGCTATCGTATATTAAATTGTCCGTCTGCTCGGACGCGGAAGTGTAGCCTATTAGCTTTTTTTTTTTTTTTTTTTGTTCCATACATGTTATCACTGCTCACACCCTTCTGCTATCTTTGCTCAAACTCGTGTGTGAAAGGGTCTATAGGACTGATATCTCAACCAGAGCAAGCACGATCATCAATTATCATTAGAGTGTATATAACATCATCAGCACTTATAATCTATTATTTATCGAATATTTGAATTATCCGAGTACCTCTGACTCGCAATTCCGCATGATATGAGCATATCATCCTACATTTTCACTTTTTGAAGTAAATACTGCTAATTCTATGTTTCTTTTGTTAGTGTGGAGAAAGGAATGACTCACGCTGTCCCAGGTAATATTTCAATGAGAAATGTTCACTTTTAACTAATTCATTGGTCAAAGTAGGTCGGCCCTTTACCTTCGATGCGACGATGCTGATGTCCGCTCCTAAAATTTTAATAAAATATCGTGTATCTTAATGATTTCATAACACATAGTGAATGTGGTAACGCATATCGGTAAACTAAAGTCTCCTACAATTTTGGCAAGGAGGAAAACATAGACTTACCCAAAATAAACTTCCACATTTTACAAAAAAAAAAAAAAAAAGCTACAAAGCATTTTTTTTTTTTTTTTTTTTACATATTTCGACGGAAGAATGAATCTACCTTATTCACACGGGATTCTGACTTCCGTGGAGCAGTAATATTAACATGTGAAGGAAAAATAGTCCCCTTTCTTCGTCACTATCTTGAGAACCGTCCCTCCATGGGTGTGCACAAATCAAAGGAAAAATTAGACGTGTAGATATGGAGACGGAACCACCTCTGTAAATTACAACTAGTTAAATACAACTTTGCATTATATTACACTCACCTTCAAAGCTGTCTTACGTAATCAACTACGTTTAAAGGAACAACATCGTGGAGAACCAACCACCCACAGAGATACTTCACACACCGCAGCCTCCTTCACCTGCGTTTCCACCGAAGGAACTACTCTCTTGGCTTCCTTGGCTTAGGCATTCACGTGGCCTTCACCTCGTAGAATCTAACTCCCCAACCTCCCTTGTCAAAGTTGGGACCATATTCTGAAACACCTCTGCGCTGAACCTCCACTTTTTTCAAAAGGCTATAAAGTGACACGAGTTTTCACGTTTTTTTTTTCTTTTCTTTTATGGTTCTAGTGACATTAACAAGATTTTTAAATTACGAACAGATGAAGGATTCTTGAGAACCCGGTTAATCATCTCTGTAGCTTCTGAAAATTATGTTGAGAGAGCAGAAGAGCAAGGCATTTCTGAATATGGACCTTAAATGCTCTAGATAACTTTGTTTACCCTTCCTCTATTCTTCCTATTAGTATTAGTAACCCCACCTCTATTTTTCCTATCAGTATCAGTAACAGCTACCCAAGTTTTCCTGAGGAGATCAAATGAAACATCCTTTACTTTCTTCACATATTACTTGCTTCACCAATGTACAGCTGTGCTTGAAAAATAAAACTTCTATATACAGCTCCTCTCATGAATACACTTCATTGAAATTTCAACATGAGTGAAAATATTACACTTTCAATGTGTTTATTATGCTCTGAAGAGAAACAGGGATAGGATATCAAAGGAAAACTGAATGCAACAATCAAAGAGCAGCAGCTGTGGCATAGGAAGCGAACTGGCATGTTAGCAAGAGTACAAAGGAGGTGCAATGCCATTTTTTCTCACTCAGCATATGTGTGTATAGGCACTTAAAGACTGACCTAGTGATGAAATAAGGAGACAATACCATACCAGGTTACCAACAGCTCACATAAACTAACTCAAATCACTTCTTTATGATGCTATCCACTAATATAGAAGCTTGGATGTAGTTTTTTCTTTTTCTTGGATGGTATATGGGAGTGAAGCTGTGATTTCTGTAATTGGAATCCATAAATTTAACCTCTAGCCTCTACAAGCATGACAGGTACATCCAGATGCCCTTTATGAATAAATGTGTGTGTACTTCCATTATCAGTGTTGATACCAAAGGTGGCACACAAGGAATCCTTTGATGTCCACTACAACTGTGTGGTGATAGATATAAACACCATCTAGAGGTTAAAGGTTAAAAGTATGAGTGACTTGAAACCTTGAACTACAAAATGCTGTGTATATTATTACAGAATACATAGCAGATTTATCCTGCTGCACCCTCCCAATAACCCTGAAACATTTTTGCCTGTATCAATTTACTTTTTATAAGTTATTCAAGATCTTTTTCAATAGTATACCAATGTGCCTGGCTTGGGATATGGCAGAGATGAAGAATGGACCTCCTCTCCCTTTACAAGTCACAAATAAAGCCACCTTCTGTGTGGATGTATCAGGATAAGCTGCTGGTTGCCTGAAGGCTTTCTATGCATATTCTAATGCTGAAAGGAAATTATGTATGCTTGGCCTCAAATAATTCATTATTAAATCATTAGTACCTACATAGCTTGGGCCATGATCTTTTTTTTCTATGGATTACTACCAATCTATAAAAGCAGCATGCTTAATATAAAAAAGTGAAGAGCTACTCTAACTATGAGATGCCTTGCTGTAGCCACCCTATCTTATCAAAGTTACAGTAGCATATGATCATAATGCATAACACAGTCTTGCTGCAGGCTACACACATATTGATCAAGGTCAATATTAGGTAGTCAATTGAGTCACTATTGAGTGGTGTAATAGCTGGATGTAAGAAAGGGAAGAAAACAAGGAAAATAAAAAAAAGACAATGTAACAACTTAATGACAGAAGCAAGGGATAATGGATAAGAAAAATGTAAAGAACATAAAAGAAAATTACCTAAGTATTAATTTAAATCATTTCAAGCATTAGTGAAATATTACTTTCTTGATGCTTTTCACTTTGTAAGCTGTCCATCTATTTAGCAGCAACTAAATTACAGACAGCTGTGACAAAAAGAGCAAGAAATTGAAGAATCTAAATAGAAAATCTCAGGATATGCCTGTCATATCTCAATAGGACATTCATAATTGCACAGAATAAGGTGGAGTTACAGAGACCATGAGTGAGGAAAGTGAAGAGTGAGACGAAAGCTACAGATGTGTCCAGTAATATATCAAAGTTAGTCGAGTAGTTAAAAATATAAGTATCTCTATTGAGCTGTCCAATCCAATCATTAATGTCATTCAAACACACAATGTTCTTTCATAAAAGGAGTTACTTGCGTTCCTCACTTTCATTCCTTTCACGACAACCTCATTCACTGAGCAATGTTTGATTGGATTGTAACAGTGTTATCACTGTCCTCTTTTATCATATACTTTACTTGTCTGCCATGCAATCAATGAAATGTCATAGAATGAATTGGAGTATGAAGGATGAGGGAGCAACAGAAATTAAACCACCAATGAATTCAATGAAATTGTCCAATATGAATACACAAGATGCAGTGAAAATTATCAATAAAAACAATGTACTCGAATACCCTGAACTCTTCAATGAGAATCAAATGTCTCACCAATAAAATTTGTTTTCCTTAAGCAACAACAATATTTAGGGCTGTCATCATATCCTTAAGAAAATCACTTTCAATTTACAGTGCTTAAGATTAAAATTATAATAAATACAATATATACACATGACCGGGAGTGTGTTCATATATCAGTTACTCGTATATCATCTGAGTATGTTCAGATAGCAGCTGTAAGCTGGGCTGAGAGAGATATGCATACTGGCAGCTGGCTTACTCAATCACAAATACTGCCACAAAATTTTCTAAATCGTGCGTAAACTACCTGCTGCATAATGGCATCTGTGTTACTTGCATTCTCACAAAAATATCAAACACTTTACTTCACTTATTTAATTGCTCTTTGCACTGTGGCATCTTTACTACTTGCATTCTGAAAAATACAGCATAAACCTTCCCACATATACATAACTGCCTCTTTTTTTCTAAATATTCCTGTCCATGAAATGCCAGCGCCATGAGCAACTGTCTGACACCCTAAATGTTCTGTACACTGCACACCACCCAATGCCAGTCTCTCTTCAGTCAGTGGAGCTGTGTGTAGAGGCAGAGCAGACAAGGTTGATCTAAATCCACTCAGGTCCTGGTGATAGTCTTGGTCTAATCAGCAACACATCACATTCAAAAGAGGATAATGAAGACACCTCCAAGACAAAAGAACTATAAGAGACGATTCTTCTTAAGTCTTCTCAGTACTGAACTTTTTTGGGGGAAATGGTAAACTGAATAGGCTGCTTCTTTACCCATTTTTGTGCACTCAGGCAGCTGATCAGACTAAGATTATCATGAAGACCTAAAAAGATCTTGGTCAGCCTTGACTGTCCTGTCTGTATATGCTCTATGTTACAAGAACAACAGGTAAATAAAGATAGTGACTTAGACAATATTATACATAGGAATACAATACATATTTATGTCAACATCAGTGCAATATATATACTCATCAGTTTAACAGAACTACAATCAACTATCATAAGCTTCAAGGTGGTTATGATGGCACTGAAAGGGCCTTCATCCTTGGCAAACCTATATATAAAAGTCAAGAATATTTCTGATGTTAACCAAAATTGTCATCAACAAAAATTCTTATTCAGGATCATCTTTTGAGGGAGAGTTCACTTACGTAATCATGTAGTACCTGTTACAAATTCTTTTTTTCACAATAATGCTCTTTAAATCTTCGGGTTGCAGTAGTGGTAGTGCTGATGGTGAGTAACTTACAGAGCCAGGGCATCCTCCAGCAGGTTCTTCAACTCCCGCAGGTGGGTCTTCTTGTTACCTGTGGCTGGGGAGGCCGAGACTGGCCGCCCGGCATACCTGGTGGAGATAGAGAAGATGTGAACATGAGTGTGTGAGTCTGTACATCATAGCACATCTTGTTAAATTGATTTCTTAACCTCTTGGCCATAGGAAACACAGGCATGGCATCTCTGGAAGACCAATATCACACGTGTGCATCCTGGATCAAAGGAGACATAAAGATCTCAGATTACTAGAGTTATGTTTGTTATCTAAATTGATAAATTGGGATCAACTGTATTCTTATTTTTACTATTTTCTGCAATTTCAACATGCCTTTCACACAATGGTTCAAATTTTTATTCATAATTGAGACTTCTGCATTCATATATCAGGATAAGGTACAAAATTATCTCATCTGTAGCCTCAAAAATTTCAAGTGTCCTTAATAGAAACATTTAATTCCTCTGGGATCACAACAAACACTAACAGAGTGTGTGGAAGCACATCGCCAATACATACAAGAACAACATAGATGAGTGAATCCATGCAATAACAAGTGAAAATATCAACTAATAACATGCGTTTCAAAATGAGGGTGCCTGACCAAAAAAGGGAAAAAGAGGAGTGCATTACAATCATTCCAAGATAGTTAAATTAATAACAAATGTACAAAATGAGTAGCAAACTGAAACAGAACCAGATATCTAATAAAAAGAAATATACCAAGAGCAAAAACAAAGAGAGATACATAAGTGGGTGACAATCAATAAAACAGATGCTTAGGCTGGTGAGGCAGGGAGTTGTTATCCAAAGGAGTTAGTGTGGTAAGCTCAGCAAATATTTCTTCATCCCAGACAAAGTTGGTTTCACTTATTGTATGGGGAGAAAAGATATGTTATTCAAAGGAGTTAGGGTGGTTAGTTCATTAAGCAATTACTTCACCCCAATATAGCTAGCTTCCCTTATTGCATGGGAAAATGAAAGTTGTTATTCTAAGAAGTCAGTGAGGTTAGTTCATTAAGGTTTTCAGCAATTATTTCTCCATCCCAAAGTAAATGTCCCTCATTGCATGGGAAATAAGTGTAGTTAGTTAGGTTTTCAGCAATTATTTCTTCATCTTAGACAAAGCAAACTTCTTTTACTGCATGAGGAGGTAAAACAAAATCTTAAACTGCAATCAAGATGTTGCTCATCTGATTACTTACATATGAATGAGTACAAACTTTCTCACTGAAAAGTTTTTGTCTCCATTTATTACTTCAGTAGCAAAGCTGAACACAATGCAATAGTGCTATTTGTGTGTATGTTTTTAAGGGGGTTTGTTGTAGGATTCTCACGCACCTACAAAAGCCACATACACACCACATGTTTCCCTACACACAGAGAGACAAACAGAATAAAACTATCAAAATCAATGAAGCAATATTCACACAGTCTGTTCAGGATTGCCTAGTGTGCTGAGTCAATAGCAAATCATCGGTGTTCATTATTTCCCTCTCAGTGGACAGAGCCACAACAACAATCCTTAATCAGCCTCAGCATCAGTCTTGGTACGTGCTGGTCTTTAAACTAATTCTTAACTTTACGTAAAAGTCTAAAAATTATGCAATAAAAGATAGACACCAAGTTAAGGGTACTCGGTTACAAGCAAGCGAAAAGTCCCCCATCTAGAAAGTGAATGTTTACGGTGGAAGGATGTCACTGCCAAGAGGTACTCTGAGTGCACTAAGCACTCTGGAGTGAGTCTGGGCTCACCTCACAACTCTGGTATCAGAGGCTACGGGAGTCTCACTCTGAGTGGTAGCTGGCGCCTCAGAGGGCGACACCTCAGAGGGACTTGAGGTAGGGAAGAGCCAAGGGAACCAATATTCGTACCAAGACTGAGACTCCTGGCTCTCGGAGGCACTTGGTCTACAGAGAATTGTAGTCTGTGGTTAGTCCTGTTGTTATACTACCACACACACTCCCCTATGCCTTCATCTTGACACTGCCACTACAGCTTAACAGTCATGCCAAAACTGCAAACTCCACAATAACAGGTGTGAAGATTTTGCTAAGTGTTTTCATCATTCTAGTGATAGTTTGACATGGATTCTGCATTATCAATGGAAAAAAAAACACCCGTAACGAAATTATCAATCACATGAGGCCTTTCAAAACTGCCCTAATGAGAGACCAATGCGTTTCAAAATATGGCCTAATAATTAAGCCTGGTGAATTTTTTTATACTCACATTAGGTGTTTCTCACAGTTGAGGGCTGTGGCTATCCTGGGCTGGATATAAGACCAGGCACCCATGTTCTTGTGTTCCTCCTGAGACCACACCAATTCAGCCTCTGGGTACTTGTCACACTCCTGCTTCACCAGGTCATAAGGGAAGGGTGCAATCTGTGAAATAGAGGCATGATGTATGTGAGAAAATACTTCATTGTATTGTAATGACAGGACAGCCAAGACTCACCAAAATTCACTTGGGTCTTATGATCAACTTGGCCAGATGAGTAACATGTCAGATTTGAGTTTCCATGAGTGTCTTGCTAGTGTTCAATCCCTAACAAAGTCTTCTCATGACACACACACACACACACACACACACACACACACACACACACACACACACACACACACACACAGCCTACCTGTTCCATTCTGCTGATTGCTATCGATTCCTCTAGTCCTGCTTCCTTGCGAGCAGCTGTCAGGTCATAGTACACTTTCCCTGAACAGAAAATGAGCCTCTTCACCCCAGCAGGGTTCTTGGATGCTGGCCCAGCCTCAGGGATCACTCTGCCAGGAAGAAATCACATGCTAAAACAATCTGTGCTATTTTGTTTAAGCTTCATCCCTGTTTTGTGTAAATTGTTGCTTTCAGTTCTCAGTTTTCCTCAGCTATTACATCAGTTCACTTTACATCAGCTATTACAGAATGTAGCCAAAACAAGGCACCTGCATGCATATTCACAGTCAGTCACAAGCATTGCCTCACAACTTTCCTTATTAGCTTCTGAAAGAAGACAGGAACCACGAATTGTACAAAATTAGAAAGAATCCCAATAAATCACCTTAGTTTTTTACATTCTCTACTCATTCCTCTCTCACCTCTGAAATTTTGTTCTCCTAATCACAATCATCGCCTGATAACTTTGCTTCTTAGCCTCTGCAGGAGACAGGAATTGTAAAAAATGAGGAAGAATTCCAATCATCTCTCCTTAGTTTTCCATTCTCTGTCCATCCCATTCTCCCTCTCACCTCTGGAATTCTGTTCCCTCCACCATGTCGTCAAATGGAGACTTGGCCTCGGGGTGTCGCAACAGAGACTTGGGGGTCATAAGGATCAGGGGTTTGCGGAAGGGGAGAGCAATCTGGCGCCGCAAGATGTGGAACAGGTTGGCAGGGGTGGAGCAGCTGGCAACCTGGAACATCAACCAATACCTCAGGATTACTAAGTGTTCATGTGATTGATTTGGGTCAAAAACCTAGCCTTACATAATATAATCTGACATAACCTAACCAACACCTGCAAATGTCTGGCAGACTAATTAGAATCAAGAAAGAATAAGGAACATTAACAAAAGAGAACAACACTGTTTCAAGGGTTTAAAGCAGGTAATGCAGCTTCTAAAATAAATACCTACTCAGAACAGGAAAAAAAATAAAAAGTAATGTATGAAAGAAAGTATGCACAACATATACACATGTGAGGAAGAAGAATTATTTCAGTGTCACTTAAAATCAGATAATACAGCTTCTGAAATTCTAGATCTTTAAATACCATGCAAAAATTCATAATACTCATAATAGCATTGTATGGTTATTAAAGAAATGAACACTTAAGATTATTTCAGTTTATAATATGGATGCTCTTACAATCCAGTTGATGTCAGACAGCTGGCGGATTGCAAAGTCACTTGAGAATGCTGGCAAGATATCTGGATCATCTGAGGTCATCTGTAGGAAGCGTTCCAGGCGAGCGCTGGAGTGTTCAGGTCCCTGTGGGAGAGATCAAGTGTGGTCAGAACTTAATAAAAATAATCCCACTATCTATATACTATGAGAGAGAGAGAGAGAGAGAGAGAGAGAGAGAGAGAGAGAGAGAGAGAGAGAGAGAGAGAGAGAGAGAGAGAGAGAGAGAGAGAGAGAGAGAGAGAGAGAGAGAGAGAGAGAGAGAGAGACAGAGACAGAGAGAGAGACAGAGAGAGAGAGAGAGAGAGAGAGAGAGAGAGAGAGAGAGAGAGAGAGAGAGAGAGAGAGAGAGAGAGAGAGAGAGAGAGAGAGAGAGAGAGAGAGAGAGAGAGAGAGACTACATACTCCTAAAGCACATAAGAAACATCCCCATGATACCAAGAACTAAGCCCTTTCTTTTAGTCTTTTTGTAGGCCAGTTTTCATCACAGAAAACCACCATGACACACAACAAAGAATGGCAACAAATACACACACAAACTCCTCTATTACAACACATCAAGAACAACTTCAGTGCACTCACCATTCCTTCCATGCCGTGTGGGAGCAACAACACCAGGCCAGTCTGCCGGATCCACTTAGACTGTCCAGAGGCAATGAACTGGTCAATGATGCACTGGGCTGTGTTGTGGAAGTCTCCAAACTGAGCTTCCCAGATGACAAGTGCATTGGGATTGGTCATAGAGAAGCCAAGCTCAAAGCCAAGCACTGCATATTCAGAGAGGGAGGAGTTGCAGACGGTGTAAGGAGCTTGGTCTGGGTACAAGTGGGCCAGAGCATTGTACTGTGATTTGTCCACCTGTTGGTAAGGGATAAAGTATATTCAATTAGTGAGGTGAGATTTTTCAGATGCTTTCTAGTGAGACATTGCAGTTAAGGTGTCTCCATCCCCAGTTCCACTTGGTCTTTGCAGAGCTCTTATTGTAATGCAATTCATGAGTTCATATGTTGGTTTCTATTTGATTTTACAGACAAAATTCACTGGACTTTGTGACATCACTACTTGGAGCATATGTGCACATGAATGACCTGACCTCCTCAAAATTATTGTAATCTCTCCTGTACAATGCACTCACATTGCAAAGAACAGAAATCTCATATAAAGACAAATAGTGGAAATAAAATGAAGGATGAAGAACATGACCAGATTAAACCATTTCTAATCGGAAACATGCCAAACAAACAGGCATGAAAGAAAGAATAAACAAAGCCCTTTACAGGATGAACAATACTCATAAATGAAATTAAAAAGAATACAGGAATGGAAGATAAATAAAAAAAATCAACATCAGTAAGTATACAAAGTCCCAAGGAGGCCTAGTGTTTGCATTAGTCTTTCCTTGAGACAAAATGGTTGGTGTACACAAAAAAATACTCAAAAAAAATTCAGTGTTAATGCCAGAAATGCAATTCTAGCAAGTCACTTTTAAAGATATTCAGAATATATCTCCAGCCCCACAGGATTCCTCTAACAGCAAGTTTATGATTCTATTTGGAAGGAAGATGATATGAGAAGAAAGAGACAGATAGCATGGACCAGGTGAAGATCAGTATGATATCTTGAAGTAAATTCCACAAAGAGAGAGAGATTAAAAGCTTCATGAGCTAGAAGACAGATAGTACTAAATATCTTTCTGTGACTGGACGCATTAGTTTCCAAATCAAATTAGTGGATGTAAGTAAGCTCAATGAACTCCTTGATATTCTCAGCCAGAAGTAGTTACTGGTGTGAGCTAATCATCTAAGGGAGCTGCTGCAGACTGTATCATCTACCGCCTTACTGGGGAGTCATTTGTCACCTGAAAATATCAACACACACATCATCATGCAAAAAGTGACACCAGCTTCCTGTCCTCAACTTGCTATTTCCTCTGAATTAGTGAACCACTCTTCTAAACTCTACCGTCAAAAAACAACTAAAGTGATTTGTTTTCTATGTGATTAAATTAGTAATAGACAATTTCCTTGGTAAAAAAGACATTTAGATGAACTTAATGATCACTGGACAGACTAGGACAGGACTGATATCTAGGTTAGCACATTTAATGACTTTAATCTCTAGAGCATTAAAATTATCATGAACAACAGGGTGAGTACAATCATGATCAAATAACCTGCAGTACCAATATTAATTTCCACTATGTTTAGAGTATTCTCTTTACCTTAAGCCCTCTGATCTACTTGAAATCATTCATGAGTCTAGTTTTGTAAGGAGATTACCAACAGAGCAGAGGACTAAAGACTGAGGAAAAGCATCAAACACAGTGTAAATAAATAGAGCAAGTTACTAGATCTGTGGCCACAACTGTACAATAAAACCAAATTAAACAATGACTGATGTCTGCACTGGGAGGTAGGTTTAACGCTGCACAGATCTGTACGAAGGCAATAGTATGTACACTCAAGGATTTACATGCATACAGGATCTCGCCTGAGCACAGTCAACACTTAAGATCATTACTTTTTGGTGGTGCAAGATGTGGTGCCGGTGAGAAAAGGTCCCTCGCTCCACGTCCTGCCCAGAGAGGCGCACATGGATGCCTTCCTTCAGCAGTGACCCAAATGCAACAGCCTCTCCCATCGCCCAGTCAATGGTGCGCTCCTTCACCATCTCCATGCGGGCTGCAGGAAAGTAAACGAGACTATTGACATGCTCCTCTTTGAAGAAACATCTCACACAACTACCCAAATGAAACAGCTTTTACCATCTCCATACACACTGCAGGAAGGTAAGGAAAATTAATGACATGATCCCTTTTTGAAATACCATCTCACAACAGAGGCTGGCATCTCAGTTGGATTTTTTTTTTTTTGCTCTTTTGTTGCCCTTGGCCAGTGTCCCACTAACATAAAAAAAAATAAATAAATAAAAAAACACATCCAAAGCAAGAGTTTTTAAACATACACTAATTACAATCAGTATCTTGAGATTAATGCAATTGTGTGAAAGAGACTAACATTAAACTGGGCTACTTTCCCCATAGGCTTTCACTTACCATTCAGAATGCGCTGCAGACCTCTGTGGATGACGAAATCACTGGCATTGGGTGGGGCACTGGAAAACCTTCGGCAGATGTGGGTGATAGTGTCCTCGTGAATGCCGGTTGGTGAGGCACGGAGGGGATCCTTACCCTCAAAGAAGCCAGACCATGGAGAGTCAATCCAGTGTTTGTTGAATACACGGGTCTCCATCTTGGCTGCTGCGAAGGCTTCCTCTAGGATCTTCTCATACTTATCCCTCACTTCCTGTTGGTGTAAGGTTAGCATGTGCCAATGTAAAAGGGGACAATGTAATTAATATCTAAGTTTCCTTCTTCACAACTAGTCATCAAGCACCAGGGCAGTTTCCATTCCCTGCACTCTAGGCTGGCCTCTTCCTTAGCCACCACACCCCAACTACAAGAAAAGAACAGATGCAGTAAAAGATTCCCACAAACACCAGGACTGTTTCTTTCCCTTGAAAAACCCACCTTGGCCTCCTCCTTGGTTACCACACCCTCAGAGACCAGCTTATCAGAGTACAAGTCGATGCAGGGCTTGAGTTTTCGGATACGGTTGTACATGAGTGGTTGGGTGAACATCGGCTCATCAATTTCGTTGTGGCCATTGCGTCGGTAGCACACCAAGTCAATGACAACATCCTGGAATAAGAATGCAAGAAAGAGTGATTACTTTATCAATTCTACCCAAGATCCCCTTCAACACAGCACCATATGACCCAGTTGCTGCAAACATACAGAACTACTCAGTCATTCCCCTTAACACAGCACCATATAATCCAGTTGCTACAAAGATATGGAACTACTCAGTCATTCCCCTCACCTTGTGGAAAGTGTGTCTCCAGTCCGCAGCAACATTGCACACATGCATCACAGCTTCAGGATCATCAGCATTCACATGGAAGATTGGAGCATTGACCACTCGAGCGACATCTGTTGAAAGGATGATGGACGAAACAAAATAAGGTACAGAAGTTAGTTCACTGAGACTGCTTTGTCTTGAGGATTCTAAATGGTCTGGAGTGGTATGGAGTTTGTACTCGGTATATGGGAGACTAGAAATCATCTGTCACACAACAGGAGGGAACTAGGTACAGTAATAAAGAAAGACAACTAATTCACCAACCAGAAAAATAAACCGAAAAGAAATATTACAAATTTAGAGTGTGTTTTTATGATTCTAGTCAGAATCTAACAAGGGGAAAAAACTTCTCTGTTGTCTTTGAGAAGTTATTAGGACAGCACAAAGCATTTCAAGATCCAGATCCTGACTCTGATCTCACAGCCACTCACCTGTGCAGTAGGGAGAGGAGCGAGACATGCGTGGGTCAGTGGTGAAGCCAATCTGGTTGTTGACGACGACGTGAATGGTGCCGTGAGTGGTGTACTGAGGCAGCTCCGACAAGTGGAAGGTCTCGTACACGATGCCCTGGCCAGAGAAGGCTGCATCTCCATGGAGCAACACTGAGAGAACCTGGCAGTGAAAATATATGAAAGTAAATCAATAAACAAATGCCATAAATACACAAACTCATAAATATACCTGTTAGTCATAAGAATTCAAACTATATTAATGAAAAGAAAGCTGTGTCTCCATGAAGTAACAATGAGAGAACCAGTCAATGAAGACATTTGGAAATTAATAAACAGCCACCATAATTATATAAACTAATAAAAATGCATATTAGGAAGAAGAATTCAAACTATATCAATAAAGTCTTATCTATCAGGACCAAAAGCCTCCCTCACCACATCCATGGCCATACACTCACCTTGTTCCCTTCAGAATCTCCATGATAGAACTGCTCTGCCCTGGTCTTGCCCTGCACCACTGGGTTCACCGCCTCCAAGTGGGATGGGTTTGCAACAATGGCAAGGCGAATGTTCTTGTTGGTCACACGGTTCAGCCTCTCCACGTATGTCCCCAGATGGTACTTCACATCTCCTGATCCCTAAAGGACACAAAGTTGGCAATCATGAGTGTTACCTTGCTAAATATCATCTTACGTCTCCAAATGATACCACACAAGACACACGGTTGGCAGTTCTGCAAAATATCATCTTACACAATGCACTGATTAAAAGATTATTTGATAAGTTTCATGGATTATTTACTGCATCTGTAACTGCAAACCCATCAACAGAACACAAGCATGAATCCATATTCCACAAATGTCAGCCTACATACGTCATCTCCAGTGCAAAACTTTAAACCCACCACAGTACACCACATATTCCAGAAACGTCAGCTTACATACCTCATCTCCAGTGTCAAGGCCAGCAAACTGACAGAAGATGTGCTCAAGGGGCTTGCGACACACATTGGAGAGCACATTGAGGCGGCCACGGTGAGGCATCCCCATCACGAAGCTCTCAACTCCCAGTGAAGTGGAACGATCAATCACCTGCAGAATTTACCAGGGCTGAGAAAATTACCCTACCCTTCAGCTTTCCAAGTAGAAGGTCACTTAAGCAAAAAGGGAATGTTTGGACAGTGAAAGGTAAAAGCTCTTCTTAGAACTTAAGAGGATATGTCATTCTGAATATAGTATTCCAGTGTGAGAAAGCTGAGAAAGTTATTCTTCAACCTTCCAAGTAGATCACTTTAACAAGCACAAAGGGAATGTTTAGACAATGAAAAGTTGAGGCTCTTCTGCCATAGCTACCCTGGCACATGCTTAGAACTTGGGAGGATGTACCATTCTGAATATATTATGCCCTTATGAGAAAGCTGAGTGGAAACATCAGCCACAACTGACCTGCTTCATTGCTGGGATGAGAATCTCACAACCTTCAAGGCCAAACCGTTTTTCAGAGGAGAATTTGCGGGCCAGGAAAGCCTCAAACCTGCCAAAACATTCATGCCAGAAATATCCATAAACACTCAATAAAACATTATGTAATTCTAACTGCAAGAAACCTTCAACATTACTGATCATTTGCTGAATGTGTAGTTTTATCACTATCACATAACCAATTATTTTATGGAAACAGGAGATTTTTTTGTGCAAGTTACTGGTACTCAATATTACTGACCATTTGGTGGATACATAAAGTTTTATCACTCTATCACAATATCAATTATTTTATGGTAGCAGAAGATCTTTTAGTGTAAATGACATACACACTCAACATCTCCACTTGTGCCTTACCCGTGGGACCTGGTGAGGCGAGCCAGCAGCAGCCGCTTCTCCTGGGCGCTCATGTACATGATGCCAGGCGTCTCAAACTTCTGCCTGATCCAGTTGCATTGTTCCAGGGAATTGATGAACATGAACTCAACACCTGAGAGATGGGGATGGAATTAATACAACAAAAACAATAGATTTTCGACTACATACATAAGAACACGTCATGTCCTTCACAATAATTTCACTTTTACCTTACAGATCACTAGATTTATCCTCACACTAACACCATGCCATATAAATCCATTACTGCAGCCACTTATATCAATAAAATTGATCTTACCCTCAAACTGACACACCAAGACTCACCAATGGAGCGACAGTAGGCATCTTCTAACCTCTTGATGATCTCCTTCAGGGGCAGAGTGGTCTCGCTGCCACCGACAAAGGTTGAAAGGGGCAGCTTGAAGGAGCGCTCCATGTCTGACTCGCCTGTTTCATGGGAGACGGGCAGAACCATCCGTGAACCAAGCTATCCACACAAGTCAGTACAGTTGTGGTCGTTAATCAAGTAAAATACTACACTTACTTTCACTGTGTTTAATGCTATGCCTCGGTCTTAAGTCCTCTGATCTGCTTGGCATCTATCAATAGTCAGGTTTTGTTTGGAGATTGTCAGCAACCTAGAGGACTTCAAAGGGATCACAGCACAGTGTAAGTGAGTGCAGTGGGTTAATAGACTTCTGACCATAACTACACAATCAGCAACAACTATACAACTCTATAAAATGGTATACTTAAACTATATCATGGATTTCTGAGTGCTCTTATTATCTTCCTCTTTAAATGCCTTGGGGACATTATGAAGCAACTTCCTACTGTAAAATACTGAATAAACAGGAAAGAGATTCTGGAAACTAATTTTTGAGTCATTTAGAGCATTCATTAGCTATATAGTTATATAGTAAAATACTGAATAAACAGGAAAGAGATTCTGGAAACTAATTTTTGAGTCATCTAGAACATTCAGTAGCTATATAGTTATTATTAATACTTGTACTACTCAAGGCTACTATTTTATAACAAGTCTTCTATTCTCCTTCTCAGGTTAATCCCTATTCAGGATCACTGTTTCTAATGAGCATTTTTCAGATATTTCTATTAGGAGAAGGCATATAACAAGTCTTCTATACATATACATATATACATCATGTGTCTGATGTTGCTTCTGAAAGTTTGCAGCCATCAAATTAAGTCTTACTATCCCTCCAGAAGTATTGGAAAGAAGAATAACTAAGTTGAAAAATCTTGAAACCATATCCTCAAGTGTTTTGGCATTATATCTTGACTGCTTTTGACTGGTTCTACTGGAGGTTAATGGTGCTTTTTAAGAGTTTAACAAGGACTCTACATCATAAATAAGTAAAACACACCATAACCTGACTAATCATCTCTGTGGCTTTGAAAATAACCCTGGTGAGAGAAAAAGGCGCTGAATCACAAATGCAATGTCAGACAAACACATGATCTCATAAAACAGAACCTTATCACACCACTCCATTAGAAATAACTATAAAAAATAAACTTGACTGGCAGACAGAGATGAAGACAAGAGTAAGGGACGTCAAGAGACTTAATAAAGGATGTTAGTGGAAGATGAAGGAGAAACACTACTGACGGGGTATGAGAACACACCAATTATGTACAGTGTCAATTACAACTGGTGACCTCTTTTAGAAATAAGTTTGCTCTGTCACCATCAGCAACTTCTCCGAGGTATTCTATATGCATATCAATTGGATGAATGATGAATAAAAATCTATACTAAAATAACATCCACACAACACAGAGTTTCACATTCAACATGCAAACATCCAGGCATCATCTCAGTAAATTATTCAGTACCTATTCACATCTCGAAAAAAAAAAGTTACGTTCTTTTAATAATATGGCACTATAAAAATTCAGCATACAACATAAATTCATAGCATACCAAACTAACATATTTATCCATACAGTGAAGCCCTCATGAATAAAATTCAAAACAATTTACATGAAGCTAACTTGATTTATAAATTCAGTCTGAGAAGAAGGAATACTTACCAAACTTGAAAATATTTCTTTCCACATAAATTAAAAAAAAAAAGAAAGTTAAACAAACAACTTTTAGTCACTACTGTGAAATCCGCAGAATCAGTTGTTTTCACAGTTAGATTACTCAATGTTCTTGGTGACTACTAGCATTCCCTGTATGGAACACACCTTTTGCAAGAGACACCTATAGAAGGATTCACACAAAAGCAAATTAGATGGGATAAGATTATAGCATGCCCCATATTATTATTTATGACAAACATCCATAGTTTCTTGTCTTTTGTGTCCATAACACTTAAAATTCACTATGACCAAGATTATGCTATGGCAGTCATCTTACGATGCCATGAGTTAAAGCATCTTATGACATTACTACAAACTACATTGAAGATTAAGAAGATAGGGTAAAAATGAACTAACAACAGCATGCAAAGTAGGAACACATCATTATTATGTCTACATTTACTGATCTATGCATCAAAAAGAAAAAGTTATTAGCAAAATACAGCAAGCAGAAAAACTCAATTCAAACAATGCTGGTAATTTTATCTAATATTACTGTAAGACACATTATGAACAATGTCAGAAGCACACTGCTGGAAAAATCTAAAGCTGAAGAGCACAAGACTAAGAGAAGAACTACTAAAAATACAAGAATTTCTAGATAGGCAGATATAAAATTAATGGAAAGTCAAGTAGATTGTCTTCTCCCAAAGCAAAGGCGACTCCTGAGCACAACACGCAGTTTTATGACGACTGATGGATGTGTGAAAGTTGAAGCATTCCACGCAACATTACTATGATACGTGTCACTTCTGAGCAGGATATGATGCATTACTACAATGGCTGATGGAAATGAAAGCAGCATATTTTCTTAATTAACATGATTAATGAGAAGTGTACTGAATGACATCTCACTTTTAATACCAACATTTTGTGTGTAAGTGCACGAAGGGAACATTCTCTTTACATAAATATCCATTCAAACAAGAACGTTACCCATATTATTTCATCACTCTTTTTATATATTCAGAAGAACAAAGTATCTCAAATTAACCATGTATGTATATCTAATGTTGGTATCTTGGAATTCCAACTGAAATCAACTTCTACCGATTGATGCTCTTCATGTACTTGCATCAACAGCTTTTCCAATTTCACTTCTTTATCAGAACATTCAAATTTTTTAAATATCAGAACACTAACTCTATGGGTCAACTGTTATAGGTCTCTTCTTTACTATCAATTAGTTCTATATTCACAAAACCTTTCTATACTGTTCAAAACTCATTGGGAAATTCTCACGTCATCCTGCCTGGTGACTTCAGAACAATATCACTTGTGAAGTTGAAACTCAAAACATATGAGCAATGAATAAGCAAAAATAAATCATACAACTACCACGTTACTTAAAGGGAACGGCAGAGGCATGGGTATCAGGTCCCAATGAATCACATCAAAATAAAGAAAACAATGATGTTGCTTTGCCATATCCAAGCAAGATCGAGCATTTAGCAGTAGGTTATTACAACTTACTGAAACGATTCATATAATTGCGGACGACAAGCGCTCTGCTCTGGCTGTCTTCCACTGTGTTGATGCCAAGAGGATCAATCTTAGCTATGCTGTGACCACGAATCTGTTGAGAAAACCAACCACGTCATCCCCAACACCATTGACCCTGGACAGAGCCTTGAGGGAGATGCTTCCTCTGATGGTTTCCCTTTGCATCACACCTGCGCACACATCTATGTAAGTACGTAGGCAAAACACACACACACACACACACACACACACACACACACACACACACACACACACACACACACACACACACTCACACATCCACACATTATAGTATAGATTTCTGTACATCTCTATTAATTTCTGTTGGGATCCCCACAATAGCAAGAGGAAGCTTAAGCATTCCTTCACCATTGTGAGATCCTCTGGTGACAGGGAAATTGTTTTCTTCCCCTTCAGGTGAAAATATGGATGTTAGTAGCAAGGTAACACACGTCAGACAGGGATAGGGACTGACTGGTCTGATGCTGCATGAAAAAGATCAAATGTGGTTATGAAGATGAGTACAAATGAGAGAAATGAAACAAAAGATCTCAATCTGCCCAGCCAAGTCCAGAGCTCCCCACACACTACCACAAATCCCAGACACAAAGGAGGAGGGAGAACCCAAATCCCTCAGCACCATACCAATGTAATCAAAATAGTTCCGCACTACAGTTTTGCTGGGCAGGGTTGTCGGGTGACGTTCTGACAGTGCCTCGCGGTCAATGCCCAGCGGGTCCAGTGCTGCGACCAAGTGTCCACGAGCCTGTTATTGTGTGTGTATATAAACATGCCAGTTGTTAGTCAGTACTACCTGAAGGATGCTGGACACCTTGTTAGTCACACACCAACAATCATGGACTAATTAAATTTAACTCCAAAACAAATAAATGATTATAGAAATGTAGTTAACAATACAGACATTTAATCACAACCCAACAATTCTGGACTTTACTAAATCTATCTACAAATATTTAAAGAAATACAGTTTATAATTCAGAACTTAACTGTGATAATTGTGTAGTAATATCACAAACATAAACATTAAATCACATGCCAGCAATCCTGGACTTACTAAATTTAGCTCTCAAAGTAAGAAAAAACGAATAAATAAATAAAAAATAAATGAAATTAAAAAATGTGGAAATATAGAGTTTAAGATGCAAAATTTGTTAGGGATAATTAAGGAGGAGATTTCATAAACATAACATATTGGGACAAAACATTTACAGTGCATGCATTAAAGTCTTCAAAATACCATGCTCATACAACTCTCATAGAGCTTCATCCACACACACTTTATGTATGAATTAAAAAATTATAACTCACTATAGTTAACTAATCTATTTAATTTTCATATCCCCTAATATTATCTTTAAATCTAATTCTTCACTTCAGGTAAAGCATAATCTTGCAATATCTTGATATATTCTAGTTTCAGTATAATTTTCCATAAGAAATAAGTATCAAATTACACAATGTACTATTTCACCTAAACTGCTAAATTTCTAATCTTATCAGTAATCAATTCATACCCACAAATATTTATAAATATTGTTATCTATCTTCATCTATTCCACTCATGGTAACATTCAAACAATTGCACATCATACAAGCCTTCCAATCATAGATGTCTTATTGAGGCATGAGAACACACAATTATACTTTCACACTTTGGGTAGCAGCATGTCTTACTAAAATGCTGAAAGTCCTGAGTATGAATCCCCTTTATATAAAGCTGGATTTTCTGGGAAGATTGTCCATTCCTATATTTACCAAGCCTTGTTCAGGTACTGGTCAGCAAAGACTAAGAAGGTTAAAGGCAACAGAGAAAGAACTGGTCACCTTACTCCTTTGAGGTACAAAGCTGAGTGGTGCCATCAGCCAGTTTCATTGTAAAAATAACTTCCCTCTAATAATGCAAACAGAAGCATAACATATAATTCCCAGACTACAGAAATATCAAATATCCCCCAGCTAAAAGCAATGAATGACAAAGATGGGAGAATTATTGCAGGAACAAGTACAGAATGTCAGACTCACCTGGTACGCCCTAATAATGCCCTGTACTGCCAGATGGTCGTCTATCACTTTGTCGGATATCGGAGCATCAGAGACCATCTGGGGAGAGGCAAGGGCCGGGGCAAGGGACGTGAGGGGCACATGGTTGGCCTGTGGCTCGGCAAGGGACGGGGGGGCAGTGTACGCCTCGCCAGGTCGAGCACCAGAAACAGCATTTCGGAAAAATGTGTCCCAAGACTGGAAGAAATTTGATATTAGTTGAGATTCTCAAGTTCTTCCTCACGATGAACTTTTACTTTAGTTGACAAAGCCATATGTGAAACGTTCTACTTAAAAAATATAAATATTTCTCAATCAGTCCCTTCACAATTATTTATGAGTAGTCTGACATACAATTACCAATGACACAAAATATATAACCCTGAAAAATACAAAAAAAAATAAGGATGAATCTCATGTATTTCCTCAGTCTAAACCACACAAATGTGATAATTCAGCAATGGAAAATAACAAATAACCAATAACAAAACTATTTTCTTGCATCAATCCATTAAAACAACAAAAAACACCATGTGAAACTCAAGTACCTTCCCAGACTTACCTGATGTACACTCTTTGGGTCGCTGAGCCAGGCTGTGTACATCTCCTCCACATAGTTCGAGGATGACCCATTGAGGAATGGTTCTGCCGCAAGTGCTGCTGATGGTGGTGCTGAAGCTTTACTCCTCGTGGCACCAATCAACCAGGCTCGTGATGCTCCCAGGGGCATCCCAGGAGAGGCCCGAGACAGGAGGTATGACATTGCGCGTGCCCTATTCATTGTGCTGGCCTAGGGCGCTCTTGCCCAACACACCTGCACATGGATGGCAAAATTGTTACATCAAGCAACCACCATACTCTTCAGTCTTCAGCTGTCTTTCACCACAAGCGCACTCAGAAGCATCAAAGGACAGCATGAATGTGTGTGTGTGTGTGTGTGTGTGTGTGTGTGTGTGTGTGTGTGTGTGTGTGTGTGTGTGTGTGTGTGTGTGTGTGTGTGTGTGTGTGTGTGTGTGTGTGTGTGTGTGTGTGTGTAGCATGTAAGCTTTTAAAATAAATATGCAATAAACCTGTACACACAATACATATACAAATAAAGATTCATAGATCAATCAAACGTATACACATGATACTTATACATATAAAGATTTACACATCAATCAAACATTTAAGTTATAGAAAACTGCAACTTGTTAAACTAAATCCACTGTCCTCGTAATACTGATAACCTGGTTATTACCCTAATATCTAAGCTAAATTTATGTCAACCATTTGTAAAAACTTTACTATTTTTTTTTTTATCTCATGCACCTAAAAAAAAAAGAAAGCTTATCATATCCATCAATATTTACCAAAACTGCATGTCAGATCCTTGTCACCAATACTAACACTGATAAGTTTGCTATGACCCACATCTCTCAACTTAGTGTGTCAGATGTTCATAAGACAGCTTTCTTTCTTTTTTTTTTTTTTTTTTATGCATGCGTCAAAAGGATTATATTCATATCTACCAACACTAATAAAAACTGTGTTGCTTTGCTGTGCCATCTGCCAGGCAACACTGCATTCAAGTTACAATATTATAAGAAATGTCTCTCAAGATAACCTCCAAGCCACAATGCATTAAGTACACTCACTCACATATGCATAAAAAAATAAAAAATTAAAAAAACTGGACTTCGGGATATGATACATTTATCAAAAGGTATATGTAAACATTTTCTCATCTTATCTCTAACATTTGACAGCCAGTAGTGAGTGTTATCTGAAAATTTTTAAAGAGAATTTTCATAATTCTAGTGGAAGGTTAAACAGGAACACATCATCTTCAACAAGAAAACTTAAAACATTTGAAAATCTAGCTAAGCCATTATCTCAACCACTTTTTACATTCATTGTCATGTGTGTTAGAGAGAGAGAGAGAGAGAGAGAGAGAGAGAGAGAGAGAGAGAGAGAGAGAGAGAGAGAGAGAGAGAGAGAGAGAGAGAGAGAGAGAGAGAGAGAGAGAGAGGGAGGGAGGGAGGGAGGGAGGGAGGGAGGGAGGAGGAAGGAAGGAAGGAAGGAAGGAAGGAAGGAAGGAAGGAAGGAAGGAAGGAAGGAAGGAAGGAAGGAAGGAAGGAAGGAAGGAAGGAAGGAAGGAAGGAAGGAAGGAAGGATTAAAGGATGAAACAGCAGGTGGCAGAGGAAGAATTCTCTCTCTCTCTCTTTCTCTCTCTGAAAACTACCAGCCTACTGTGAGATGTAACACAAGACAACTCATGTTTTCAAATACTGAGATATTCATTTAAAAGGATGAGCTTAGAATTAGAAGTAAAGAAAACCAGACGAGGCACTGAACCCACAACAGAACACTTCAGCAAAACACGTACAAATTTTAAAGCTCAATTGACATTCAATAGAGAGGCATGGCATAATACTGCTGTCCAGATATTAAGCAACCTTTTGGCACACCCCACCATGTTATTTATCCCCTCACGGCAGATTATGACAGTCGAGTCACCAGTTTACCTTGCCTGTGCTGTGCGGCCTTCAGTGCCAAGGTGACCAAATGGTATATGTGAAGAAATGCTATATAATGATTTTAGTTTTTCATGATTTTAGTGTGTGTGTGTGTGTGTGTGTGTGTGTGTGTGTGTGTGTGTGTGTGTGTGTGTGTGTGTGTGTGTGTGTGTGTGTGTGTGTAGGGTGTTTTAACATCTTTCCCTAAATTGTTACCTACCTTTCACTTACACCTAACAATCATGTCCATAGAACTGCCTGATTTCAGTGACTCACTCAATAACTCACACTAACAACTTGATAACCATTCAACATCTGGTAAGTATTAAGGTGACCCCACTGTCAGACAACCACCTGGTATGTTAGGTAAAGTAAATGGTAAAGTATATGGTAGAATAAGCCAAAGTAAAGTAAGGTGTAGCACAGTAAGGTACAGCAAGGCTAGGTAAAGTAAGGTAAGATACAATATAGTAAGGTACAGTAAGATAAAGTTAAATAAGGTATGCTACAGTAAGGTAAGGTAAATTAAGGTAGAGTAAGGTAAGGTAAAGTAAGGTACAATAAGGTAAGGAGAGGTGAGGTATGGACAGGCCAAGTCATGCCAAGTGCCAGCAGATGACATGATACAGTAAATAGTCTCCACCTGATGATTAAATTACCACCTGATCACGAAACGATGAGCTACGCCACTAAGACCGATCCTTCCAGATAGAACTAGGCGAGGCCGGCTTACCAGACCTGCTGACCTGGCCCTCATCCCTCCCCCCTGCCCCGCCCTTATCCTCCTTTCAAATCTACCAGAATACCACGTAGAGGAAATTACAGCGCAGTAGAGACAAAAGCCGGCATACAACGTCCTCTAATAGTAACTGTGACACTTGGAAAATCGCCAAAGATTATTTACAGCCGGGAATGTTCGTGTGTGTGTGTTCGCGCAAGTGTTTACCCAGTATTATCTAACAACACAATTATTACTCAAAATAAACTGATTCTTAGCCCAAACGCATCACAAACAATCGAAAATATTGAAGTTTCCGGCTTAATATCTGTGGGATGAAGCTTGACGAAAATTTAAACCCGTTTTGATCAGCTGGTCTACGGAAGGACTTGGTTCAAATGGTTATTAAGAGCCTCGTTATACCCCTCCCCCCTTCACTTACTTCTAAACACCTACCACACTTGCCATATTACACGCTAGGTTATTTGCGGGTGTATTTATGGGTTTCAAGGCCCCGATCAGCTGGTTTGGGGGCACGAGAGGGACAAACATCTCAACTCCCCGCCCATTTCACTACCCTATCCTCAGTTTTTTCTTGCTTTCCCTAATTTATTCCTACCACAGCTTGTATCCTTGGGTTCCTATCACCCCCTGGTTATTTACGTGAGGTATTACTAGGTTCAGATAGCGTACCTACTGCACACTTCCTCCACAGGCTACTGAAGCAAACTGAGTGGCGCTTCTCATCCTATGACGAAACATATGTAAGAGTTTCCAGACAGCACTTTTACTTTTATTTAAATTACCCTTATTTCATGCCACTTAGCAATCCACGGACATTTAAACTCACAAGCATTGCTCATCTAATATAGTTATATACGTTGATTCATGTTTTTCTTATTATATTCCAGAGGTTTGGTTCGTGTAGCTACAAATATTGTTTCTGTTCTTGCAGAACATCATGTAACAGTTTGCTTGTGTTGCAAGGAATGACACTTTTCCTTGTCTTATCTGATGCCATGGGCTTTGTGGTCTGCCAAAGAGGGTTAATTTGTAGTGATATTGTGGGGGTTTGTAGATGAATGATATTTGACTTGTGGCATCTTAACAGCTAAGTTCACAGCGTACAGCACGTAAAGATGGCGCATGTGGCGGCTTTTTTGACACACACACACACACACACACACACACTGAAGTTTCTTCTTCAATATACTCTTAACGTGAACCTAATGTGCGTGAGTGTGCGTATCTGTTTGTGTGTTTGCCTTACAGTTGGTCGAGGATTATAAGAGTTAAAAGCTTCCTTGGGACTCTGGGTCTTCGGGTGGCATCCACAGTGAGAGCAGCAATCTCTCCCTCTCTCTCTCTCTCTCTCTCTCTCTCTCTCTCTCTCTCTCTCTCTCTCTCTCTCTCTCTCAGTTCACTGCGTACTACAAGTAAGGAAGACAGAAGCAGAAGAAAGAACCTTCTCCTCTAAGACTGAAGGTCACGTAGAGTGTATGTGGCTGGAGAAAGTATCAGCTGACCTTCTCAGACGCACATGTGACACGGCTCCCTAATATCCAGCATAAGAGAGAGAGAGAGAGAGAGAGAGAGAGAGAGAGAGAGAGAGAGAGAGAGAGAGAGAGAGAGAGAGAGAGAGAGAGAGTTAATTTTGAGTCTCCTGCCTGTCTTGTATGCAATAAAGTCATTCATTAATAGGTCTAGTGTTTTAGGTATTTGCTATTGAAAGTAGAAATTGAGAAGGAAGTAAATTGATCTGTAGAAGCTTGCACTGTACTCTATTCAAGGTCATCGAGGGAGCATGACCTATATGTGAATAAGGAAGTACTGAGTTTTATTGTATTTCCTATTAGCCATATACTGGTACATTAGTAATCAATCCATTTTTTCTTATCATCTTCTGTATGACGGGTACAATAATAGCAGTTGATGAAACTGCAATATTATGTAACGTTTTAAATGTACTGCTTCCACCACCATCACAACCATGCACGTACCACTACTACTACTACTACTGTAACTATTACTAATTCGACCAAACTACAGGCAAAATCACGAATCATCTGTGCTAAAGCTAGAAATGACATTAGTGCAGATTCCAATATGACAGAAACAGGAAGATACAAAAATGTACCCAAAGACTAACTATTATGCTTGACAGGGTGATTAAATAAGAACAATAACAGAAAAAAACATCGGAAATGAAAGAAAGCAATCTAATAAAACAGATGTTATGCTGCAGTATAGAGACCAGCATTACCTTATACAATCGTCCCCCATCCAGACTGACATGCAATGACAAGGAGGAAGTTTGATAAGGATGTTGCCATTCACATACTAACAAACGAAATGCTCTTATGTCATCTCATTTCCAAGACTGCCAGTGTGTGTTATGTCATGTCATTCCTCTTATCTACAAGTTAAACAATTATGTTCCGTATTCAGTATGAGAAGCGACATGTTAATCTGAGAGAGAGAGAGAGAGAGAGAGAGAGAGAGAGAGAGAGAGCGGTTCTATTATAGCAGTACGAAGCTGAAAGTTTTCCTATTGTCGTCTAAGATTACTCAACACAAAACGTTAAAGTAGAAAAGAAGAATGGTGAAACAGCATACTCATCTTCTTTGTTACCATCTATTATCTATTTATCTATCTATATATTCGTTTACCTCTCTCTCTCTCTCTCTCTCTCTCTCTCTCTCTCTCTCTCTCTCTCTCTCTCTCTCTCTCTCTCTCTCTCTCTCTCTCTCTCTCTCTCTCTCTCTCTCTCTCTCTATATATATATATATATATATATATATATATATATATATATATATATATATATATATACATATATGTATGTATATATGCTTCTCTAGTGTAAACCGTGTGAAAACAAAAGACAGAAATAAGCTAAAAACAGAAACCGTAAGAGACATCATCCTAGCGAAGCAGTGTGTTACTTCCACATCCAGCAGTGACTGTACGACCTTCAAGCCATCAATCAAAGTCAATGATAAAAAAAAACATGACATCAAGAGTGCTATATTCCTCCAATGAAGAGAGTGCCGGGGCTGCTGACGACGTGCCGGATGTATATATAGAAGAACAAGACCAGTAATCTCCTACATAGTAAGTAAACAACTTAACGAAGTGTCCTGTAGTTTTTCTCCAATTATTAATTATATGTATTTAGGAAAGTGTTTTGTTTGTTAAGGGCATTGTTGTTGTTTTTTTCATTACACACACACACACACACACACACACACCTCTCTCTCTCTCTCTCTCTCTCTCTCTCTCTCTCTCTCTCTCTCTCTCTCTCTCTCTCTCTCTCTCTCTCTCTCTCTCTCTCTCTCTCTCTCTCTCTCTCTCTCTATATATATATATATATATATATATATATATATATATATATATATATATATATATATATATATATATATATATAACCTAAATTCTGCTGTATTTGGAAAGTGGCAGTTTTGCATAATATTTGGAATAATTACATATGTATGATAATTTTACCAGAAGTACAATAATTTCAACCTGTGTAGTACGATAATATGGCCAAAACAATCCAAAACAATCCAAAACAATCTGGCAACGCTGGTGAGGACTCCGATTTGCGCCAGCCAGTACTGAGGTGACCAAGTGAAAGGGAGGGTGCGCGTGTCTGCTGCCTGACAAATTAACCAGTCGGTGTGTCGCGTCTATGGGTGGTGTTAGTACACGTCTGTTTCAACTCCCAGCCTGACAGATTTTTTTTTTTGTGTGTGTAACCACGCCTACACAGTGGCTGCCAAGGCTTACCCATGAGTTAAACCCTCTTTAGTTGGTAATGAGGAAGGCGTGGGCTCTAGCAGTGGACACCCGAAGGCAGCTGTGGGTGAAAACAAGCAAAATAAAGAAAAGTTTGGCTGTGAGAAGGTGCTAGACAGCCAGCCATAGTGACGAGGAGGCAGGAAGGTAGATCACCACCACCACCACCACCACCATCACCACCATAGGGGAGGTAAGGTCAGGAAGTGTTAGAATAAATTTAGGTAACAACGTAACTTTTTCATGAATAAATTTAGGTAACTTAACGTAACTTTTTAAGGAATAACTGATCAATCCACGGTTTTAACTCATTTTAACGCATCTCACCTAACCTCCAGCACAATATATCCCTGTGTCAGCCTCGTCACGTTGCTAAAAACCGTAAAATTTAACTTAATGAAAATGTAAACAATCTGGGTCATCTCCATTTATCAGCCATTATCTATCTTATCTGTGAGCGTTTTAAAAAAATACTGTCGCAAAGTGGAGCCACATGACCAAACTTTAATATCCGATCGTTAGATATACCTGTCATTACTTAGTTTAAGTTTGGCGAGGGTTTAAATGAGTGAGAAGGGTTGGTCGTCCCCTCCACCGGCCGCCCCCGCCGCCATCTTGGATAAGGCTCCCCAGCCCCCTCCGGTTCCAATACTATTTTTTTATATTTCCTAAGTATTTTATTTCGGCTTGTAGCTAAGATTTTAGGTTTGTAAAAATATTTCGTTGTTTTTTAAGTTATTTGAGCGCGTGTGTTGCGTGAAAAGTGATGATTTTGGTGTTGTTTTTGTGTAAATAAGAGGGCCGTTTTCGGCGTATTTCTTTACGGTCCCAAAACTAAATGTTTTATTTCAGCCTGTACTAGGTTCTTATTGGTTTTAAAAAATAGTTGATGTTTTTTTTAAGTGTGTTGCCGTCCCGCTCAATGAAATGCGTGCGCCGTACACTTGTTTTTATTCGTGTTCAACTTCCAATAATATTGATTTTTTTTTTCGGTAGATTTTTTATTTGTGCTTGTAGCTCACTTTGAATGGTTTTAGAAAATAGTTCAGATTTTTTAAAGTGTTTCCCGTTATGTTTAAGCCAGAATGGGTGGACATTTGAACGATTTTAAATGGGGTGAAGGTTCCAGCAGTTTCCAGATACTTCTTTTTAAATATCTTTAATACTACTGCGTTTTGAAATGTGTTGTTATTTGTGGCATTAGTTAAAATGTGGGGCAAGTTTGAATTTATAAAGCATTCCTGTATAGCTGCGTTTTTTAGAGGGGTCATTTTCAAAATGAAATACGTACGTACGTAAATAACAGTCGCTGTGACGTCATCAACCCCCCAGCCGTGACGTCACAAGTCCCCCCCAGCCGTGACGTTATCAGAGTGGTACCTTCCCTAACTCCCTTCCAGTCCCTCCCAGTAAATATTCAGTGTTTTTTTTCAAGGTATTTCAAGGTGTGTGTGTGTGTGTGTGTGTGTGTGTGTGTGTGTGTGTGTGTGTGTGTGTGTGTGTGTGTGTGTGTGTGTTGCCTTATCTTTCGTTGTACAGACGGTGATGCAGTGTGTGTGTGTGTGTGTGTGTGTGTGTGTTGCCTTCTCTTACGTTGTACAGATGCTTATGAAGTGTGTGTGTGTGTGTGTGTGTGTGTGTGTGTGTGTGTGTGTGTGTTGCCTTGTCTTTCGTTGTACAGATGCTTATGCAGTGTGTGTGTGTTGCCTTGTCTTTCGTTGTACAGATGCTTATGAAGTGTGTGTGTGTGTGTGTGTGTGTTGCCTTGTCTTTCGTTGTACATATGCTTATGCAGTGCATACTTACCTGTAATAATACACATCTACTTTACCGCAAGTCAGCCCAGTTTTCCTCAGCACTTCCTCTTTTCCAGCCGCGCGGGAGGGCAGAACACTCATAGCGCCTTTATTTCTATCTGCACCGACATCTTGTGAGGGCGAGAGAGACGGAGAGGGAGGGAGTCACAGAACTTGCCGTCTTTGAACGAGTAACAATGAAATTACTGGCGGAGTCTCTCTCTCTCTCTCTCTCTCTCTCTCTCTCTCTCTCTCTCTCTCTCTCTCTCTCTCTCTCTCTCTCTCTCTCTCTCTCTCTCTCTCTCTCTCTCTCTCTCTCTCTCTCTATATATATATATATATATATATATATATATATATATATATATATATATATATATATATATAACCTAAATTCTGCTGTATTTGGAAAGTGGTAGTTTTGCATAATATTTGGAATAATTACATATGTACTATAATTTTACCAGAAGTACAATAATTTCAACCTGTGTAGTACGATAATATGGCCAAAACAATCTGGCAACGCTGGTCAAGGGAGACGAAGTGTGGCATTGGCCGTCCTACAGGTGAGGGAGACACATGCTGGTGCTGCGGGGACTCGTGCGTCTGTAGGTGTTTTTGTCACTCTTGTGGTGTGTTGACTGTTGAGAGGAGCATCCAAGTGGCCTCTCCCAGGCAGTGACTAGAGTTTTAGAGTGCATGTTCTGCTGTGACCAAGGAACTGTGGCCCTCAGGACGGGTTGAAATGCAGGAAAAATGCATGACTGAAACACTTAAGAAATAAACTGTTGTGTATAAGGAGGGAGGAGGGAGACGTGTTTGAAGTATTTACGAATAGTGTGAGGTGGGAGAGACGTTATACCTGTGCTTGGTGTGTCAGAACTAATGACCGATTCCTTGCGTGAGTGACCATTGCTAAATAACGGTATAGTAAGGCTCCTAACTACTACCAGTACCAATTAAGATCAACATTAACGTGAACCAAGCCAAGAAAAGGAGAATAGTGCAGTAAACAAACTTATACATAAAGGATATAACAGATAGCGCAGAGGTTCGACTGGTTGCTCTCAAGGCGACCTCACAGGATCCCAATAAATCCCTCTGTTTAGCTCAAGGTTGTCAGTTGTGTTAGGTACGTACTGGCTTGTGATGCCACTCACCCTTGGACATTAGCAAATTTACCCATGTTTATGATAGAGAATTGTAATTCAAGTGTTATTGATTCACCGCCCTTCCTGATAAGTTCCTACCCTGACAGTGGCAAGCCACATGAAGGTCCCTTGATAACATTATACCCCTGCTGGTCTTATCATACTATTTTATTATCTTATTATCTTGTTAGGCACGTTTATGGTGGAGGTGTGGTTTTATTTTGAAATTTATCCTCTTTCCTCTGCAGACTGAAGTACACCAGCTCTAACAGTCCCCTGTACCAGAGCTGCTCTTTAGTCACCAGCATGGAAGGACATTACTGGTTCCAGGTGTGCTTGTGCGGAAGGTCTGGGTGTGATAAATGTTTCCTGTAGAGATGCACACTTCAGTCTCCTTTTGTCACTTTACCTGGTCATAAAAACTTGGGAATCTGGTGTTTTTAGGCAATGGGAACTAATATTGGTGAAATTTGGTCTTCTTTAGCCCAACTTAACCTGATGTAATGTTGCCATACCTAACCTAGTCTATAATATTATGACTGTAATGTGGTATCATTGGTCATGGTGGTTATTACTGTTCTAATATGCACTATTTATTATTGTTTAAAGAGAAAAAGCCACAAACAAGCTGATAATATTGTATCCCTTATGGCAATATTAACTGAGAGCTGGAGGAGGGTTATATACAAAGAGCTTTGTAATTATTCTCATGCACATTTTTTCCAGGGAGTAAGAGACCGATACTCTGGGATAACTGTATCTTCCAGTGAGGAGCCTGTCACTGCGCGGGATCTTGAACAGATGCTACAAGGTAATATACATGACGTAGATGAAGGTTAGGGTAGGGTTAATGTACATTCTCTATCCTTAAATATTTTATATCAGGGAGAGTTGGTTTGTTATGTTTTTACTTCAGCATTCAGTTTTAGTCAACATGGACATGGTAGTCCGTAATTTAGATTGGGGGAGTATGTTACATGGTATTATATTCTTACTTGTGTACCTATTAATACCTATTACAGAAGAGGCAAGTTATAATTGGAGTGTGTTTGGATGGCTGTGGCAACCAATACAAGTCGACTATGCAGACCAGAGTATGTGCAGAGGTAGCCTAAACAACTGAGTTAGCAATTATTGAGGGCATCATAATCTGAAGTGTTGGCCAAGCTTCCAGGTACATAGTTCCTTCACATGATAGTAATGGAATGGTTGTATTGTGGCCAGACTCATCCCAGATACAAGAATGGAGAGGGCAAGCTGGAGTGTATATATATATATATATATATATATATATATATATATATATATATATATATATATATATATATATATATATATATATATATAAAGGAACAAAGTTACAAAGCCTGTTCTTCCCTCATCCCCATGAGTCCCAAGCATGTGTTTAAAAGGTTGCTAGGAATCAGAGCTGTTTATGTGTACATATCAGAGAGTTGGTTGCCAGGAGTTAGAGCTGTTTGTGTGTGCATGTCAGGGGGATTTGATTGCTGGGAGTCAGAGCTGTTTGTGTGTGCATGAGCACCTGTATAATGAATGCTCATCTTGCCAGCTTCCCTTGATCAATGGAGGAAGGAGAGGGTGCGAGGAGTGTGGTTCAGAGTGGACCTTCGACATGCAGACTGGGTACCGGTACTGGCGAAGGTTGGTGCTAGTTTGTCACTGTAGAATAAAAAATTATGTTGCAATTTTTTTTTTTTTATATATACTCCAGGTGCTTATGATTTTGCCTTATTGGATACATTTTCATATGAGTATGTACTGGTGGTATTGTAGAATTAAAATTTGTGGCATTTTATATATTCTGGAATTTGATTTTTATTTTATAATTGGATATAATTTTCATATGAGTGTGTTATGCATTTCAGCATGGGTTCACCTACCACCATGCCAAGACAGACTTTGTAATGATGGTGCGGTGGCTGCCAGTGAATGAACCAAACAATATTCCCAGGTGAAAATAACAATGTATGAATTCTGTATTAGACATGCATATTATTTTGGCACTTTATCCACAGTTTTTTTTTTTTTTTTTATCTAACATGCTGAGTTCTGTGATTTAACATTGCATCGCTCAGCCATGTAAGCCAGAGGTTCCTGCAAATCACTAGTATTTTCAGGACTAATTTACATAAGACTGCTTCTCTCAGGTATGCACACACTCTGATTGGAGTCGGCGCCTTTGTAGTGAATGACAAGGATGAACTGCTGGTGGTGCAAGAGAGGTTTTACTCCAGGCCTCACTGGAAACTTCCTGGAGGCTATGTAGAAATCAGTAAGTCTGTACTTTTACTAGTGACTCTACACTATTTAGTTGAGAGAGCCAAGAACTCCCTCCTCTGTATTTTCATGCTACAAAATTAAGCAAAACTTGACTTATCTGGGATGGCTAATCATAAAGGGGATCACAGCTTAGCATATGGACTTTAGAATTGTATTATGTTCCATCTTTGAGCCATTCACTCCTCACCAGATGAAGACTTGGGTGCAGCAGCTGTCCGGGAAGTGAAGGAGGAGACAGGCATTGAGGCAGAGTTTGTCTCCTTGGTAGCTTTTCGTCATGTTCACAATGCTGCGTTTCACTGCTCAGACATGTACTTCATTGTGCACATGCGGCCCATCACCAACCAGATTGTGATGTGTAAGAAGGAGCTGTCGGCTTGTGAGTGGATGAAGGTAAGTTTCTTGGATTGATTTTAATGTTCTGAATCACCATTTTTAGAAGCAGTAAAAGTATTGACTTTTTTGTTGGAAGGATACCGGCCAAGGGCAACAAAAATCCAATAAAAAAATATGCCCATTGAAATGCCAGTCCCATAAAAAGGTCAAAGCAGTGGTCAAAAATTGATGAATAAGTGTCTTGAAACCTCCCTCTTGAAGGAATTCAAGTCATAGGAAGGTGGAAATACAGAAGCAGGCAGGGAGTTCCAGAGTTTACCAGAGAAAGGGATGAATGATTGAGAATACTGGTTAACTCTTGCATTAGAGAGGTGGACAGAATAGGGGTGAGAGAAAGAAGAAAGTCTTGTGCAGCGAGGCCGCGGAAGGAGGGGAGGCATGCAGTTAGCAAGATCAGAAGAGCAGTTAGCATGAAAATAGCGGTAAAAGACAGCTAGATATGCAACACTGCGGTGGTGAGAGAGAGGCTGAAGACAGTCAGTTAGAGGAGAGGAGTCGATGAGACGAAAAGCTTTTGATTCCACCCTGTCTAGAAGAGCAGTATGAGTGGAACCCCACCCAGACATGTGAAGCATACTCCATACATGGACGGATAAGGCCCTTGTACAGAGTTAGCAGCTGGGGGGGTGAGAAAAACTGGCGGAGAAGTCTCAGAACGCCTAACTTCATAGAAGCTGTTTTAGCTAGAGATGAGATGTGAAGTTTCCAGTTCAGATTATAAGTAAAGGACAGACTGAGGATGTTCAGTGTAGAAGAGGGGGAATGGCTTCCCTGCGTGATATGTTTACCTCCTGAAGGGTTGGACGTCTATGAAAAGATGTGGAAAAGTGCAGGGTGGTATCATCAGCATAGGAGTGGATAGGACAAGAAGTTTGGTTTAGAAGATCATTAATGAATAATAAGAAGAGAGTGGGTGACAGGACAGAACCCTGAGGAACACCACTGTTAATAGATTTAGGAGAAGAACAGTGACCGTCTACCACAGCAGCAATAGAACGGTCAGAAAGGAAACTTGAGATGAAGTTATAGAGAGAAGGATAGAAACCATAGGAGGGTAGTTTGGAAATCAAAGCTTTGTGCCAGACTCTATCAAAAGCTTTTGATATGTCCAAGGCAACAGCAAAAGTTTCACCAAAATCTCTAAAAGAGGATGACCAAGACTCAGTAAGGAAAGGCAGAAGATCACCAGTAGAGTGGCCTTGACGGAACCCATACTGGTGATCAGATAGAAGGTTGTGAAGTGATAGATGTTTAAGAATCTTCCTGTTGAGGATAGACTCAAAAACTTTAGATAGGCAGGAAATTAAAGCAATAGGACGGTAGTTTGAGGGATTAGAACGGTCACCATTTTTAGGAACAGGTTGAATGTAGGCAAACTTCCAGCAAGAAGGAAAGGTAGATGTTGACAGACAGAGCTGAAAGAGTTTGACTAGGCAAGGTGCAAGCACGGAGGCACAGTTTCGGAGAACAATAGGAGGGACCCCATCAGGTCCATAAGCCTTCCGAGGGTTTAGGCCAGCGAGGGCATGGAAAACATCATTGTGAAGAATTTTAATACGTGGCATGAAGTAGTCAGAATCGTCCAAGGTAGAGTTTTTAGCAAAGGTTTGAGTGAAGAGTTCAGCTTTAGAAATAGATGTGATAGCAGTGGTGCCATCTGGTTGAAATAGAGGAGGGAAAGAAGAAGAAGCAAAGTTATTGGAGATATTTTTGGCTAGATGCCAGAAATCACGAGGGGAGTTAGATCTTGAAAGGTTTTGACATTTTCTGTTAATGAAGGAGTTTTTGGCTAGTCGGAGAACAGACTTGGCATGGTTCCGGGCAGAAATATAAAGTGCATGAGATTCTGGTGATGGAAGGCTTAAGTACCTTTTGTGGGCCACCTCTCTATCATGTATAGCACGAGAACAAGCTGTGTTAAACCAAGGTTTAGAAGGTTTAGGACGAGAAAAAGAGTGAGGAATGTATGCCTCCATGCCATACACTATCACCTCTGTTATGCGTTCAGCACACAAAGACGGGTCTCTGACACAGAAGCAGTAGTCATTCCAAGGAAAATCAGCAAAATACCTCCTCAGGTCCCCCCAACTAGCAGAGGCAAAACGCCAGAGGCACCTTCACTCAGGTGGATCCTGAGGAGAGATTGGAGCAATAGGACAAGATAAAGATATGAGATTGTGATTGGAGGAGCCCAACGGAGAAGAAAGGGTGACAGCATAAGCAGAAGGATTAGAGGTCAGGAAAAGGTCAAGAATGTTGGGCGTATCTCCAAGACGGTCAGGAATACGAGTACGGTGTTGCACCAATTGCTCTAGGTCATGGAGGATAGCAAAGTTGTAGGCTAGTTCACCAGGATGGTCAGTGAAGGGAGAGGAAAGCCAAAGCTGGTGGTGAACATTGAAGTCTCCAAGAATGGAGATATCTGCAAAAGGGAAGAGGGTCAGAATGTGCTCCACTTTGGAAGTTAAGTAGTCAAAGAATTTCTTATAATCAGAGGAGTTAGGTGAGAGGTATACAGCACAGATAAATTTAGTATGAGAGTGACTCTGTAGTCGTAGCCAGATGGTGGAAAACTCGGAGGATTCAAGAGTGTGGGCACGAGAGCAGGTTAAGTCATTGCGCACATAAACGCAGCATCCAGCTTTGGATCGAAAATGAGGATAGAGAAAGTAGGAGGGAACGGAAAAGGGGCTACTGTCAGTTGCCTCAGACACCTGAGTTTCAGTGAGGAAAAGATGAGGTTTAGAAGAGGAGAGGTGGTGTTCTACAGATTGAAAATTAGATCTTAGACCGCGAATGTTGCAGAAGTTAATGAAGAAAAAGTTGAGGAGGGTGTCAAGACACTTAGGGTTGTCGACAGAAAGGCAGTCCGACCTGGGGACATTCATGGTCCCCTCCCCAGATGGGGACTCCGAGGCTGGTGTAGGAGTCGCCATGATGATTTAAAAATTTTTGAGTGAAAGGTGTGTGTGTTATTAGGTGCTTGTAGTTTTGTGTGGAGGAAGAGAGTTGTCTTTAGAGGGCAGGCTGTGACTGCCCCCTTGTGTTGTGAGACACAAAGGAAAACATTCAGTGAGGTCATAGCTGGGTTTAATGATAAATTCACAGCACCCCCTGAACAGTGCTTTAGACCTCACAGGGAGTAATTATCATTTCGGCAGGTGTCTACTGCCTCATCCTTTGGTACATTTGTAGTAATTTGCTGCTGTTACTTGGGTAATTGAAAGGTGTGTCTAATGTTTCTATTTCCTTGATACTGAAACAGAAGGTAAATACAGTGTAGTATAAAATTTACTTTACTTCTGTCTTCATAAATGTTTAAAATGTCTTCCCACCAGATTGAGAGGTACATAAACAGTCCAAAAGTGAACAAAATGAACAGGTTCTTTGCCAAGCAGTACCTGGAGTCTTGCAGGAAGGGAGTGCAGCTTCAGGCTTCTCCTATGTACCATCCCTGGGTCAAGAGAAATATAATGGTGTACAGCATCGGTCATGAGCTTCATCCAGAGAGTAACAGTGATGAAGTGCAGGCTCCTGGTGAAGGTCCCTCTGCTTGCAATGGAGACCCCAAGCTTTAGTGATTTACTGTACTTGACTTTTAGCATGTATTTGCACCTACAAGAATATCTGCACACATTACTTATTGAACAGTTGATGATACATGACTTGCCTTGGCAATATATGGTGCAATTATTTACATGAATGACAAAATGGTTACCAATTACTCAGATATAGGTCAGTTGCCATCAAATTGGGCATTAAAGTGTTTATAATGTATTTTATATGTAAAAACTATTGACCTCTAATTAATTTAGATTTTTACAAGAGATGTAGATGTAGGCATTTGGAGGCCCAAGGTCTTACTGTTGTTTGCCATCCCCATTTGCATACAATGCTAGCAATGTAATAAAGGAGAGTAACTTGGGATACTCACCAACCAGGGGAGTGAAAGCCTTAGCCTTAAGTCTTAATGGGGCATAATCTGGCAGCTTGTCAAGCTGTGAGATTTACTTTTGTGATGTATTAATTTGTTCCTAGGCCTCTTCATGACTTTGTCCCACGTTTTTTACCTACAGAAATACTGACTTTTTACCTTCCACTTGAGATATTTACTTCACCCAGTCATTCTCCACCTTTCTCCATGTGGCCAGCCACTAACTATTACGTACAAATAGAAGGTATTATGGAGTCACCAGGTTGAGTTTTACCATTCATGCCTATTTTTCACTTGTATTAAAGCTTTATATATTTCATTACCAGTTTATAAGTAAAGTTTTATATGTATCACTGTTAGAAATAGTATAAGAATTATGCGACACACTTGTGCAGTAAAGACTTGTGATGATTTAATAACTTGTAACAGATCACTAGTTTTACTCAGTTAATGGTGCTTTTATCATTTAGCATGCAGAGGATATTGTACAAACTATTTTATATACCACTATGCATATTATACATAACGAAAATAACTGCAATGTATCATTGCTTCCTGAAGGAATGTAACTTTCTACCTTTCTCTATATCATATAAAGTTTATTGACATCTTATCTTATCTATTCTGACCCTTGTTCTTTGGAGCTTAAGTGGACTTGAGGCACAGCAGAGCATTCTCATCTTGCTTCCTACCAGACACGTTATCCATGTGTTGTTAGTCCTTTCACTCTCAGTGGAGTGCCTTCAATGAAATTCCTTGTTTATCAGATAGATTACAAGGCATCTATACGCATGAAATGGTTTGTTGGAAGATGGCAGTGGTGATAGCAGTAGTAGTAGTAGCAGTACCAACAGCAGGAGCAGCAGCAGTTGTGGTAGTGGCAAATTTTGGACTTCTCATAATGAACAAGAATGAGTGTCTGACATGCAAGAAGTGATTATTTCACCACAGCTCAGAATAGTATACCTTTAAGGCATACAGCTTTCCAGAGGCAAGAAATATCAAATTAAAATGGTTCAAAATAATAATTAATGAACAAATACAAAATTCTTGTTATGCTTTTCATCCCTTTATTCAGACCAAATAATAGTTTTGAGTATTACAATGCTGCACAACAACTCTAATGCCTTTCACAAAATTACCATAATTTGTATAAAACCTTAATAGAGCAGAAGCACACAAAACCAGTCATTGTTCAAATAATATCTTTATATGGTATTCAGCAAACTAAAATAGAGATACTTTGCAATCATAATTGTGTAATTTTTCACTATAAATATGTATATACATTAAATTAAGATTGTTCAATAATTTTTGTTCCAAGGATTCTAACCAAACACCTGTGCATGCCAGATGTAGAAGTGCAGTCATCCTTTGTCCAGTCCACCATCTGTAGTACACTCAAACTTGACTAATCTGGATTTGCCCAGATAAAAAAAAGTATCTACAGGATCCAAATTACACTAGACAACAGCTTGTTGTAATTTTTGATAATATAGATAAGTACTTTTCTATATTACTGAAGAAAATTTCTCAACTTCCATAATATATGGCTTAATTTTTTTTATGTCTTTTCTCATGACGAAGCTTTGACTGTGCACTCATGAATGTTAATACTGAAATCACAAATATTGTGGTACCCTGTGCTCCGGTACTTACCTACTTCATCAAGAAGTTATAATAACGCTAAATAAATCATTACATACTATACTCAGAGAATAGTTATTTCAATATTTAAGTCCAGTCCAAGTGCCATGTCACTTTGGTTACAAGTAACACAGAAACACCATTACTACATTGGCACATACACTGCAAAATAATGACTAATAAACAAACTATTCATTTGGATTTCATGATTGTGCCTCATATATATACATACATAAATACATACATACATGGAGAAGATGATCATCCAGTAGAACATTAAGTGCAGTGTTAGCCAAATGTATACCTGTCATCGTACACACATTGCATAGTCCAACACTTCAAGTATGTATGAGTATATACAAAGAGTAACCCGAGCAAAAAGTATCAAACTTGCACAGCAATTGTTGTGCACAACCTTGGCTTTTATATCCATAAAACTTTCACCTGGTGTAATTTGGTGTGTGTGTGTGTGTGTGTGTGTGTGTCATCATCTTTCCCTGCAAATGAGGTGCATTATAGTAGCGATTCAATCACTCAAGTCTGAGTGAATGCAGAACAGTGGACATACACTTACTAAGCACCATTCACCTCTACACACAACCACATAAATAAACCTTATTTGTTTTAAGGAACACTGATACCATCACATGTGAGTCAGAAGTATGGACACAAAATTAAACATTTGCTTTGCCACAATAAAGTAGAGGGTAAGCAAAGCAATACAGTAAAGTTCAGTTACACACCAAAACACAGGATACTACATGCAATCTATGTAGATAATATCAACAAGCAAATCTGATGATCATATGCAAATGTCATACACTGAAGTACACATCAACAATAGACAGTCAAGTGATCCTTAAACAAAACAAGAACACTAATGACAGTAGGAAACAGTGCAGCATCATGGCACACTAACAAAGCACCACTATGTGCAGACAATTATCAATTAAATATAATTCTAGGATGACCAGATTCAACCTAATTATTATAAAACACCCAACAATGGGAGAACATCAATTTGTACAAAAGATCCTATTCAGGATTTAACATTTATCACAATTCTGAGATGAATGTGCTCTTCTCCATAAATTTCTTTCCTTTAAGACTGACAGGAAATCATGTCCCTGAAAATGAGCACATGGAATATTTACAATTCTTTGGTCTCAGTTGAGTCCAGAGGTCTCCGTGGCCAATATTTGACTTTTTGTAACTTGGAAATGGAAGCATGTAGTTTCTGAAGCTTAGTGTGAGTTGGTTTGACATTCAGTGAAATCCACTCTTTAACTGTGTGCTCATCAAACACATCTGACAAAGCTGTCTCTGCTTCATTCATCACCTTGCCATAGTCAAATAGTAACATGGTGAGATCCTGGAGTCCCTGCTCGGCATGCTGAGGACTGACAAAATTGTGCTCGATATTGTAATCAGACACCCAGCCAGTAACATGAGGATTCTTCATCATGGTGTTGATGTCCCTCTTTAAAATGTACAGTTTTTGAGATACTTCATAGAATGCACTACCAGGAAAATCACACTTATTGGCATATTCTAAATACTGGAGATCAAGATTGATAAAAGAGCTGCATTTCAGCATATCCCCAACTCTGACCAGAGCACCATGGTCTGCCTTCCTTTCAGTGATGTACATTAAGTTCACAGCCAGTGAGGGAACTGCTTGAGGCAACAGCTCACACAAGACCCCAAAGTGATCAAATCTCTGCCACCCAGTCAGCACAATACCTTGGAAGGGAATGGTGCTCTTGTACAATTCAAAGATCTCCATCCACTCCTTGTGATTGCTGAGTCGATCATTGATGTTTGTTATGTAACTGTCAGGATTGGCGGCCCCTTTAAAAGCGCTAGCAACCCAAATGCCACTGAAGACTGCTGAATACTTCTCCCAGATATCAGAGCGAAGGTCAACCATTATGCCACTGCTGTATTTCCACACCATGATTTCCAGCACCTCACCCACCTTGGAGTCCTGCATTGCCTTCAGGGGGATCTTGCGGAACTCATCATCCCACATAATTGGTTGAACATCATAATTCTCCTTCACATATTTGGCCACACTCCTGACGTGGTGCAGGAAGAGATCACTTTTGTCAAACTGGTGATGCAGGAGATACTGCTGACACCTGGTACACTCACCCAAGTTGTACACTTCATCTGAACCAATATGCAGCCAATCAATTCCTGGATGGAGCTGCATCACCTGGTCAATCATCAACTTTATAAGAGGCAGTGTTTTGTTGTTTGTTGGGCAGATCACCTGAGGGTAATTTGGAACCTCTCGCAGGTCAGCAAATTCCTTCAGTTTTAGGACATGCTCCATGTGACCAAATGTTTGAACAAGAGGGATGATGATTAAACCACTTTTCTTTGCAAGTTCAATTATATCAGCAATGTCTCCTTTAGCATAAGCATTATGTGCTGAGAGGAATTCCAGCTTGCCCCAGTATGGGAACATGTCTTCATATTCCATAAGTAATCCAGTTGCACCAAAAGAATGAAGAAGAGGAAATAGTTTCTTAAAGTATTCAACTTTAGGTGGAGCTCCTTTCAAATCTAAATGTACAATCTTATGTTTAAGCTGGTTTTCTAGAACAACACTTTTTTGTACTACTGATCCTGCTTGTTCCTTCATGTCACGGACTCGGCCCAAGCCTTCCAGGAGGCTTGGCCTCTTGTGCAGAATGACTCCCATGGGGTCATGGCTCATCCGGCGCTGCATGGCCTTGTGGGCAGTTATTTTCTGAATGTTGGCCAGGATTTGGTTCTCATATTCCTTTTGCTTCCTAAGATGCTGAGGACTCTGTGTCAGGAGATCTGTGGCATCATCCCTTGCACTCTTGGCTCGACTACCATGCACTGCCTCTGAATTTTTTGTGCTATCAAAAGGTCCCACAGACTTGTAGAGCATCAAACCTGCTACTGTGAGAAATCCAATGCCTGTCAGTATTCTGGCATTCCTCCTTGGAAACATCTTGGGTGCAATCATTGAAGACAGCAGTTACTTATCAAAAGTAGTGTTATTTATATTGTGCTTAGGTAGAAGCTTCTGTGAGAATCTTTCAAATCTTGACTCTTCTCATATTTTTTACTGGAATATTCTGTGAATGTGTAAACACCACATTAGTTTCAGCTTGTAATTGCATATATATATATATATATATATATATATATATATATATATATATATATATATATATATATATATATATATATATATATATTTATTTTATTTTTTTTTTTCCTAAACTTACTACCTCAATTCCATTTTTGCATTTAGTATCAGCTTGTGGGTTAATTCGCTATATATTACACCTAACATCCTCTATGAATGTGCAATAGGTAAGAAACAGCTCTATGTAAGTTTGTATATTGATCTGGGAATGCTATTGCTTTTGATATCCATATATAATAGACATAGTAAGTGATAGTTAAGGATGGATGGTTTTCTCTCTCATAGACAATTCACTGAAAATCACTCAAACTCAGTATATTAAATGTATTTCCATCAGTTCAGAATAAGAAACACTTCACACAAGTCACTGAGTCACTCACCTTTATAACATAAGTAGTTTGTGCAATGTCTGACTGCTGCTGCCACCGCCTCACCATTCCTCTCTGGAAGTATAGCACATCTGTCATCCCTCTTGACATAACTAGCACACACTACCTATTTCATTTGAGTTTGTGCAGCGCGGCAGGCAGCCCACAGCCACCAACACTGCCAAGGCCAAACTTACATTAATAAATAGAACAAAGACTTCCTTACAAAGAAAAACTTACATAGAATACATAGAACTTACATTAATACAATAGAACAAAGAACGCTAAGACAAAACCCTATCTAGTTACACACCACTAAACTCATTTACTTTCACTTCAGCAGAGAACACAAACTCAGCACCACTCCTCCCACACTAACACATGTCATGTGTACGTTTACGGCAAAGCCCGTGTTCCGTATAGAGGTACTGTCTGTTACAGGTAGTTATAGAAGGTACATTTAAGGCAATGGTTGGGTTTAAAGTACCGTAGTTTTAAGGGGCGGTTCTGCAGTGTGCTTCCCTCAGGCAGACAATCTACTCTAACAGCTGATGAACAAGTCTTGATCTTGTTGGTGGTGACATGAATCTTCCTTCTCTTCTTTCTATTCTTCTTGTGATTTATCTCCTTTGTTATCGCATCTTAGGTCCTCCTACTGACTTATGAATCCACATCTCTTCTAATTGTGACTTATTTCCTTTGCTATCGCTTCTTATGTCCTCCTACTGATTTATGATTTCCCATCTCTTCTTTTTTTCCTCTTTTCTTCTTGTGACTTCGATCTTTCCTCTCATATCGCTACTTGGGTCCTCTTATACTTGTTAATCCCCTTCTCTTCTTTTGCTTCTTAGGTCTTCTACTGACCTGAATTACCTTTTCTTTCTTTTCTTGTGACTCCTTTCTTTTCATACCTCTTATTGGATCCTCTGACTTATAAATTCCCTTATGTTCTTTTTCTTCTTATCCTGTCGATTTCCTTCCTTTGATGTTGCTTCTCGGGACCTATACTGATTTGTGAATCCCCCTTCTCTTCTGTCTCTTCTTGTGACTCCTTTTGATATCGCTTCTTGGGTTCTACTATACTGACTTAATTGTGAGTCCCCCCCCCCTTTTTTTTTCTTCTTCTTGTGACATTTCTTTTGATATCGCTTCTTGGGTCCTCCTTTACTGAGTTGTGAATTCCCTTATCTTCTTTTCTTCTTATTGCGACTTCGATCCCTCCTTTGATAGCGCTTCTTGGTGTGAATTCCCTTATCTTCTTTACTTCTTATTGCGACTTCGATCCCTCCTTTGATAGCGCTTCATGGGCCTTGCACCTCGACCACTTGCAAAGTGGTGCAGTAGACACCTGCCGAAACGATAATTACTCCCAGTGAGGTCTAAAGCACTGTTCAGGGGGTGCTGTGAACTTATCATTAAACCCAGCTGTGACCTCACTGAACGTTTCCCTTTGTGTCTCACAACACAAGGGGGCAGTCACAGCCTGCCCTCTAAAGACAACTCTCTTCCTCCACACAAAACTACAAACACCTAATAACACACACACCCTTCACTCAAAAATTTTAAAATCATCATGGCGACTCCTACACCAGCCTCGGAGTCCCCATCTGGGGAGGGGACCATAAATGTCCCCAGGTCGGACTGCCTTTCTGTCGACGACCCTAAGTGTCTTGACACCCCCCTCAACTTTTTCTTCATTAACTTCTGCAACATTCGCGGTCTAAGATCTAATTTTCAATCTGTAGAACACCACCTCTCCTCTTCTAAACCTCATCTTCTTTTCCTCACTGAAACTCAGGTGTCTGAGGCAACTGACAGAAGCCCCTTTTCTGTTCCCTCCTACTTTCTTTATCCTCATTTTCGATCCAAAGCTGGATGCTGCGTTTATGTGCGCAATGACTTAACCTGCTCTCGTGCCCACGCTCTTGAATCTTCCGAGTTTTCCACCATCTGGCTACGACTACAGAGTCACTCTCATACTAAATTTATCTGTGCTGTATACCTCTCACCTAACTCCTCTAATTATAAGAAATTCTTTGACTACTTAACTTCCAAAGTGGAGCACATTCTGACCCTCTTCCCTTTTTGCAGAGATCTCCATTCTTGGAGACTTCAATGTTCACCACCAGCTTTGGCTTTCCTCTCCCTTCACTGACCATCCTGGTGAACTAGCCTACAACTTTGCTATCCTCCATGACCTAGAGCAATTGGTGCAACACCGTACTCGTATTCCTGACCGTCTTGGAGATACGCCCAACATTCTTGACCTTTTCCTGACCTCTAATCCTTCTGCTTATGCTGTCACCCTTTCTTCTCCATTGGGCTCCTCCAATCACAATCTCATAACTTTATCTTGTCCTATTGCTCCAATCCCTCCTCAGGATCCCCCTGAGTGAAGGTGCCTCTGGCGTTTTGCCTCTGCTAGTTGGGGAGGGACCTGAGGAGGTATTTTGCTGATTTTCCTTGGAATGACTACTGCTTCCGTGTCTTTGTGTGCTGAGCGCATAACAGAGGTGATAGTGTCTGGCATGGAGGCGTACATTTCTCACTCTTTTTCTCGTCCTAAACCTTCTAAACCTTGGTTTAACACAGCTTGTTCTCGTGCTATACATGATAGAGAGGTGGTCCACAAAAGGTACTTAAGCCTTCCATCACCAGAATCTCATGCACTTTATATTTCTGCCCGGAACCATGCCAAGTCTGTTCTCCGACTAGCCAAAAACTCCTTCATTAACAGAAAATGCCAAAAACCTTTCAAGATCTAACTCCCCTCGTGATTTCTGGCATCTAGCCAAAAATATCTCCAATAACTTTGCTTCTTCTTTCCCTCCTCTATTTCAACCAGATGGCACCACTGCTATCACATCTATTTCTAAAGCTGAACTCTTCGCTCAAACCTTTGCTAAAAACTCTACCTTGAACGATTCTGGGCTTGTTCCTCCCTCTTCTCCACCCTCTGACTACTTCATGCCACGTATTAAAATTCTTCGCAATGATGTTTTCCATGCCCTCGCTGGCCTAAACCCTCGGAAGGCTTATGGACCTGATGGGGTCCCTCCTATTGTTCTCCGAAACTGTGCCTCCGTGCTTGCACCTTGCCTAGTCAAACTCTTTCAGCTCTGTCTGTCAACATCTACCTTTCCTTCTTGCTGGAAGTTTGCTTACATTCAACCTGTTCCTAAAAAGGGTGACCGTTCTAATCCCTCAAACTACCGTCCTATTGCTTTAATTTCCTGCCTATCTAAAGTTTTTGAATCTATCCTCAACAGGAAGATTCTTAAACATCTATCACTTCACAACCTTCTATCTGATCGCCACTCTACTGGTGATCTTCTGGCTTTCCTTACTGAGTCTTGGTCATCCTCTTTTAGAGATTTTGGTGAAACTTTTGCTGTTGCCTTGGACATATGAAAAGCTTTTGATAGAGTCTGACACAAAGCTTTGATTTCCAAACTACCCTCCTACGGTTTCTATCCTTCTCTCTGTAACTTCATCTCAAGTTTCCTTTCTGACCATTCTATTGCTGCTGTGGTAGGCGGTCACTGTTCTTCTCCTAAATCTATTAACAGTGGTGTTCCTCAGGGTTCTGTCCTGTCACCCACTCTCTTCTTATTATTCATTAATGATCTTCTAAACCAAACTTCTTGTCCTATCCACTCCTATGCTGATGATACCACCCTGCACTTTTCCATGTCTTTTCAAAGACGTCCAACCCTTCAGGAGATAAACATATCACGCAGGGAACCCACAGAACGCTTGACTTCTGATCTTTCTAAAATTTCTGATTGGGGCAAAGCAAACTTGGTATTGTTCAATGCCTCAAAAACTCAATTCCTCCATCTATCAACTCGACACAACCTTCCAGACAACTATCCCTCTTCTTCAATGACACTCAACTGTCACCCTCTTCTACACTGAACATCCTCGGTCTGTCCTTTACTTATAATCTGAACTGGAAACTTCACATCTCATCTCTAGCTAAAACAGCTTCTATGAAGTTAGGTGTTCTGAGACGTCTCCGCCAGTTTTTCTCACCCCCCCATCTGCTAACTCTGTACAAGGTTCCTTATACGTCCATGTATGGAGTATGCTTCACATGTCTGGGGGGGTTCCACTCATACTGCTCTTCTAAACAGGGTGGAATCAAGAGCTTTTCGTCTCATTAACTCCTCTCCTCTAACTGACTGTCTTCAGCCTCTCTCTCACCGCCGCAATGTTGCATATTTAGCTGTCTTCTACCGCTATTTTCATACTAACTGCTCTTCTGATCTTGCTAACTGCATGCCTCCCCTCCTTCCGCGGCCTCGCTGCACAAGACTTTCTTCTTTCTCTCACCCCTATTCTGTCCACCTCTCTAACGCAAGAGTTAACCAGTATTCTCAATCATTCATCCCTTTCTCTGGTAAACTCTGGAACTCCCTGCCTGCTTCTGTATTTCCACCTTCCTATGACTTGAATTCCTTCAAGAGGGAGGTTTCAAGACACTTATTCATCAATTTTTGACCACTGCTTTGACCCTTTTGTGGGACTGGCATTTCAGTGGGCATATTTTTTTTTTATTGAATTTTTGTTGCCCTTGGCCAGTGTCCTTCCTACATAAGAAAAAAAAAAGGCTCTAGTTGAAGTTACATGGGTTTTCAAGAGTATTTTTATGGTTTTAGAGACAGGTTGACAATATTTCCACATTGTTAACGAGAGAAACACTCTTGAGAACCCAGCTGATTATATATCTTTGTGGTCTTTGAAGATAGTCGTGGTGAGAGAGTATAGTATTTGAGAATAAGGACCACAAAACAAACTTGATATTATAACAAATCTATAAGCAATAAATTAATTCGCTACTGGATAAACACCCTAATGAAATAGAACACCAATGAATACCGTCGTAAAATACCGTCCTAAAACTGATAAAACACCGCCGCCATTGGTACAAAAGCAGGGATGGGCCACAGAGAAAAAACAACTTTTAATCATAGAAATCACATAAATAAATAATATAGGCCGTGAGATTACCATGCAGACCCTGAAAATAGAGCAATCCCTCTCCTTAGGCAGTACAGGGAGTGTATGAGTGTGTATGTATGGAAAGCCAGCATTTAACCATAAAACATATAAAACCAACAAAATGAACATAGGCCATAAAACAACTCTATAGACCGTGAAAAAATAGCAATTCATTCCCTTAGATAGTCCAGGTGAATGTGTGAGCGAATGTGTAAGTGTGAGAGCGAGTGAGTGTGTGTCTGTCTGTGTCTGTGTGTGTGTGTCGTCTGTCAAACGCAGAGACGCGCTGGCCGCCTCACTCTCCCTCTCTTGTAATCGCCTCAACCATGGCTTTCCTATCACCACTTTAGCAGGTGCAGTACACTCGTGACTTAACCTTCCTATTACAGGTGGATAGAGTGCGAGAAAGACCCCAGAAGTGACCAAGCCGGTGAGATAAGAGATCCCTAATCTCATTGCCAAGGTGACCAGACTCGTGTTGGCTGGCTTACACCTGACCACCACTGACCAGTGACTAAGATATACCTTTCTTCCGCGGTCTTGGGAATGCTTGGGGTTCTAAAATCATGTTTATTATGTGTAGTTAGCCTGCCTTGGGTGTCTGGGATAGTATAAGGACCAAGATAGACTGATAAAAGGCTCCCATACATGTCTTCGTTTTTTAAATCCAATGAGGAACTTAGATAAGCTTATTCCAGAGCAACAGAGATGCGTGGGAGTCTAAGATCATGTTAATTGTGTCTATCTAGTCTGTCTTTGGTGTTTGGGACTGGGTGAGGACTAGGGTGGACTGACAGAAGACTGAGAGAAGACTCTCATACATGTCCTTGATGCTTGAATCCAATGATACATAGATAAGCTTATTCAAGGTACCTAGGAATGCCCATAATGGATATAAGGATGGGGTATGTTTTTTTATGTGCTTCTAACTTGAATTGTATCTGTGTGAGGATGTAAGTGATTAGACAGGAAGGCACCAGACTGATAGACTTGTCCTTGATACTGACCTAGCTCATATCTGTACTTTTTCCTGGTTACTCTTTCGCTCAAATATGCCTATTATTAATGAAGATACAGCTGTAGTTTGACACTAGACCTGCTTCTCTTTCCTGGTGCATAACAAGTTGTGGAGTCTGGTTTTAAGGTGAGGGAAGCCAGTGCTTGGTAACCTTAACTCAGGGGACTTCGCCACTTCCTGGACTGCCTCTTAAGTTAGTCCAGCTGCAGTGTGTCCATCTCTTGGCCTTGTAAAAGTGAGGAAGTCTTCAGGATTTGATAGAATAAGTGAACCTGCACTGGTAGACTGAAGCTGTGTCATAATGGGATTGATCAAGTATTGGTTAGATGTTTACTAACCTGGTTTACTCACCTGGTTTGCTACCTTGTTCATCTGGCTGGTCTAGCAAGTAAAGAAAATTGCATTTGAAATACTGTGGAAGCTCAAGTGTGCAGGTACATATTCTAGTTGATAATTGATTGTTGTAGGAGTTGATGTCCAAGGTGTCCTGGAGTGCAAGGAAACATGATTGTAGAAGGCTGCTGTGTATTAAATGTAAAAATGCTGTACAGATATGTAGAGCAGTAGCAAACAGCTGCCACGCCCGCCTCTAAGGTTGGGCGGACTAGGACTTGCATGAGACTGTCCGCAAGGCTGGCAGTCAGGTCAGGGTGGTGTCAGGTCATGCTGGTGGTCAGGTCAGGGTGGTGTCAGATCATGCTGGTGGTCAGATCAGGATGGTGTCAGGTCATGCTGGCATACGGGTCAGGGTGATATCTGGTCATGCCAGCGCTGGGGGAGTGGGAATGGACACTGTGGGGTGGTGTCCAAACTGCAACATACACTAGTTTCTTGGAGTATATGTTAATGGTTTGGTAGAGTGAAGGACTGAGTTGTATACTTTGCTCATAACCAGTAGCAGTAGGGTGTATAAATGTAGTGAACTTCAGTCCACAACTTCCTCACATCACTGATGGAACATCCTGCTTATTAACACTGTCTGGAGTAAGCCAGAGATAGCCCCAGCCAACAGTCTTCAAAATTTGTTACTGTTAATGGTGCATTGTGGTGGTCTGGGAGGCTGATGAAGCTAAGAGTGTAAACAATGTGTGTGTAATAATAATAATAATAATAATAATAATAATAATAATAATAATAATAATAATAATAAACGGTTTATTATTCAGGCAGTTAACAAACTGAAAATGTACATAGGGGGTGGGGAAAAACTTAACATTAATTCTAAAGGTAAGTCTAATCTAGGAGGGAAATACTATTGGTTGATGGCTCGCACCATGGTGGGAATCGCACTGAGTCTGTACCGGTCTGTGCACGGCGCCTTTAGGGGCGTTATCTTGTTGTGGTGTCTGGTGGCACGGACCGGGCGAGGTGCGTCAGGCGGCAGCATGTTTCTGAGACGTGGATGATGCAGTAGTCCCCTTCCAAACTTTTCCAGAACCTCTGTGTGTGTGTGTGTGTGTTTGTGTGTGTGTGTGTGTGTGTGTGTGTGTGTGTGTGTGTGTGTGTGTGTGTGTGTGTGTGTGATGCTTTGTCTGGGCCATCCCATGTGGGATTGCAGCCTGGTATATAGATAGATAGACTATTAGTTTCTGATAGGTAAGGCTAGGATAAGAAGTGCTCTAAATGGTGAGGTCTAAAGCATTAGGGTGATCATACCTGTGTGATGTGTATTGTGCAAAATTGTAGGAGTATCTCAACAAATTTGGGCTCTTTTAGAAATAAGTATGTACACACAGCTCACATTTTAGAGAACATGGATTCAAAGACTGGAGTGGACTGAAGGAGGCTTGTTTTCTGCTCTGTCATCCCATTGCTAGGATGTCCCAAGCTGGTGTGTCATGTTTGACTTATCCTAACCACTGGGGAAGGCATGTACCCTGCAGTGTAGACTTCCCTTGATTTCTTACTTTGATGAGGGACTTCTTTTCCTTGTCACTCACTGTTGGATCTTCCTACCATCAGAATGTTAGAGAATATCAGAAAAAGCTGCTGAAGTGGTTGACTGATGGTGGTAATAAAGGATATGTATTTGTAAGTGAAATCTTATGTGTATATTTGGTCTTTCACAGGAGCCAGCCCTTTCCTTACAATCTAACACCAGATCTGCAACAGCAATGGTGAGTGAGTGTAACATTTTGTCCTGCTCTAATCTCAGTCACATAATAGAAATTTTGTATTTTTGCATATTGATAAGTAATCTGATGTACCAGTTTGCCTTCAAAATCAGAACTGTAGAAGTATCCTTGAAAATACAAAGATCTAAAGCATCGTAATTATTGAATGCAACAACTGTGTTTACATTCACATTTTATAACCAGTGCTGATAATCGTTCCAGTCCTCAGTATCTCTCAGTGTTGATCTTGACACATCATCACCAGAGTTGCACTTGGTTAACTTCTTTTGTACCTGTTACTTGTGTTTCTTGTTTATCTGGTCCCACCCTCCTAAAGCTCTCTGCAAGACCCACTTATCTTATTTTTTCATCACCTCTTCTCCTTTCAGCTGCTTCCATTAGGGATTGCCTCTGTGGATCATAAACTCAGTCTTCTGCACCTTCTTCTGTCACACCCACCACTTGCATATCTTCTTTCACTGTATTCATAAATCTCTTTGGTCTTCCTCTCTTCCTCCTGCTGGATAGTTCCATCTCCAGCATCCTCCTTCCCACATGTCTCATCCCTTCTGACATGCTTGAACCATCTTGCCTTGTTCCCAAACCAACATATGCGTGTTGTCGTACATCTTATTTTTCATCGTTGATTTGCGTAATTATCCAACAATGGAAGTTATTAAAAATTTCATGCATGGTGCTGCAGCGACTAAGGTAATATGGCACCTAACCTGTCCTCTTCCACCAGGCCACTGACCAGGCCTCGCTGATGGCTCTTGAAGGGCTGATGACTGAGTTCTTCGGCCTGGGCACAAGCAACAGTCGGAAACATGACATTGAGACCATCCTGGGGAACTTTGGGCAGCAACGAGGGGCATGGAAGCAGTGCCTCTATTACCTCGCCCACACACAGAACTCTTATGTCTCCATGTACTGTCTCACCACCTTAGAGGTAACAATACTCTACCTATGATACTTTCACACCTTTTCTTCTTATGCAAGAATTCCAGATTTGTGACTTGTATTGATTTTAAGATACATGAATTATTAGAGTTACACATGCTTGGTTGGAAGGTATCTCTTGCATAAATGATGAATGTTATGTATTTACATTAGCAAGAATCTGTTTACAGCTCTATGTCAATGCATATTTTGGTCCTAGAAGATATTTTCATCTGCAGGCAATAATCAATAGCTATAATTCTTCTCAGTTCTCTATTTTGATGGTTCACTTAAATCCTTTTGTTGATTTTGATCTTACATGAAGTTATTGAGGTGTGTCTTTCCCCTTCAGAACATCATTAACAAACAGTGGGTTGGACTCATGCCAGAGGAGAGGACAGAGATCCGGTCGACTCTGTACAGGTTCGTGCTGGAGAATCACAAGGTGGCACCATACTACATCCGCAACAAGCTGGTCAAGTTGGTGGTGGACATTGCCCGCCTCTCCTGGCCACACTTCTACCCAGACTTTTTCACTAATGTCTTGTCTGTGAGTATTACATGGCTGCACCAGTCAAGCTAAAGAGTATCTGGAAAAAGCTAAAATCTGACAGAACCCTTGAGTCTGTGTTATATTAAAGTAACAAGAGGAATTTATTGGTTTGTCACATTTTTTGCTCTAGGCAGAAAAGCATAGATGATGTGTGTTCTAAGCAAAGCCTTCAGTGGCATCACATTCTGAGGTAGGTTATATTACTTGATTCCCTCCTTGCAGCTTTCCCGAAGCCCAGACACGGTGGTGCTGTGCATTGTGTTTCTGCAGACCATCAGTGAAGAGCTTGCATGTCCCCGAGAGGAGCTGTCATATTCCCGCAGGACTGAGTTGAGGCGTCTTCTGTCCCAGCAGGTTCCTACCATGCTCACTCTCCTCTCAGGTAAATACTGCTAACATCAATAACTTAGCTGTGTGGATATACCGTAACAGAAGGCTGTCTGGGAAGTGAAATGCTTCAGTGCCAGCAGTGACATGTGAGTGTTTCTCTAACTCATATCTCCCTCAGTCCATAAGCTTTCTTGTGGGATATTGAAGTTTATAATGCTAAGAAGTGGAGCCTAAATCATAGTCACTTTTTAGATACATTTTATTCTGATTTTATTCATGTTGTTGTCTTCCAGGTCTACTAGAAGGTGTTGTGGAAAAACATAAGAATGCAGTGACAGCCACTCCTCCACCCTCACCCACTCATTCCCACAGTCACTCACCCAGTCGGTCAGGCCTCTCGTCCTCTCCAATACAGACAGGTGAGTGCCTCTGGTACTGTGGAGTACTTTCCTGACATGTGGAGGGCAGAAGTCTCCTGTTTGACATTAAAAGGTAGCTGAAATAGATGATCAAATTCTTTAAACTTGGAGAACTAGTAGAGATAGACATTTAAAAAGAATGTTGGTCATTGCTGAGAGGAATTCTGTGGAAGGGTGATGGTAGATTTGTCTTGTTGGGATACTGTGGGCAGATTTTTTGCAGAAGTTGGGGTGGGGTACTGCAAGAGTGAAGCAAACAAACAGTAGCATCCTACATCACACACCTCTTCTCTATCCCACTCTCATCACCCTCACATCCTCAATACTTGGAGAACTATGAGGAGATTGACATTTAGAGAGACTAGACCATTGCTGAGAGAAATTCTGTGGAAGAGAGATGGTAGAATTGCATTTTTATTTGCAAAGACTGTGGACATAATATTTAAGGATGCTTATATTACAGGGAGCCTCTTGAGCAACATGTTTCACTCCCTGGAGAGCGGTCCCACTGTGCGCATGGGGTGGGTGCTGCCTCCCCTCGACCCTGAGAGTGAAACAATAGCTTCCTTGGCTCTCAACTGCCTCACACATCTCTTCTCCTGGATCCCCCTCTCATCTCTCATCACCCCTCACCTCCTCAACACCATCTTCCTCTTTGCCTCACTAGGAGCAGACCCCCAGGTGAGTATAGCAAGGAGTGGAAGTACGCAGGTAGTTATTTTCTCTTTTTGTAATGTAGTACAGTGGGCCACAAGACTCCACTTCCACTGGGGCTGTCAGGGCTAAGAGTGATGTGTGTATGAGCGTATGGTGCTTCATCGGGGCTGTCCTGTGTGGAATTGCTAGTCTGTATTGATAGATAGACTGTCTTTCGCAGATTCATTCATAAGTATAACTGGCCATAGCAGAGCACTGTAAGGATTATTATCGGTCTCCTGATTTCAGTCACAAATTTGTTGAGAGATGTGAGTAATATTTGAGCCCTCAGAAGTTGTGAATTCTTTCAAAAAGTATGAGCATGACAGATTTTAATTATTCCTGCTTTGTTTCATATAACCCTGTATGGGTTAAAGCCTTCTTCCTTATTTATGAAACTGTTAGATAATTGATTATTTTGTTTTTAAAATTTTTTTGTGTAAGAGGGGCATTTGCTTGGGGCAATACAAAGGGAGTACAAAAAAAGGCCCACTGAGATGCTAGTCCCTAAAGAGAATAGTAAAATGATTATCCAGAGTTGGAGGATAAGTGTCTTGAAAGAGTTTATTATATGAAGGGGAAATACTGAAGCAGGCAGGGAGTTCCAGAGTTTACCAGAAAAGGGATGAAAGACTGATAATACTGGCTAACTCTTGCCTAAGAGAGGTGAGATCATCATCATCATCATCATCATCATCATCATCATTTTTGTTTAATGTCCGCATTTTCCCATTAGGGTGGGGTTGGATGGGCGATGACTGCTTTCCACAACCGGCGATCTTGTGCCATATGTTCTTCTATTCCCAACAAATTCATATCCTCTGTCACACTTCCACCACTTTTTTCTTTGGCCTTCCCACCGGCTGTTGGTCTCTAATGCTCACCTCCACCTTGCTCAACACCCCTCCCTCCACCCTTCTCACGTATCTGAACCATCTCAGTCTTCTCCTCAGCTCAACAGAAAGGTCTTCAACTCCATTAATATGTTAGTGCTAAAAGTTATCCCATTCTTTCTTGCCTGAGCACCACAACCACTAAAAATTACACATCCTTCTTTGCCTTGACAGCACAACCGCCACCATAATGGTCTGGTGGAGAAGAACTGTGTGTCTGGAGAGTCCCTTGGCGTGCTGGCCATGGGTGCCATCAATGAAATCATGAGCAAGAACTGCGTCCCCCATGACTTTGAAGACTTCCTGTTGCAGATGTTCCGTAACACCTTCCAACTTTTGCAGCGGCTGGTGAGGGAGGAGCCCAATACCACCTCCCGCCTGCAGCTCCTTGATCCCAGGTGTGGCTTTAGGTCATATTCTAAAACATTTTTTATAGGTTTACTTTCCCCATTGCTGTGATAACTTTTACTGCTTTTCTCAACCAGTCCTGCATTTTTCTCAGTCTTGCCTTCCTTGCTCCAACAGCTACATTGACAAGTTCTCTGAATTCTTGAGGTTGTTTGTCAGTGTTCATCTGCGGAGGTTTGAGAACAACTCTCAGTTCCCAGTGCTGGAATTCCTTGCATTGTTGTTCCGCTACACATTCCGCCAGCACTGTGTGGAGGCGTACTTCAACTGCCTGGATGTGTGGAGCATTTTCCTGGACCACCTTTCGGCCAAGGCTCAAGGCTCACAGGAGCGTGCAGGAATCACCAGGTGGGTGGATAATGTGGCTTGTAATAGGACAAGTGGATCAGGGGATGCTGACAGTGTAGGAAATCACCAGGTGGGCAGATCACATGCTTATAATAAATGGACAAGTGGACCAGGGGATGTGAACTGTGAGGGAGTGATACATGTTAGCTGTGAGAGTGTGGCAATATAGAAGGATGGCTTTAGCAGTAAAACTCTGAAATGTGTGTTGTAATCTTGTGCTATTTCATCCCCCCATCATTCCACTCTTTCCAGATACACAGATGCCTTGATATCACTGGCAAGAGGAATACTGCACAAAATACAGCTTCGGCACAACCAGGTGAGTGTAGTGAGAGGTTTGCATCATTGAAGAGCAAGCAGATGTTTAAATTTCATGCATATTAACATAGAAATTTAAGTTCAGAAAATGTGATGGGCCTTGTGAAGGTACAGTAGACTATTGAAGTGAAGCCCCAGTTTCTTATATAGCATTGAGGAATTATCATATTTCTTTCCTGTGTGTAATTAGAAACCGTCCCTTCCCAGAAGGGGCTGACAGGTCTAAGAATGTGAATGGAGTATATCAGTGTGTGGTGCCTTGTCTGGGCCATCCTGTGTGGGGCTGCTGGCCTGGAATATAGATAAATAGATGTAACTAGAGGACAGAACTTTAGGAATCTGTATGAATTTGTAGAAGGGAAATTTGTAGAAGTCTTGTGCTGCCTAGCTGGATGTCAGTCTGATAGGTAGATAGATATGTAGTCTGATACACTATTGTATTGAAAAAGCAGTATCTTGTTTCACCTCAGATTTCCACTGAATGTATGAACCAGTACCCTTGCATTCATTATAACTCATTGTATTTTGTGTCTCCAGGCAGAGTTGGAGGAGCTTGACCATGAGATACGGGAGGAGATCTTGGAGAACAACAATGCCTACTATGGGGAGCTGGGTGATGGGGAGGATGTGTCTGAGTGGCACTCATTCTTCACCAAGAACCTTGAGCTAGTGGCCAAGATTGCTGAGCTGCTGCCAGATGAGATCTTCAGCTTGGTGGTATGCTCACCCATCAGATTGTTTTGGCTGCCTTGATGTGGATGCTGGCATGATATGTTAATTAATAGATAAAAATGAATGGCCAACAGTAACTGTGTCCCTCTCTCTTACAGTATGAGCCTTGGAATGATGCCACAAAGATCTACCTCAGCCTACAGTCCAACATGGTAGAGCAAGACGGGCGGCGGAGACTCAACATTTCCGCAGAACATGAGTGTCCTCGCCTCCATTGCCTCCTTCGTGATCTGTCTTCTCTCCTGCAGGCCATTGGCAGACTCTCCACCCTCTTCCTGGGGGAGGAACTGCCAAAGCGATCCACCACAGCTGTCCAGGTCATTGACAAGTAAGTCACTCTTGTTTATTTTGTATTTCACATTAATCTTTTGTCACACTTTCTCTATATGTTCAACTATTTCAATGGCATTTAGTGTATTGATCTTTTGACCTAAACACACTACCTTCAGGAGGACTGTTGCAATATTTAAGGGAAGAGTGATGTGCAGTTGTATAGGGGCAGGAACCCACTTGAGGAACTTACAAAGATTGGGCATCCAGTTAAATAAGGTGATACTGACAGAAACACTACTTGTTGCCTGTTCTTACTTCACCTGTAACTCATTTCTTTTGCAGACTGGTTCAGATGGCCAACTACAGCACAGGACTGAAACTGTTTGAGGTTCAGACAGCAGTGGAAGTCCTCCATTCAGACTTTGTAGAAGTGTAAGTGTAGTTCCTTGTTGTAATAACTTTAAGGGATTTTTTTCTATTTGTAGTGAATGCAGTATTTATTTATCACAACAGTGTTTGTCCATACCACATTTTGTTTTGTAATTTTGCTGGATGCCAATACCACTTTGTGTCTCCAGCCATGCACAAGTGTTATCCTCCCTGAGGGCCTGGGTGCACTGGCTTTCCCAGCTGTATGGCCAGCAGTTTGTGCAGGTGTTTCCTGGAGGCACCCAGACTCACCAGCATCAGGACACCTGCCACACCATCAATAAGCAGATGTTGGTTGCTGCCACCAGCATCTTGAATATTGGGGTGAGTATGATGCAAGAAAGTGAAAGAGCATCATCTATGTAGTGTTGCTCCCTGGAACTCATTAAGAAGAATTCACAGAAAGATAAAAAAAAAAAAAAAAAAAAACTGCATTGTAGCTGGAGATTTTTAAGAGCATTTTTGTGGTTATTAGATGTACTGAGAAAACAATAACTAGATATCAGTGAGTTACATGTATATTTTCAATGTTTCTGCTTGTAGGCTCCCCCTCTCATTGTGAACTGTGGAGTGCAGCTGCTGCTTTCCCTGTCTGTCATGGTGCGTTCACCTGTTGCCCTTGAGATGAATCAGGTCCAGTCTCTCTACGTCCAGGCTCCGTCTATCTCATCTGATCTCAAGGTTTGCTGGTGCCTAATGTCATGTTGCTGGTCATGAATGGGACATGTGGTATGGTGCAGGCCTGGGTGGTTAGTGCACCAATGAGTGAATTCTTTTGGTACATGAATGTCTGTATTTGTATGCGTGTGTTGTGTTGGAGTGAGTCACAGTGGGTATGGGATGTTGACAGGTGCGAGGGCTGATACTGCGTGCTCTGGTCAACTTCCTGCTGCTGCCGTGGCCAAGTTTTGTGGTGGATCACAAGCTGGACACACGCAAGCACCACCTCACCAACTTCATCAACTCCTTCACCTCAGACATCCGCAAGCTGGATGTGCAGCGCTTGGCGGATGATAAGAGCATGCAAGAGTCATGTGAGTACTTCCATTCTAGCAAGTGTGCACCTGAAGAGGCTGTTCTGATACAGGAACGTGTTCAGTAGATGACATAAGAGCATCAGGTAGGATTCACAGTCTCCAAACAACCTGATTACTATTCATGTACCATTATGTTTGAGGGATAAGTTCTCAAATTGATTAGTAGATGAATGGAGTGGACTCAGAAATCAGGTTGTTAGTGCTGAGTCATCAGGGAACTTTGAAAGAAGGTTAGACAAATTTATTCTTGGGGATGGGGATGATAGGTAGAAATAGGTATGTTTCATAGAGGGACTGCCACATTTGGAACTGATGGCTTTTTGCAGCTTCCTTTATTTTCCTATGTTCTTATGTTCTTCCAGTGGCCCCAAAGCTGTGTGACACCCTGTCCATCATCCAGTATCAGGTAGGGGAGCTGAACAACACAGACAAGGCCAGCAGGGAACTTTACTACCACTGTGTTCAAGATGTCATTCACCAAGCCATCCTCCTCTTTCCCATCTACGTCCAGCACACAAGTAAGTTAGAGGCTTCACATACAGCTCTTATACTTAATGCTATCAAGACTGGTGATAACTTTATCATGCAGTACCCTCTTGAGTTTCACACTTGCTTTCTTCTAAAGACATAACACTAAACTCAAGGATCGTGAGACTCATGTAGTGTGAAACTCATGAGGGTACTGTAGTCTTTGCCTTTCTTTTATGGCACTAAAACACCACATTTGATACTTTTATGGAACCAAAACACTACATTTGATACTTGTATGGCAGCAATACATCTGACCGTTGTTCCTCCCAGGTGTGTGTGAAGAGATCCTGGCGCTGATGGTGGTAGTGATGCAGGTGTTGCGAGTTCAGCTGGGGGCCGTCCGTGTGGAGGCAACCATTCAAACATTCCTCGATGTGTTCACCACCCGCCACCACCTCCAGCTGGCCATTACCACTGACAACCCAGCTGCTGTCAGGGTGGTTGACAAGTAAGGCTTTCTCACTGTTCTCTTACTCTTCACTTTGTACATTGGAGCCTTAGTTCATGAATAAATCAGTTCACAAACAGATTTTTTAGAACAATTTTTGCATTAATTCATGGATGATATTTTGATGTATGAACACATACACCCTGCAAACCCCCTCAGCCGGCAAGTATACGTTCAGCAGTGTTTTGGTGCACCTGCTGTGAACAGTGTTTGTCCAAGTGCTGTGTTCGTAAACATTACTTTTTGGATCTTTTTTACTTTAGCATCATCATAGCTACTAAAAAGTAAAAAGTAATAGTGGTAACAGAAAGTCTTAAGTGTAGTTCTGTGGAATTCAAGAAGGAAATAATAGCAAAATATGAGAATTGTGTTTTTGTTTCCAACATAGCCAGGCAGTACAACATGGAGAAATTGACTGTCTGTATGATCTTGAATAGTGCACTAATGTATATGTATGTATATGGTAACCCACCACCTGTTTCTTTCCATTTGATTAAGGATTAAGGTACGATGCACCAAATAGCAGTGAGGTGAAGTGCCTGACAGGGACTGCCATGTTTATGCCTGATGGCTTCTTGCAGCTTCCCTTATTTTTTTATGTTCTTATACATCATGAAAATCTAATGGCCTCCAGACTACTGTATGGTTCAGATATTTTGTAAATTGTACAAAAGGAAGAAAATTACTAAATTGATGAAAGAAATTTAATGTGGTACATCTTGATCATCTTAAGGGGAAATTTTGTATATTTCATGTCTCTTATTATTCTATCCATCCATTTTGCACAGGTTCCTCAAATTGCTGGAGCTGATAGTGAGTGAGCCTGGCCAGTCCTTCAAGCGGTTCATTCCCAACACCATCACGCTGTGCATGGACCACATCTATCCCATTGTCTCAGACCACAGCTCGCCAGAAGTCAAGAGCCCTCTGTTTGAGCTCCTGCGCTGTCTCCTTGAGCACAACTGGAAATATTTCTTCAAGTGAGTGCGTGGTCTTGTTACTGAGGATGTCAGGCACAACCCATTGGTAACATCATTGTTAAATTAGGAGCATGAATAGGCCTTGCATATGTACCTGGGGTTTTAGGGCCTTGGTCTTTGGTATAACCAGGATGCCTTGCAGTTTTCTCAACATGGACTCATAGGATTCAAGTCTCCAATCCACAGTGTAGGGGTGAGTCAACTTTCTCCACCCACAGGCCATCAATACACATCTCCTTGGGTGCTGGGAACTGGGACTCCATTGAGAATGAGGCTCAGTTCATCCAGATCATGCAGGCCTTTGGTCAGTCCTTCATGCAGCCAGACATTACCATTTTCAAGCACAATTTGGAAGCAATGGAATCACTCAATTCCAAATATAAGCTGTATCACAAGGTGAGATGTTTCATTTACTTTTACTGCTCACACATGACACACTTACCTTTGTATTTAGAATTGGGATTTATATATTTTGTACTCATTGACATCTCTCAAATTTTATAACTTTGTCATGGTATAATGTCATATGCACACTCAAGTGACCTGGAAGTGGTAATTTTTATAACATACTCTTGTATACCTCGTGACACCAAGGACACCAAGTGATTCCAAACACTTGCCTTACTCATGGTTGTCTCTTGTCACGGCAGGGTGTGTTCCGCAATTCCTTGCTGGTACACTTCATCACAGTGCTGCTGCAGGTGCTGGTCCACCGCTCCCAGGACCTGCTTCAGGAGGAGGTAGGCTCATCTTAACCCAAGCACATGTTCAAGACTCTTCAACACACCTTTTCCTCATAAAGCGTGTAGATAAAACTGATGGATTAATCCAAAGTAAAATCCAAATGCATTATCACCAAGGCTGTGCTCATGTACCAGCTAACTAGTTACTTAGAGAAAGGGAAAGGAGAGGAACTTGTATACCAATTAATTTGAGTTACCTTAACTGTCCAAGGTAGAATGATCTTGGTCATATACTTTTTTTGGCAAAAATTGCTTAACAGTTAACCTATTTCACATGAGTACTCCTTTCCTTTGTGCAAAATAGAAAAATAAAATCCAGAGGGAAGATTTTGCAGTATTAACTTATGAAATAATGTTACCCTACCTCATACACTCATAGTGTACCTGGTATCAAAAAAGTATGTGTTGTGAAGTATTTAGATGCATGAAATCAAGGGTATATCAAATTAAACATCTCCAGTAGGCTAGTGTGATAAGTTAGTGCATTCTTCAAGTGAGGGTAAGAAGTGTGTTTTGTGTTTCCTCAGATCACTATCACTGTATACAACATGGCAGCCGTGGACTTCAGTACCTACTTCGGAGCCTTTGTGCCACACTTCCTGCAGAACATGGACGGTCTTGACGCTGACCAGAGGACGGCGCTCAAGGCAAACTTCAAGACTGACACGGTGAGGCTTCCTTTCACTAGTATTGATAGAGTCAATTTCCTCAGTGATTTATCCCATTGGCTGTCAGTGTAAGGTAACCAGTGACACTGATGGTCCTGTTTGGGTTTGCAGGACTTGCCCACCTTCACCCAGAATGTCCAGCGTTTCATCAATGACCTCCGTTACTACCGCACCTGCAATGCCAGCCTTCCGCCAGGCACGGTCAAGTTATAGTACACTCCTGCTGTTCTGGAGTTCCACAGTACCCAAGAGCTACAGGAGTGCTTCCATGGACTCATGGGGTGCTTCATTGTATGTATGTATGCATGTGTATGATGGAGAGGTGAGTTTATTATAAGCAACACGTAATATTAGAGACAGTACGAATGTTTGCAGATAAAAATATTTTATTATAAGCATCAAATGTCCTAAGGGGTTACGTTGGCAACGATATTTATGTGTAGGATGTTAGGGACTTGAGCTGTAGGGTACACTATTCACTTGCTCCCATCTCATTCTTAAAGTATCAAATATTACAGTGTCACACCTCACACCTGGCTTCAAGAAAAGTTATATGTGCAATCATAAGTCCAGTCAGACATACTCTCTGCATTTTACCTGAGAACGTATATTGGTTTCCGTTCAGACCAGCAGCTTCTTGTACCTTTGTTGTGTTTTTTCATGCTTCTATTGTATATCCTTAAGTTAGTGTTGAGTTGCCTTGCTGAGCCCCAAGAACAGGTTGACTAAGAATCCACCGTTCCCTTACAGTCTGGGTACGGTGACTCTGTGATCGATGACCAATGTGATATGTATGTGCTTAAGCTTAGTGGACCAATGTACAGTTATGGTATGTGTCTGTGTGACTAGTGTGTGTCTCTGGAGCCCAGAGTTTAGTGTCTGCCAAACCTATTTGATACGGGTCAAAGGCAACCATTCACTCCATGCACCAAACTGTGAACCAGACACCAACTTAGAGGTGTCTGAAGTTCCCTGTTTTGTTCCAGAAAAAAAAAAAAAAACATTCTATCCATCTTTATCATTCCATTTAGATTTTATATTTTAAAAGTGTTGGTTAAACTCAAGTATAAGTGCCATGAAGTGTAGATTGACAGCAGGCTGGCGTCTTGAGCACCAAAGAGATGATTGTTTGTCACCAGCAGTGATGTGTTGAAGTGCATGACACAGCATAAGATTTGAGTGTAAAATTAGGATCAGTAAGGATGCATACATGTGTAAGGAGTACTGTCCCTATATTTGTGTGTGTGTGTGTGTGTGTGTGTGTGTGTGTGTGTGTGTGTGAGAGAGAGAGAGAGAGAGAGAGAGAGAGAGAGAGAGAGAGAGAGTGAGTGTGTGTGTATGTGTGTGTGAGAGAGAGAGAGAGAGAGAGAGAGAGAGAGAGAGAGAGAGAGAGAGAGAGAGAGAGAGAGAATGTGTGTGTGTGTGTGTGTGTGTGTGTGTGTGTGTGTGTGTGTGCATGTGCGCATTTGCATGCATGCATATGTGCAGGCATTTCCATTGGGCATTCCTGATGACCCCATCTCAGTCATATTCTTCTCTATGTATTTTAATCAATGCATTTGCAGTGTACATTCCAGAGTATGATATGTAGACATTCCTCTGCCACCCCTTTCCCTCCACCACAACCACGTGCCAATTCCCTATAAGTAAACATGTGACCCAGTCAACAAGCATCACACGCCAGTATACCAAGGAGCTGGAGGGTGGACAGACATGTGCTAGTGAGGCTCGTTACTTTAGCCCACTAGTGGATCACACTCTTGAAACATTTGTATATGCTGATCTAATTTCCAGTGTTTGTACACTGCTGTTAGGTATTTTTTTCAGACTGTGTCTGAAATTATAATCTTAGATATTTATCACCATTCCTGTATGGCCAGCAAGCTTTGTGGTATAGCTTATATTCATTGTGGTAGGATGTTCCTTGGTCTTGTAAGTTTTGGTATGGTTTTGAAAATTTTGTAACAAATTTGTAATATGGGAGCTAGAGTTAAGGCTCTCATGTATAGAAAATAAGGTCTTAATTTATTTTTTCCACAAATTTATTTTCATATTTTAAAAGTATTAGATTGGTATCTTTTGTACAAGTATCAATTACTTTGGCTTAATGCCATTCAAAAGTAGAATCCTCTTGAAAATTGTAATGAAAAATATTCTATGGGTTTGTGATTGGTTTTCATTATTTCTTATTTCCAAGAATTGTTATTGTCAAGTGTGTTTGTGTCAGACTGTTCTGAATGTTACTAAATGCAGCTAACAGTTTGTCCAGAATCAACACTGCAAATTATTTATGAGAATTATTATCATTGACATCACTGGGTTAGGTACTGCAATGTGGGCATGAAATTACCACCATTGTAGTGTTTCATGAAGATCCAGTGTTTAAATTGCCAGTAACACAGAAGGCTGAGGATGATAATTGGTGGCAGTAAGGAAATTGTGGCAGGTTTGTGATTTTTGTTCACTTCAGCCTTTAGAGGAAAGGTGATATCACTTGGAAGTTTCATGACAGACAAATATCAGATTACATTACAAATTTAATCAAAACTTACACTGGAGTATATTTGGTGTTCCAATCAGTAAACCTGTAATATGACATGATTTGATTATAATTTCTAATTGTTACTTATTATTATTATTTTTTATTTTTCATTTTTTTATTTTTTTTTATTTTGCAAGGCTATAAAATGGTGACTTCTTTTTTAACTCCTGCAAAATTGAGCTGTTACTCTTGCTGCCTAGTGTTTTTAGGTTCAGCTGTGCATTTCACACATATCAAGTGGTATTACAGCTTCACTGTTCTTTTCTTATACTCTACTTTTGATTATAATTATGTACTCATTTGTGAAGTAATTTTCAATGAGTCAGATTGCCAGTCAATATTATATAGCTTTCACTGTATATTTTGTACAGGTGTATGTAAAAGACTGTCACTTTTACATACTTGTTTCCATTAGCCATTGCTGTTACAAGATAAATGTCAAATACTTCCTGTAATTCTGCACTACAGTTTCATCCAAGAGAAGTGTGTGTCAGAGCTTCACACAGGCATCATTTTTATCTCCAACACCTCTCAGCAGAAACAACAAATTACATCAGAAATTAATGATTACTTGAAAATGTCTAATGTCTATGGGCCCCTTGAGGCATGAAGAATCAAACCTTTGACAGAAGTACCAATCCTCCTCTTACATGAACTTTAAAGACAAAATTGTGAGCTTCTGACCACAGGTTGTAGTGTTATCATTGGTCTTTGCAGGGATTCTATGGAATCTTGTGTTTAAGAGAATCACAAGACACGGTCCTGAATTAATATTCTTATGAGCTGGTTGAGATGAACACAACTTTTACCAAAGGAAAAGTGTTGATATTTATATCAATATATGGTGAAACAAAATGAATGCATCTTGGTTACCCATTCCCATTTAACACCTTTATTCTGACTTGTGGTTGTAATCACTGGGCAGTCTCTTTGGAATGTTTATTAACAAATTTGAATTTTCAACTTGATTCAGAGATGAATTAACAGTTATGTACACTTTACATTAAATATCACAAATCAGAAGTAGTAAAAAGAAAAAAGGGGAAAGAGATCACATTTGTACAATACTGAAATACGTATAAAATATTTATACAAGTTAAAATGTGGGAGAGCTTAGGATAAACAATTTGTTCTCTTCATTCTTGATCCACCTGAGAAGCTTGTTTATGTAGACAATGGCATTGTGTTTGGTGACTAGAGGCTCCAGGGTTGCATACAACTCAAACTCCTTTGTTACCTGGAAGGAAGCGTTCAGAATGTAAGCCACTCAATGAACACCATCCCCACCTTGCTTCCTGCACAAAATTCTGTGTACCTCTAGGCAGATAGATACAATCAGATCAGCTGATTAAAAGAACCTGGAATGAGAACCACTTACCCAACCTAGCAGTGTGTGTGTGTCCATGACCATGTACACCATCTTGAGAGGACGCGACACTGAGTGGACGCGGTGGTGCAGCTGCTGGTACAGACCAAAGAGCTGCCGCTGCTGCTCTGGTGTGTTGTACCTGAAGCAAGGAAGCCCAGTGTTAATCCAGATCAGTGCCAGAAAGTCCTCTTGCCCTCAGTCCAGCAAATCATAGTACAGAATGTAAAGATTTAGAATTAAAAATATTTTACAGTATTTCTTGCATACTCTTACAGGTAAACTAGAATTAGATGAATGATCAGAACTCCATTTCTCTGTAATGAGGGAGTTAATTTCTACTGAGATATTGTGCATGTCTGAAAAAAATATGAAGCAAAGCAAGGAGAACTTCAAGAGAAAACCAAAAATGGACATACGGGGCAGTGTACTCTGGGCAGGTGAACTGTGCTGTGGTTTTTGACTTGTAGAGGAAATGTCTTAGCTCAGGTGCTCCAACGGCCCCGACAGTGTAGGCTGATGTCCGTATGGCTGTGTTGATCCCCTCTAAGCAGTGGTGTCTCCTCAACCTCTGTATGGAAGACAAATCCATCAGATCATTGAATATTTCAAGGAAATCACACTCCACTGAAACAATGGTTAGATTTGTACATTCACAAATAATATGCATTCCTAATAACTTGCATAAACACTCAGTAGAAACAACTGACTCAGAACAAAATGTGTGGCAAAATCATAAGTACAAAATCTTTATAACCTACATCAACAATTTTCTGCTTGGCTTCAGAGAGTGTGAAAAACTGCTCACGGTCCACAGACAGCAGCAACAGACAAGCCTCACAGTCATCAGCCAGGTATGACACATGGCCATACAGGTAACCACTGAAACGTAAATCAACACACATTCTTCACCAAATATATGAATAAATATTGCAATATAAATGAAATGCAGAAATGGCAGTAATCATCCCACACTCAGTTAACAAAGAGTGAATAATTTGACTCACTTGGGATCAAATTTTGGAAGACAAATTGGCATCCAGTTTTCACTTGTTTTCAAGGACTCTGTAGCATTGACCAAATTGAAAAGGAGGTGAAGGTCAGCAGGATGCAGGAGGAACTTCTTCATGCGCACCAGGGAGATGAGCTGGTTCTGGCAGATGATGAGGCCAAACACAAGATTCTGCAAACACAACTTTGGTTAGCCAAGTGACACCAAGTACAGCCTTTTCTGAACACTGACTGAATCCAAAAAAACATCAGATATAGATGTTATTTCACTTGCATAAGCATAGTTCTGCCAGATGATGAGGCCAAACACAAGATTCTACAAACATGACTGGTGAGTTATGTCAAATAATGCCAAGTAGGGACTCTTCTGAACACAAGTGAATCCAAACCAACAGATATGGAGTTGTGAGTAAGGTCTCTTCTGAACACAACTGAATCCAAATTAACAGATATGGGTGTTATTTCACTTCCATGTGCACAGTAGCTTCTTTGCACTAAAGCCGAGTGGTGTTAGCTTAAGTAATCTTGAACTCACTTTGATTTTGGAGCAATACTGGATGATAGTCTGAGTGATGGTGTCTCGCGTAGCAGTGGCCAGTGGGAGACATTGGACACCACCCAGCAGGAAGGAAGGGTGAGAGTCCAGCATATTGAGCAGGTTGTCCAGCAGGCGCTCTGTACCTCCTAGCAGATGCCGGAAGTCGTAGTTTCTCCTCTTCTCAAACATGCGGGTGAGTGCTGATCCAGTTAGCACACTAACTATCTGGTTATGGACATAGCTGGAGAGAAAGGACAGTCATGAGTGTCTCAAATGTTAAAGGCTCCTGTGGGTCAGGTTTGCCTAAAAGTTTTAAGCTCATTAATCTTACTCAAGCTATAAACCATGGTATATATTTCAAATATGTCAGCTTTCTATAAGTCATGTAGGCACTCAAGGGCAAGAAAAGAAAGTCATGAGTTTATCTCAAAAGTTCACAGCTTCTGTGAGTCAAGTTTGCCTAAAAATTTCAAGTTTTCAGTTAACCTTAATCTTTGAAATGCATCATCTTGCTTTAACTTAGACATTCAAGGACAACAACCTAACATAACCTTACATAACTTAACACCCAAGGAAGCTTAGACACAAGTGAAGCCTTACGTGAGCTGCATGATGAGCTGAGGAATGCTGGCCACTGAATGTGACACGCCAACAAGGATCATTGGAGACTTAACTAAGAATACAAATTTGTGATCCCCAGCCACGATGCACCTGATGACATCCTCACTGTCTGCTACGAAGGAGACCAGCGCTTGCATCAGACCAAACAGGGTGACTAGTCGGTCCTCCTTCCCATACCTGAGAGAAGCCAAAGAACATGAGAAGAATACAGGTACAACATGAACATGAATGATAATATGAGGCCTAGAGCAGCAATGACAATATGGATAAAAGCATATGGACAAAAAAAAAAAAAAAGACAAGCAAAAACAAGAACGATAAAGGCAAGAGCAGTAATGACAAGACAAAATAAAAGCATATACATAAACCTAACATCCCAAACCTTGTGTAGATGGGCTTGCCAGACTCGCTCAGAATAAACACATGCTTCTCCTTCTGTATCCACTCCGGGCTGTGCAAGTATTCCTCATCCACACACTCCTCCTCTGAATCATCTGCTGCCGCCGCCGCCACCGCCTCGCCAGACCCTTCAGATCCCTGCTTCCCTTCCTCCTCCGCCAACGATACATTACCCATTCCCCCAACCAGTTCATTTTCCTGAGGGAACGGTGAGAAACGAGTGTTATAAGACTTAAAATATACAATACACCTTTACCTATTAATGAGAGGCCATCTACCTGTTTGTATGCTGTACATAACATACACCATAACCTGTTAATTTATGATTGGGTGTTGGCTATCTGTTAATATTGCTATACCAAATACCTGATAATTCAGCACCAATATGTACCTGATAACACACCACCTGCTAATGAGCCGCCTACCTGTTCCCGCTGCACCTTCCTGAGGGGGGAGTCTGGCCCGTCCTCCCCCCCGCTGAACTGCGTGTCCAGGTCATGATTGCACTCCTCGAAGCTGTCAGTGTTGACCAGCATCACCTCCCCGCTCACCCCCGGCGTGTCATCCTTCAGCTCGTCCCCCACAGCCTCCCCACCAGCCAGTGCAGGGGCAGCCTTCCCCTCCGCCGCTGTCCCGCTGTCCGCCATCACAACACATGACTCGTACGGCCAAACTATTTACTGTAGTCCTACAACTTGTCAAATTGTTATCTTATTTACTCCCTGGTTATGTAGTTTGTGTTCTTATTTTTTACTTAATTGGTATGTGTAGATTAGACCTCTTTATATTTCGTTACTTGGGTGTTTGTGAGTGTTGATGTTTCTACAAATGCTAGCTTTTTTTCTTTTGTGGAATGAAAATAAGGATGTTGTATTATTTTATTAATAATTTTGTAATATGAAACACAATGACGTCATAAAAATATACAAAAATGCTATAAAGAAGATATTAGAAATTTCTACTTATATCATAGTTTCTCACTTCTTCCCTATAATTTCACCTTAGGTTGGGTACCATTCAACTATTCACTTTGAAAGCAATTAAGAAAAGATACACATATAAGAAATATAAATGTAGTTAAAGAATGGTAATTAATGTTTATTCCTTTAATGACAGATGACAGTTTAGCTCGAACGCTACTTTGTTTACAAAAATCAGCTGGTGTTGCCGCTGTTGCGCTGCCTGGCGGTGGCTATAAAGAGGGAGGTGGTGTTTCCTGGTACCTTTGCCTCTGAACGAATAATACTGTAACGAGTAGACTACTGGGCTTATTTGTGCATAGGTAAATGGTAGTTGTTGGATAATTATGTGTGTAATGAGTATTCATATGGGTGCTGGTGGGGGGGGGGGGTGGAAAGGAGGCACCAAACCCCAGGTGGAATGGTGCCAGGCCTGGATGAGAGAGGATGGGAGGATGGATATACTGTATATACTGATAGTGGGAGGGTGTGTGAGCGTGGTACTTATCACACCGCAGGCAACAGGGGCAGGCTCCGCCCTTCTTTGTTGTACTTACGTATAAAACAATCAGTCAATCAACCAATCAACCAATTTCTGTTGTCCTGAGTAAAAAGTAGTCATTCGGTACTCGGTTTCGGAGTGTAATCAATACTGAATTACTCAGTTTGCAGAAAGTATTCCGTTCGTCTGTTCCTACTAATACCCGTGTATCAATTTCTTGCTATATCAAACAATTTAACCAAACATTCTGTCCTCTTTTCACTTTCAACTAATAGGATCAGTGTCTTGGGTGTAAGATCAATTAACTAGTGTGCTTCAGCCTTTGTTATGTTAGGGCCATTTCAAAACCAAGTTGTGAAATAAGAAAAAAAAAAGTTCCACATGTGCATTGATGTGTAGAGAAGGTTATCTCGATATCCCTCATACATGTTGGCCTTAATTTGGTATCATAACTTGTTTCACCAGTGCCCCAGCAACAGGTTATCCTCGTTAAATATTTCTATTTCCTTTAACATTGTGGTGGTAGTTTTAGAAAATCCGATAATATTCATTCGTACTGAAGTAAATGAAGTGATCTCGTATTTTTAGATTTTTTTTTTCTCTTAGCTCTATTATTGGCCTCTATCTTCAAAAAAATAAATAAATAAAATAAGTAAATAAATAAATAAAAAAACTACACGATATTGTAGTTTTATTTGGGTAATTGAGAGATGTGCTTTAATTTTATGCTATTATCTTTGTTATTAATTTGTATATTTTCGTTCCTCGTGTATTTTGCGGTATGTAATTCGCCATTTTGTCAATAAACTAACTTCATCATTCATCTACATTACTCTTACGCGTATGTGTATTAAATCACTAGACTGAATAGATTAATACAGCACCATTTGGAAGAGCAGGAAGAACATAACAGCCCGTAAATGTACTGAATAAGTAGCTTGTTAACCGTAGTTATTAAGGCTTTCTTCTCATTAAAATGGTTTTCTTAGGCAACAGAGATAATTACTAAGGTTCTCATGAGGGCTTTTTACCATTGATGATGTAGAATTCTGATTAAACTGCCAATTAGATCACATAGACACCGTTAAAAACTCCTGTAACTAGCAAGGCCTATTCAAAGTAATCGAGACAGGACGAAACGCTTCAGGATTCGATAACAGAATTTTTTTTCCAGGGTTTTTACCACTGACGATATAGAATTCTGATTAAACTGCTAATTAGATCACCTAGACACCTGTAACTAGCAAGGCCTGTTCAAAGTAATCGAGAAAAGACGAAACGCTTCAGGATTCGATAACAGAATTCACGTCTTTGCTGCTTCGTTCACTACTCGCCATAGTATATTAGTGGCGACTGGAGAGGAAGGGTATTTGCTGTGTGGTATTAATCCTGGTCGCCTTTGTCTTTATCGTTTGTCTTCGTTTCTGTACGAGGCAGAGGTGGAAGGAGAAGTGGGAAGGAAGGGTGAGTATTGAAAGTGTAATGTTGTGCGCTCTTGCGAACTTCTCGTAAGTATCTTGATTAATTTACGTGGTGTTTCTGCGTATATGGTGTTCCTGTGTATATACGTGGCGTGTGGGTCTTGGGTATTGTTTTGGTTCCATGTGAAGTTCCTTAGGCTATTGTGTGCGTATCTATGGGTGGTTTGTGGGTATCTGTTTTACTACGCTTGCTTGATTCTTTACGTTGTAGTGACGAGGTTTAGGCATATGTTTTACTACGCTTGCTTGATTCTTTACGTTGTAGTGTCGAGGTTTAGGTAATGTCGTGGGTAGTGGGTCGGATTGGACGGGGTTGGTTTTAGTATCATGCGTATTAAATGGTATTGAATAACTGAAATACTCGCTAAATTTTGTTGTACTACACTACCCTTAAGGAGACCATGTAGTGTCGAAATTTAAAGTCGTGGTAGATGTCTAAATACAAACGAGACTGCAATTTCGTGCCATGCGTAATTAAATGGTAGTGAATAAGTGAGATGGACTCGTTGAATTTGGTTGTGGATGTGCTATAGATATTCAAGTCTAGGTAATATTGTGGGTTTTGGTTGTGGTTGTGCTATATTGTGGTTGTGCTATAGATATTCTATAGATATTCAAGTCTACAGAAAATTGTGGGTAAGTGATTTCTGCAGGGATATCAAAGTAATCTGCTGGATTCTTGTCTGCGTTGTTCCCGGTTCTGTGTAGTTCAATTTTTCTAGTTACTGTGGTTCTCTTTTTAGTTGGTGGTTCGCTTGTTTCGTGTTCGCTTGATTCACGTTACTTGAATTCACTCAATCCGTGGTTCGCTTGTTTCATCAGTTACTTTTTGTTTCATCAGTTCCTTTAATTCTCATTCCATGGTTCGCGTGTCACTGGAATTCTCTCATTCCATGGTACGCTTGTTTTAGTTTCCTACATACCGTGGTTCGCTTGTTACTTGAATTAACTCGTTCCGTGGTTCGCTTGTTTCATAAGACTTCTACTTAACGTGGTTCTACTTACCGTGGTTCGCTTGTTTAATATTACTTGAATTCACTCGTGCGATATTTTTCCATCTTGTTTAATTACTCTGGTTCGTACGTTTTGCCCAAAATTTGCTAGTATCCTTAGCCATCTATTCCATTTTGTCTAGTTTGGATGTTACCCTGCCATTTCCTAACCCCACTTCAACTATATCTTGTTTCACATTACTGGGTTCCACTGGGCAGTAATTCATTCCCTGTCCTATGTTCTATTACGGTCTAAGCCCTCGTCACTCGCCGCCTCCTTGTCTTACTGTAGTGTAATTTTCGCATTCCCACACTTCTCTCGATCCCTTCCCCGCCCTTCCTATCTCTCGATCTTTCCCCCTCCATTTATCTTTAACCCTTCGTCCCCGAGGTTGACAGTATTTCTTCATTACGGACTCGCCACGTGAACCCTGAACATTCGCTTCTATTTGACTTTGCTATAGGTACCCGTAGAAACCTTATTCCCCACTGTCTCCGTTAGACACCCATAACTGAACTAAAGGCGTGTAGAAATTAATACTCGCTGATGTTGGGTGATGTATAGCGCATACAACTTGATTCCTATTCATTATATACGACTTCCGGCTTGATGTGACGTATCTACCCTAATCAGTGGTTTCAGTAATAGCTTAGTTTATCACCCTCCTTGGTACTCCTGTTTCCGTGTATGTTTTGTATTTTTCAGTTTACATTTGTCATGGTATGTTTTTCCTTTGTATCCCGTGGTTTTTTTTTTCCCCAAGGTATTCCTGAATCTTTTTAGTTTGTCCGTCACCGTTTTCTTTGGCATCCGTGGTTTTCTTTTAAGGTTCTGCTCGTAATATATTTTGGTATTATAGTATCCGTTTTCGTTCGTGTCCCCTTTTAGTCTTGGCCTGTAACTTACTATAGCTCATAACTGTCGGCTCCGTTCACTCGTTTCCCGTCGACTTGTTTCCTCTTGCCTATTACTTCAGCTTTCCAATTAGTTTCCCATTTGCCTTGTTTCTTCCTATAGCTTGTATTTCCTGTTTTCCTTTCTCCTGTCCATTGTAGTATTTCCCCTTACTATGTTAATGCTTAGACAGTAGCTACTGATGTCATTTCTCTGTATTATCGTAGTTTTCCACTGCTCCTTTCAGATTTTTTCTCCTACCTATTATCCTGTGTTCAGGTCTCCCTCTTCCGTTCACCCAATTACTGCTCTTTTCCCTCCGTGCCCATTCCCCCCACTGTTCGCAATAACCTCATTACCTCGCTCGCCTTCCTCCTCGTCACGCTACCCTCACTTTATTTTTCAGCATTGTCTCCGTCCTGCAGGAACAAAAGTAACTATTACCCTTTGGCTGTGTCCACTTGGCCCTCTTCCCTGCGCTTCAAGTAATAGGGTAATGTATCTTGCAAATAATTTATAAATAGTAAGAGCAGTTTTGAAGTGACAAATAGTAAGAGCAGTTTTGAGGTGACGGTAAAATCAGTGATTATTCAATAGGTTTTGTTTTATATTTGTAATGGAAAGCTCGGATTAGTAATAATTAAGTTGGACAGAAGTACGAGTATATAGATCATATCCCGGTATCTTGGTTCTAAAGCTTGATTCCTGAATATTCACCTAAGTAGGGTAATGAATGGAAATGGGTCTTCATTGCATTTATTTAACCTGTAAATCTATAGCATACAACTTGTTAACCCATTAGGGAAGTGAATGATAAGGGTCTTTCGCATTAGGAGGGTCTTAGGAGGGTCTTCATAACTTTTTACCTAAAAACCTATTAGCATAAAATAAGGGTCTTTCACATTAGGAGGGTCTTCATAACTTGTTTTACCTAAAAACCTATTGGCATAAAACTTAACTGCTTTTCTTCAGTGGCTGGCTTGAAATGAAAGAGGTAGCAGCATGTTTAACTCGGGTGTTTTTCTCCTCCATCAGGTGATGTTGGGGTCATCAGTAAAGCCGTTGCTTCCTGGAAGTCTTGCAGTGCACCCACACAAGAGCTTGAGCCATCGCTAGCACTAGTTTCTGTTGCCTTGGAGTCTTTACTTTGATTTAGGTAAATTATTGCAGGTAAATTACTGCAAAGACTGGCTGTTGCTTCTAATTTTTGATGATTAACTGGAATGCAGAAAACTATTGCAATGACGCAGGTAAATTATTGCAAAGACTGGCTGTTGCTTCTAATTTTTGGTGATTAACTGGAATGCAGAAAACTATTGCAATGACGCTTTAAGGCTCAAATGATGAGTAATAATAAATATCTTTCATCCACAGGTGGCGTGCCCTGACGCTTCCAGCATCCACCACCACAACGTGATGGCCTCGTCCCTGCTTTGCCGCTGCTGCTGGCACTGCTGCAAACCGTCACACTAACACCTCTGTGGTCACCATTGCGTTAGACTTGTTAGCTAGCTGTGATGCTGGTGATAAAGCTGCCCTGTGTGCTAAGAGTTCAAAGGACTCCTTAACTTATTTAGTTTCTTTTTCGTTTTTTTTTTTTTTAATATTTTGTGTTCTATGGGAAGGGTCAAGTCTTTCTCCGGAGAGTCTTTGAGGTAAATTTTTAGGAGTGAGTAAAAAAGAAGGGATTCATAGTGGAGAGTAGATTCATAGTGGAGAGTGTCTTCAAAGGTCCTTCCTTGTAGGACATGCGTATTGAATGAATGGAGGTTTTATTTGTTTCCCCTATTCAAGACTGACTGACTCCCTCGATACAAGACTGACACCTCGCATGTAGGGAAATTGTGAAAGAACGGAGGACTGAAGGTAATAAAGGTATTAATAATGTGAAGAATCCCTTCAATCTGACTGATGGGATAAGAGTCGTCCTGGTCTGCATGCCCTAAAGTACCATTTTTTGCCGTTGGCAAAAAAACGCCACCGTTCTGAGATTCAAGTAAAAAAAAAAAAAAAAAAATTTGAACGTTTTATCCTGGTCTGCATGCCCTAAAGTACCATTTTTTGCCGTTGGCAAAAAAACGCCACCGTTCTGAGATTCAAGTAAAAAAAAAAAAAAAAAATTTGAACGTTTTTCGAAACACTAAGCTGCTTAGTTTTAAAGTTTGTATTTACATAAAATGTAAACTAAACTAGTATCAAGGCTTACTAAGCTAACGGAAGCTAGACTAAAGGGAAGAAAGCTATGCTTAATAAAAAACATAGGCACTAAAGGGAAACTATGCTTAATAAAGATAAAGGGAAAGCATAATAAAAGGAAAGCAGGTAAGAAGCAAGCAGCCTTCGACCTTCACTGGCAATCCTTTAAGTACTTCATCATTCGGTAGGTCCCATCTTCCTCATTCGGTGTCCTCCGTTGATGGTTTACTCTGTTGAGAAACTTACAACAGTTAAAACTCTCTTACCCAGTAGAGAGAGGTCACTCTTCTGTTGGAGCATTTTACCCAATTTTTCCCTAAGATTCACCCCTTTCCCCACATTCACACCCCACATTCACACATCCTTCCCTTCTTTCATACTTTCCCGCATTCACACCCCGCCACATTTTCACACCGTCTTTCACAAGATTCACCCATTCATCCACCCTTTCCTACCCCCATTCATCCACCCTTTTTCCTTGTCTAGTGCTGTATGTGATGCCTCTTTCCTCTGACAGTGAACACCACACACAAAGGGCACACGAAAGTGTCGCCCATAAAAAGCTGATTTTACCAAAGGCTCATCGGCTCATCCTTTTCCAGCTTCCGTCTAGTATTTTTAAACCAGTATTTAGCCGGTACCATATCTCCAGAACCCATATCTCCAGAACGTCCCAGTCCCCGATGTTCCTCCTTTTCCAACCTAGTCCTCGGTTTCCAGCTTTTAGTCCTCTGCGTGAGTCCTCTGTGTGAGGTCTTTTTCTATGGCCAGTCGCCGCGCTGAGGCTCGGGTTGACCACTAGCAGGGTTGACCACTAGGGTTGACCACTAGCAACCCACCAATCACTTGAACAGCCTTGTCCGTCTTCCCTTTATTGCAGATCTGTTTAACGTCCGTGATATTATATTTAGATTCCTTATTATTTAATTAGATCCATTAAGTTCATTAAATTCACTGGTGTTCCCTTCAGCGTGTATTCGTAGATCAGGATGTGAAAGAAGTCATATTTGCGTGTACTCGTAGATAAAAGGATGTGAAAAGTCATATTTTACTGAGAAGTAAAGACACTGTCTTGAAATTGGTAGGTTACGGTTGAGAAGTAAAAAAATTGGTAGGTTACGGTTGAGAAGTAAAGACAGTCTAGAAATTGGTAGGTTACGGTTATTTCCATAATTTCAAATTTCCATAATCTCAACTCTTACCTTATTATATTTATTTGCCCCACTAGGGTTTATATTTGCACCACTAAGTCTTTCAAGTAAGACAGACAGGCCTAGGTAGACAGACAGACCTAGGTTGGCTGCAGCTGGCTGCAGCTCACCACAAGCTGGAAACGCGGCGACATATGCACAGTCCTGAGACTGTGGTGACCTGGTTGGCTGCAGCTCGCCACCAGCTCGCCACCAGCTAGCTGGAAACGCGGCGACGTCTGCACGGTCCTGAGGCTGTGGTGACCTGGAAAAGGTGACCTGGAAAAAAATTGAATTACTGAGATAACCGAGATAACCTGGGGGAAAAAAAAAAAAATAAGAAAAAAAAAATAAACAATAAATACACGCTTTTTTTAATATTTTTTATAACATCACAGCAATACAGATTAAGCAATATAGAAGCAATATAGATTACAAGAAAGGATACGTTCAAGGTCTTTTAAAATTAAAAATACGACAGTTCGATAGCTTTACCGTTTTTATAAGGGCTTTTCTTTTCATTTTCTTGTGAAAACACTTGAATTTTCTTGTAAAAAACACTTGAGAATGTAACACGGTAATCTCTTCGATCCCTATAAGAAAGGGACGAGGAGGTCAGAGAACATCTATTTTCTTCTCCTTTTACCTTCTCCTTTTACCAGAAGGCTTTTTATTCTGTATATAAATTTTAGGCTTTTTATTCTGTATATAAATTTTTTTTTTGTATATACATTTTTTTTTTCTATTTCCAGTTTTTCTCTTTCTAGTTTTCTATTTCTAGTTTTCCTTTCCTTTTTCCCTTTCGCTTAATTTTTTCCCCTACTGTAACCATTCCATTTAGTTCTATTTCGCTTTACTTCATTTTTCATCATTTTTAATCATTACTTTTTCATCTTTTCTTCCAACACGAGAAGAATGGAGACGCAGCTGCTTTCCATCCAGCCACTCACCAAATCACCCCCAGGGATTCTTTGCCACCTACTGCAGGCGTGTGAGGCGTTGAGTTCGAGGCTTGATGATCTATTTAGAGTCAAGTGGCCTGGTTGGGCAGTAATGAAGGGACCTGACGGAGAAATGCGAGGCACGGCAGGACTTGTGAACAGACTCACTACTCACTCTGGTTCAGGCAGCGCCCTTTGGAAACAGGAGAGGTCTTCGGGAGGAGGTGGCGCTCGTGGGAACACATTCTCTCTCTCTCTCTCTCTCTCTCTCTCTCTCTCTCTCAAAACACCACGGTGATGAAAAACAACACTTATAGTTTCCAAAGATTGCGCTGCTCTGAAAAACAAAAGGACCACCAAGTTTTCTTAAGTCTCCGCTCCACTCTTGACAAGGAAGCACCACGCCTACGTTTTCTAAAGACTCGTGCTGCACGTTTACTTGACATGAATGCATACGTGAGCTGCTTTGGGTGGACTCGCACATAGGTGAAGGAGGTATTGAAGACTGAAGAGGAGGAGGAGGAGGAGGAGGAGGAGGAGGTGTGTGTTTGTCAGATATCTTACGTGGAGGAGGTGTGTGTGTTTGTCAGGTATCTTACGTTGAAGTAAAGTACAAAATCTAAGGAATTTGATTTGATGTCATTCTTTCCTTCTATTTCAGTCTCTCTCTCTCTCCCCAATTCTTTTTCTTCACTCTTTTCCTCACTCGAAATCTCCTCCTTGATTCTTTTCCTTGTTTATCTTCTATTTCCTCTACTTTCCCTGTCTCTAAACCTAACACTTTTACTCTCTATTTTTGTTCCTTCCTAACTAGGTCCTTTTTCGCTCTCTTTTCCTCTCTAGTTTTGCCTCCCAGCATTGATCGTCCATTGAAAAATTCCTGGCTACTCTAAGACTATGAAAAACGCTCCGTGCCAAAGCATTCCTTGGCCTCGCTGTCACTAGAACTTCCCTCAGCATCTCATAGCTCATCTTACGTCGCTGGACATCAAAAGGTTGCCTATCTATGCCTCTACACCGGGCTAGCTGGCCTGCCTTCCCGCGTGTCCCCCATCCCTCCCTTGTGTTCGTCTCTCCTGTTTAGCCTCGTCCGTTTTCTTTTTCCTCGTTTTCTTTTCTCCCCGCCTTGCTTCTGTTCTTTTAGTTATTTTGTCCTTTCTTTGTTTCGTGTTGTTTTGTATATTTTGTTTTTTCTATATGGATTTTTCTTTATTTATTTTCTTCTTGAGGACACTTGTATATTTTTTTTCTTAATTTTGTGAATGTATCTTAGTTAATTTCAAAGCCTTTTATTTTGTTATAAGTTTAAAATTGGAAATTCCTCCGCAGATTATTGTAACGTTCTTTTAAACTTCTTTTTTCTGTTTTTTCCATTTTTCTCTACGTAAATAACTTGTACCTCTTCACATTTTCTTTTTATTTTTTTATATGTATATTTTTTTTTTCGTTAACTTTTCTTTTTATTCTTTCACGACTTTAATTTCCTGCAGCTCGTCTTGACTTTTTCCCTCCTTCCTTCTTTTAACTCTCTCTCTCTCTCTCTCTCTCTCTCTCTCTCTCTCTCTCTCTCTCTCTCTCTCTCTCTCTCTTATACCATTACACCATCACCCCTCCTTCTTCCTTTCCTCTTCTCCTTTCTCCTCCTCCTCCTCCTCCTCCTCCTCCTCCTCCTGTGACACACGACATATTCTTAATAACACAATAACTCAATACTCTTTCCTGGCAGAAGGATAAAGGCGTCCTCTTTGTCCCTGGAGGAGGAGGAGGAGGAGGAGGAGGAGGAGGAGGAGGAGGAGGAGGAGGAGGAGGAGGAGAAAGGAAAGAAAGTTAAGGACAAGAATAAAAAGAAGGAAGAGGAAGAGGAAAAGGACGAGGACAGATAAAGGCAAACTGATATTGTCGTTCTCATTTCAACACACACACAGAGAGAGAGAACACACACACACAGAGAGAGAGAGAGAGAGAGAGAGAGAGAGAGAGAGAGAGAGAGAGAGAGAGAGAGAGAGAGAGAGAGAGAGAGAGAGAGAGAGAGAGAGAGAGAGAGAGAGAGAAGAAAAAAAGGCATTAATTTATGTTCTCTCCTGTTCTGAGTATAATATTAGCAAGGATAATAATAAATTCTAGAATAATCTACATATTCTCTCTCTCTCCTCTCCTCTCCTCTCCTCTCCTCTCCTCTCCTCTCCTCTCCTCTCCTCTCCTCTCCTCTCCTCTCTCTCTCTCTCTTCTCTTCTCTTCTCTTCTCTTCTCTTCTCTTCTCTTCTCTTCTCTTCTCTTTCACGATAAAAGCATCAGATAATTTCCACATCTAAGGTATCTGACTCCCTTTACTAACCTTTATGTCCATTATTTGCGTCATTTTCCGCCTAATTTTGAACTTTCCAGACATCTGCAGTGACGTCGGTGAAAATAACACCGCATGCCAACAGAGAGAAAGAAGGAATTAATTAGCACCTTGTTCCACGTCACTTTCCTTCTAATTTCAAGCTTTTCCACGCCCCCGGGTTTAAATAGTGTTATGTACCACTCATCAAAATGAAGCAGTTAAAGATATATATTCAGTTATATTCCTTCTTGTTCTTAAGCTTCCCAATTGACTTCGGTGAAAATAACGTTATATACCAACAATGAAACGAGGGATTTTTTTTCTATTTAACGTCAGATACCTTCTAATGTCAAACTCTCTGATCTAAGGCAGTGAGAATATCGTTATATACAGGCAAGGAAACGAGGGAGTTATTACAATATTCATCGTAGCATTCCAAATTTTCAAACTTCCCAATCTACGTCGGTGAAAATAACGTAATATACCAACAAGGAAAACGAGGATCGCTTGGCGTCAAACTCTTTATCCACGAACCATCGACTGTAATACTTTATCGTCACTCTTATAATCTCTACTTCCATTCCGGGGCGAACCTCACTTTTACCCCCATTTCACCCCTAGTATTTTCCCTCCTCCATTCCATCCTCACCATCTTTCCACCTCATTCCACTCCAGTTACCTTCCTCGTCCCTCCCACAGGAAACTCATCTGTCCATTCCATCCTTCCAATCTTTTCCGCCAGTTCCACTTCGCTTCCCTCTCTCATCCTGAAACCTCCACTTCCCATCCTTTGCGTCAAATTTTTCCCACCCCGTTCAGTCCACTATCAAAATCTTCACGTTTCTTCCGTCTCGCCTTCATCCCTGCGCCTTTTTCTTCTCCTTCATCCTCGTCGTCTTTTTTCGCTCTCCTGCGTCTGTGTCTTAGTTATACACCTTCCCAGGCTTTTCTCTTCCACTTCAATCCTTTCCTTCCATACTTCCGTGTCTCGTGTTCTCAAATGCCTTCCAAAACCAGTAATATCTCAGGTAATCGTAAGTTATAGTATTTTTCATTTATCTTTACCGTTTGTCTCGCGTTTCCTCTTGCTTTATGATGAGGATATTTAGTTTCCAGGAAGGATGAAGGGATCTCAGGGCCCGAAGCTGCACTCAGGGAGGTCGTGGTGGGAGGGAGGAGGGAGGGGGCAGATGCGAGCGGTGCCAGGTTCAGGTATTAAGCTGCCTACCATCCCCAGCGAAGCAGTGCCAGTGTGCTCCCGACCTTTTGAAGGGAGAGGATGGTTAGAGGAGGGATTACATCATAATTTTCCCTTCCCCCCTTCCTCCCAACCCTCCCCCCCCCCTCTCTCTCCTCTTCTCTCTCTCTCTGCTTTGCCAGACTCATCACGCCTTACACTCTATTATTCACTATCAAACTTTCATTCCCGTACTATTTCTCTCTTTACCTAAAAAAAAAAAAAAAGAAAAAGGTAGAATTCGGATTACAGAAAAAAAAAAAAAAAAAAACACAAGAACTTAATCTTGAACGCACTAATTCACTCACCTCTCTTGGGAAACAGAACTGAAGGTCACGAGGGAAAATCTGAACACACATCCTACAATGATCACTGTGTTCACTCGTGTCTTATTACCTGCGTGACCTGAGACAATTGAACTTTTTAGAGCACACGCATAGTCACCTCTAATCCTTCACAGACCTCATCGATAACTGAAACTGTGGACATTACGAATTGAATAGCCACGTTATGAGCACTGGAGTGGCCGCTTGTCCCCCCTCTGTCCTCCTCTGCTTGCTGTAATCTGGCTGATGGAGTGACTCGCTCAGTAGCTATTGAGGTTTTGCAATAGAGGTCTTACAGTCACGCCAGTATTGCTGAGTAAGAACAAGTGTTTGGCTCTCTCTCTCTCTCTCTCTCTCTCTCTCTCTCTCTCTCTCTCTCTCTCTCTCTCTCTCTCTCTCTCTCTCTGTGTGTGTGTATGTGTGTTGGAAAATACGAAGTGATGCATGTTTTTTTTCTTTTCCACTTAACCTTTCTTTTTCTTTTATTATTTTTTTTCTATATTTATCACTTAATCTCTCTCTCTCTCCTCTCTCTCCTCTCTCTCTCTCTCTCTCCTCTCTCTCTCTCCTCTCTCTCTCTCTCTCTCTCCACTTTGTGTTTGGTTGACTTTTCTTTCTCTTTTTTTTGTCCTTTTTCCTAGATGTTCTTTTTTCTTCTTCTTTTCCATCTTGTCTTTCTATCTTTCCTCCTCTTTCATTCTTTTCTCTGGATTATTATTCTTCATTTTGTTTTCCTCCATTTTACGTTAACATATCCTCCTCCTCTCATTCTTTTCCATCTTATCTTTTCTCTTTTTTTTTTATCCTTTTTCCTTAGACATCCTCTTTCTTTTTATTTTCTCTTCCATTCTTTCTTTTTATATTTCCTCTTCTTTTATTCTTTTTTTTTTCACATTATCGCTCCTCATTTTCCCCCCAATCTTACGTAACACCTTTCCTCCATTTCCATTTCTTTTCCCACCTTATCTTTCCTCCTCCTTTATCCTTTTCCTACATTACATTAACACCCCCCCCTTTTTTTTTTCCTTCCCCACATTACGCTAACCTTTTTCTTTCTTTCTTTCTTTCCTTTTCTTCTGACATTCCTTTCTCTTTCCCCAACTTTTTTTCTTCCCTCGCGCTAGTCATTACCCTCACCTGTTCTCAGCCAATCACATCCTTCCACGCTCACTTTTCTCCCCCAATCGGATCCTTACGTTCACCTTTTTCCGGCAAGTCACAAGAGGGGCGGGGGGGGGGGGGGAACGATAGCTTATTGAATGGGGGATAGGAGGAACCAGCGACTCGTCCTCTCCTCTCTGCTCGTTTGAAGTCAGTCCACACACCGTCACCTCGCGGGGCCACTCGTTCACACGCACTAGGAGAGAAACTGCCAAGAATTCCGGCAAATTGAATCAATGAAGGCGACGATGAAGGTAAATCCCAAGTGAAATATATCAGGTTATTATTGGCGGGCTGAGAGAGAGAGAGAGAGAGAGAGAGAGAGAGAGAGAGAGAGAGAGAGAGAGGAGAGAGAGAGAGAGAGAGAGAGAGAGAGAGGAGGAGAGGAGAGAGAGAGAGAGAGAGAGAGAGAGAGAGAGAGAGAGGAGAGAGAGGAGAGAGAGAGAGGTCAGTATTCACCATCACTATATTCCACGGCCACAGAGATGCTCATCCGGGTTCTCACGAGTGTTTCCTCTAGTTGATAATATAGAAAACCTTGTTAATCTGTCACTGGAATCGTAAAAAATAGAAAAAAAAAGAAAAAAGAAAACATTTTAAAACCCGTATAATTTCAACTATATAGCCTTACTAGGATAAAAATGTTTCAGAATACGGTTCGAGAGAGAGAGAGAGAGAGAGAGAGAGAGAGAGAGAGAGAGAGAGAGAGAGAGAGAGAGAGAGAGAGAGAGGAATGACCGTCCTTGTCTTCACCTCACCCTTGCCTTGCCTCACTTTCTCTCCGTGCCTTTTAAAACACCTGCCACTTTCCCTCCTCCTCCTGAAACCCTTAAAGGAACGGGACGCCAGATTTACACCTTCAATTTTTAACTCATTTTACTCTATTTCTCTCTATTTCTTTATCAAAACACCCATCTCTCCTTTCCATTCCACTGTCTCTTCCCACATCCGTCTCTTCGTCTCCCCTCCACCTCTCCATCCTCATTTTACCTCTTCTTCCTCTTCCATCTCTCCCTCCTCCTTCCATCTTCCTTTCCCTTCTAACTCCCCTTCTATCTCTCCCTCCCTCTTCCACTTGTCCCTTCCACACCCATCTGTCCCTTCCCCTTCCACTGTCTCCCCACTTCCACCTCCCTCGATTATTCCCTCCTCCCCGCTTCCCCTTCCACCCGTCCCTCCCACATCCACCCGACCCTCCCCGGACACTCTAAACGAGATCATTATGAGAACTGACCGCTGGATTACAAAAGGGACTCCTAACTTGACCTGGTTCGTGTGTTTGCGGGAAGGCGAGGTGACGGGGTGAGGTGACGGGCGAGGTGACGCAGGTGAGGGTGACGCAGGTGAGGTGACGCAAGTGAGGTGACGCAGGTGACGTGACGCAGACCAAGCCGCTCACTCACTCCTTTCAGTACAGACTCACTCATTGACAGCAAGTAATAGGCGGGAAGTATACATAGCAATGCCTGAACTAACACTACGTTGGTCAGTCGAGAACACTTGCTTTTTATGCAGCGCTGTCGACTAACAAACACGCTAGGTAACTTTAGTGCTGCCAAGAACTAACACACACACACTAACTTTATGTCACGCTGTCGACTGCTAACAAAGTCTAACTAACTTTACTAATGTCAAAACAAACAAACACACTAGATTGGTTTATTTGTCCGTCTGTCTGTCTGTCTGTCTGTCCTGCCGTTTGTCTGTATGTCTCTGTCTGTCTGTCTGTCTGTCGATCTGACTGTTTATCGGTTTTTTACCTGTCAATCTGTCTGTCTGTCAGTATGTATATATGTTCTGTCCATCTATCGATCTGTCTCTCTCTCTCTCTCTCTCTCTCTCTCTCTCTCTCTCTCTCTCTCCTCTCTCTCTCTCTCTCTCTCTCTCTCTCTCTCTCCCATCTCATCGAAAATAACAAAACAACAAAAGCAAAATAACACAACTAGTTTTATCATTTTCCCTTCAGCTACGTCCCCTCCTCTCCTCCTTCCGTCCCCCCCTCTCTCTCTCCTTCCCCTCCACCCAACAATGGCGGGACCGCGGCGAGGTAAAGATTGATGGGCAGAAAATAGGAAGGTTCTCGTGCGCCCTCGGTGATGTGTCTCGCTACTCAATTTACCTTCCAAACTGAACCTGTTGTCCTCGGTGTCTCGCGGTGCCATCCATCTCTCGTCTCATCTTCATTGGTCTCTTCTTATCTTCTTACTTATTTATTTTTGCTTCTGATCATCTCAAAGTCTGTTTTTTTTTTTTATTCATATCCTTTTTTTTTTCTTTTTCTTTATTTATCATTTCGTTGGTGTCTTGTTTTTTCTTATTTATCATTTTGCTTTGATCATCTCCAGGTCATTTTTCAATTCTTATTATTATTCTTTTCTTTTTCTTTTTCACTGTTTTCTTATTTGCTTATTTAATACGTGTTCTTTAACCTCCAAGTCTATCTTTCGGTTCACATCCTTCTTCTCTTATTTCCTTATTTATTTTGCTTTAATCCGTCAAAGTCTATTTTTCGATTTACATTATTATTCTTTTTTCTTCAATGGGTGTCTTATTTTCTTATTTATTTTGCTCCAGTCATCTCAAAGTTTATTTTTTCGATTCATATTATTCTTTTTTTTTCTTTCGTTGGTCTCTTGTTTTCTTACGTATTACTTGTCCTCTAATCTCTCACATTTATTTTTCGTTTCGTTTTATTATTCTTTTCATTGATCATCCATTTTGTTTTAATTTTTTTACAAGGCGGGTTTTCGTACTGTCGATATAAAAGGATTTTTTCTTATTTTTCACTTTGTAATTCTCTTTCTCTCTCTCTCTCTCTTTTTTTTTTTTTAACCATTATACTGTCAGTTTTCAGTATGGATTTTCGATCGTTCGTTTTTATTTTTTACTTTCATTACTTTTTTGTTTTCAGGAAAGTGGGGGAGAGACAGTCATTGATATATATATATATATATATATATATATATATATATATAGTATATATATATATATATATATATATATATATATATATATATATATATATATATATATATATATATATATATATATATATATATATATATATATATATATATATATATATATATATATATATATATATATATATATATATAAAATTTCACTCACTCTAGATATATTTTTAAACCCCGTTCGTGTATTTTCCCTTAATATTTTCCTTCACTATTTTTTACCTATTGCATGTTTTCCTTTGATCGCGCGGAGCAAATCGGACAAAAGAGAGAGAGAGAGAGAGAGAGAGAGAGAGAGAGAGAGACGAGAGAGAGAGAGAGAGAGAGAGAGAGAGAGAGAGAGTGAGAGAGAGAGAGAGAGAGAGAGAGAGAGAGTTTAAAAAAAAAATCGGTTTCCTCTGGTGGCGGGTAATTTAGCCTAGCCCTCACTTTCACAAATAACACACTGGGTTTATAAGGCAAAAGATGGATTACCAGTCCGTGGCCACGATGCATGAATACAATTTGGCCTGAAAAACACGCACCTCTATTTCCACCGCCCCCTTCGCTTGCCATACTAATAAAGAACAACGATAAAATAGGGCGCTGACTATTAAATATTGTCCGTTACTACCATTATGGGCCAAGAGGTGAAGCATTGCCTAACTATTTACTCTGCCGGTGCTTGGGTTATTTGAATTCCCGCCGTCCACGTTTCTGTCCGCCGTTTGGTGTCCGTTGTGTTGCGTTTGGACCGCCGGAGGGAGGAACTGAGGGAGAGGACGTGGTGGTAAAGGGGAGGAAGAGAGGGATAGGAAAAGAAGGGAAGGAAAAAGGAAAGATTAGAAATTAGGAGTTGACGAAGAGGAGACGCTGGTAGAGAAGGCGAGGAAGAGGAGATGGGGAGTAAGGAAAGGGAAGAAAGAGAAATGGAGGGAAAGATGAAGAGGAATAAGGACAGGAAGGGAAACAGGAAAGGAAGGAGGTAGATAGGGAAGAGAGAAAGAGAAGACAAAGGAGATGAATATGGGGATAAAGAGGGAATGGGAGAAGAGGAATATGTGGGAGATATGAAACAAAGGAAAGGGAGGAAGATGAAGAGGAAAGGATGTATAACGAAAGAAGAGAAAGAAATAGGATGAAATAAAGAAGGAAGGAAGAGGAAGAGGAAGAGGAAGAGGAAAGAAAGGAAGGAAGAGGATGAAGTAGAGTAAGTTAAGGAAAGACGGAAAGGGAGGGGAAGAGGGAGAGGAGGGGAAGAAGAAGAGGGAATATTTACAGTGAACGATTGTTGCTTCAAATGTTTGCTTCCGAATGCATTTGTTTTTTCCTGGTTCTTGTTTTCCCTGGCTCCTGTTTGCCTCGTGTGTGTGTGTGTGTGTGTGTGTGTGTGTGTGTGTGTGTGTGTGTGTGTGTGTGTGTGTGTGTGTGTGTGTGTGTGTCGCAGATATCATTTCCAACTTTCGATGAAAAATATCCAACAGGCAATTATAGTTTTTGAAAAAAATTATTTTTCACTATTACTGTTACTCTTGCTGCTGCTGCTACTGTCACTTCTATTAATACTATTACTGCTACAAGCTACTACTACTACTACTACTACTACTACTTACTACTACTACTACTACTACTACTACTACTACTACCACAATTACCTCAACCCTGAACACATCATTACTTTCAATACTACTACTACTACTACTACTACTACTACTACTACTACTACTACTACAACCTACAACTACTACTACTACCACCACCACCATCACCAGCAACACTCCAATGACTCAAGACCATCACGCAGTCTTGGCGCACAGACAAGGTCGCATATGGAGATGTTAATTACGACACGTGGGACGGATGGGCGTGACGCAACACATAGTCTGGGCGGGAGTGTGGGGGGTCTGAATCAAGCGGCCATGACCACCAGCTCTCGATAGCCCCAGCCTAACCTAACCTGACCATTCCTAGTGTGATTGCAACGCATGAACTCGCAACACACTCACACACACACACACACAGAATCAAAAAGGGAAAATATACACCACGTAGATAAAAAAAAAAATAAAAAAAATAAGAAAGAAAATAATGAAAGAAGTAAAGAAAAAAGAGCTTCTAATGAGAAAAAGTTCTACAGTAAAAGAATTGTGGGTCTGGGTGAAAATAAAGGGATTTTGCGGTGAAAATAAAGGAGTTTTTGAGATGAAAATAAGGGAATTTGGATAGAAAAAGGGAGTTTGGATGAAAAAGACGTTTGCGATGAAAATAAAGGGAGTTTTGATGAAAAAAAGGATATGCGGTGAAAATAAGGAATTCGAGCGGGAAAATAAGGATTTTGGAATAAAAAAAAAAGGGTTTGAGGTGGAAAAAAGGGTTTCGGGAGAGAAAAAAAAAGAAACTAGAAAAGAAAAAAAGAAAAGAAAAGGGAGTTTGATGAAAAATAAAGGGTGGGTTTACATGAAAAATATACATCGTAGTTTAGGAGCAAAAATAAGAGGAACGGGTGGGAAAAAAGGTATTTTGGGTAAATAAAGGGTGTTTGGGAGTAAAAAAAAAAAAAAAGGGTGTTTGTGGTAAAAAAGGGTGGGGTTAGGGGAAAAAATGCACATCGTTGTAGCAATTACGCTCCACGCGTGCCTCGCTGTGGGTTTGCGATGTCGGTCACAGTAATGAAAATACAAGTTCCGCGTGTTTATGATATAGTTAGGCTTCGTGCTGCCCGTTTTTTGGCTTCCACTCATGACGCGCTCTCTCTCTCTCTCTCTCTCTCTCTCTCTCTCTCTCTCTCTCTCTCTCTCCTCTCTCTCTCTCTCTTCCCCCTAATCCAAATGTTTGCATAGAAAAGTAAAGTTTTTTTCTTATTTTTTCACAATTTCCCAGATTTTTTTTTTCCGGTTTCTTTATCTACTTTTCTCTTCTTTCATTCCTTCTTCTTCATTTTTACTGTTTTCCATGTATTTTTCTCTTCCATTTTTTAACCTGCTTTCGCTCTTCTTTCATTCTTTCCTTCCATTTATATCAATTTTCCTCCTCTTTTTCCATTCTAGGTTTCTACTTTCTCTTTTCATTCTTTTCCTCCTCTTTTCCGTTCTCCTTTTCTACTTTTCTTTCATTTTTTCCCTTCACCTTTTCTCCTTTTCCTCCTCTTTTTCTACTACCACACCTGTTTACCTGCGTCAGTGAGGAGCGAGTCGCCCAGGTGTACAAAATCACCTGTAATTACCTACGGCTCTGCATTCCGGCCATCCTTGTGACGTGTGTTTGTCACAGGGGTGGAGGCGCCAGAGAGAGAGACCAGTGGAGGGAGTACGTGTGGCACGAGTTTTCGCCTCATCTCGCATCATTTATCTTCTTTTTTTATGGCGCTACCCTCCCCTCACCTGCGGTCTCTATGGCAACGCAAGTCACGGAAGGTCCGACCCTCAAGGCAAAATGCGTCACATTAACTCTCACATAAGCATAAGTGGGGAAGGGCTGCGTAAAGCGATACAAGACACTCACTTTCTTTACCGCAAGACTAAAAGGACATAAGGAAATATAGAAACATATTGAGTTGTGTAATGCAATATAAAACACTCACTTTTCTCTCTTAAAAGACTAAAGTACAAATGGAAAAGGAAGAATTGCGTAATATAATATAAAACCAACTTTTTTTTTTCCACCGCTAAGCTAAATTGCAAGAAAAACAAGGGAAAGCTGCAAGAAGCCCATCAGACCTATCCGTGGCAGTCCTTGTATACGATTACCTTACCCACATGGAATCTTACGCTGCAAAGGAAAGATTTTAGACGCAGAGTACTGGCAAGAAAGAACAAAGGAATCCTGGCAAGTACTGTACCTTCCTATACAACTTAAAATAGACATACATATACCCACCTATCATCCCTATTCATACTTTCTCCCTACTGACTGTGGGATGAGTGAGTCATCTACCTTTCAAGAGCCAAGGCAGCGTGGAGTTCTTAGTATCTTCCCCTTTCATGTATATATAAACGTCCATCCGGAGCTCCACTCTAATACTTTATAACTTCACACACGTTACCAGACTTGCTCCATTTATTCTCAAAGTGGCTCGGAATTTTAGAGTTATTAAATTTTACAAGTTCACTGCGATACTCCACTTGTTTCCAGCCCGCCCTCTTTCTCTTATTCCTCTCCCACGTCTCTTCTCTCTACTTCCTTCCATCTCTTCCTCTCCCATGTCCTTCTCCCTTCACCTGTTCCTTCTTCTATTCCAATCCTTGACTAACCTCCTCCTTCTTCTACCTCTTCTTTAAATACCAGTAAGTCCCTTCCATCTCCATCTCCCTCCTCCTCCTCTCCCTTTTCCTTCTCTCCACCTCCACCCTCTCTACCCTCTCCTCCTTCTCTCCTATATCCCTCTGCTTCCCGAGAGAGAGAGAGAGAGAGAGAGAGAGAGAGAGAGAGAGAGAGAGAGAGAGAGAGAGAGAGAGAGAGAGAGAGAGAGAGAGAGAGAGAGAGAGAGAATTATAGTATGAACGAAAGGAAAACCAGTCTCTTCCCTTGCCTTGATTTTGCCGTTACTAATAGTGTGCGTGCCGTACGTGTGTGTGTGTGTGTGTGTGTGTGGTGTGTGTGTGTGTGTGTGTGTGTGTGTGTGTGTGTGTGTGTGTGTGTGTGTGTGTGTGTACGTGCAGGTGTACATGTGCGTAAAGGTTGCGTACAGGGAAAGGGAAAAACCTTAATTACTTTTGCAACTTTTTCCAAGATTCTCCCATTAACAGGGTTGTGTTTTTTCCCTTAATTAATTCCACCTCCCTTGTTTCCTTCTCTCTCTCTCTCTCTCTCTCTCTCTCTCTCTCTCTCTCTCTCTCTCTCTCTCTCTCTCTCTCTCTCTCTCTCTCTCTCTATCTGGTAAAGGCTTTTGTATCTTCATTGTTATCAGACTCTTTCATCTTTTATCGTTTCCTTTTATCTTATGTTGCCTTTTGTCCTTTTTTATTAATAATACTGACATGAGAGAGAGAGAGAGAGAGAGAGAGAGAGAGAGAGAGAGAGAGAGAGAGAGAGAGAGAGAGAGAGAGAGAGAGAGAGAGAGAGAGAGAGAGAGAGAGAGAGAGAGAGAGAGAAATGTTTACATGCAACTCCCACTGAACTTCCTCTGTCCTTAGTCGATTTTCTGACCCGTTGGAAAAACAGAATCACGAAGAATCGAGCGTTTTCTTGTGTGTTTGTGTTTTTAATGTTCTGATGCGTGAGGAAGACCAGCATGGGAGGAAAATGGATTAAAAATGCTCGTTTATAATTTACAGTACCGTTGCCAGGAAAGAAGCAGGATAAGAATTAATTAAGATGGACGTGGCCAGTTTTGTTTATGTGATGCTTTGATGCTAGTCTTTTGAAATTGGCTTACCATTATTTTAAACCGCCTCACTGCTACGAAATCTTCACAAAATGGTCCCCTACAATTTTTTTAAACATCAAATTTTGTGCCACAGTTTCTTCAGTAGCTTTGTATCCTGTAAAAGACGAAACTGACTTGCTTTTCTCTCTTTTCCTTGATATACGTACAATTTCCTGCACTGCTCTGAATGACAGAAATTTACGAAACCACACCACAAAGAAAGAAATGAAAATACAGGGTCACATTATCAACATGTCCACGGGAAATACGTAAGAAAAGAACTTTATCTATAAGGAGAATGATGTGTCATTATCATGTTTAAATTCAAATGTTTTCATGATGGATAGAAATTTGCAAGACCACACCACAAAGAGAGAGAGACAGAGAAAAAGAAGGCATAGATTCTTTAACATATCCAAGGAAAATATGTAAGAAGATGAATTTTACTTACGAAGAATATCTGCTTTTACTTCTCGTCTCCCTTCCTCCTTTCCTTCCTTCCTTCCTTCCTTCCTTCCTTCCTTCCCTTTCACCCTGAGTTGCCAGAATCGTTTTCCTTCACCCCGATCACGTCTCCTTCAGTCCCTGGTGGTGACGACTCCCTCAGGCTGCACCCTTCACCTCCTTCTGTCTACATGTGTCTAATAGCTTTCTAAATCCTCTTATTTTTTATCTTATTTTTTTTTTATTTAGTCCTTCCGTCTATCTATTATCGTGTTTGTGTCTAAGTTTTAAAATCTTCCACTGTACCTTTGTTTTTCTATTCTGTCAAGTTTCTGTCCATGTGTCTAATAGCTTTCTAAATCTACGTACTTTTGTATAATCTTTGTCTGTTATCCTGTTTATTAACTTTCTACGACTTTCTTTACACCTTCCATCCGTCTATGCATGTTTTAACTTCCTGTCTCTGTATCCGTCTATTTCTTCTTTTATCTTAATGTTTTGCAGCTTCCTACGTGTATGTTTCATTATCTGTCCATCTTTCTGTCTACCTGTCTCTTATCAGGTCCTTTCTCCAGTCAGATTTTGCATAGATATTTGTATGTGTTCCTTCCTCTGTCTAATCTTTCATTTCTGGACTCTTTATTCATTACAACTTCAAGAGAGAGAGAGAGAGAGAGAGAGAGAGAGAGAGAGAGAGAGAGAGAGAGAGAGAGAGAGAGAGAGAGAGAGAGAGAGAGAGAGAGAGAGAGAGAGAATTAAATGTCTGACCTCACTCCTGTGTTACGTTTTCTTTGTAGTCTTCGAGGGAATACTGCGACGAAACTTTTATACAAACGAACAGGTCGAGGAGAGGAGAGAGAGTGCTTCCTTTCTTGTACCCTCTCTCTCTCTCTCTCTCTCTCTCTCTCTCTCTCTCTCTCTCTCTCTCTCTCTCTCTCTCTCTCTCTCTCTCTCTCTCTCTATTTGGTTCTGCTTCTGACAGTCACAGTGAATCACTTCGTCCTTCTTTTTCCGTCTCTCTCTCTCTCTCTCTCTCTCTCTCTCTCTCTCTCTCTCTCTCTCTCTCTCTCTTCTATCTCTTCACGTCCTGCTTACAAGATCAAAGCCAATAGCAGATCTGTACTCAACATTTCACCTCTCTCTCTCTCTCTCTCTCTCTCTCTCTCTCTCTCTCTCTCTCTCTCTCTCTCTCTCTCTCTCTCTCTCTCTCTCTCTCTCTCTCTCTCCCCCTCTGTCACTCTAGTCCAGAAGTGACATAAAGGAAGGGGAAAAAAGGGCAAAACAACACTTTTCCCACCCGCTGAGGAGGAAAGACAGTTAGTTCATTCCTCTTAGTCCACAAAGTTTCCACGATTTCAAAGACAAGATCACTATTTTCCTTCTTTTTTTCTTCCTCCCCTCTACTTTTTTTTCCCCTTCTCTCTCTTCTCCTCCTTCTCCTTCTTCCAAGCGGTCTTTTTTCTTTTTTTTTCTGTTTCTCTCCCCTCGTCTATTTTTTTCATGTGTTTTTGTTTTCCCTTCTTTCTCTATTTTCTGTCACTTTAGTCTTTCCTCTCCCTCCTCTCTCCTTTATTCTCCCTTCTAGCTGTCCCTCTCTGCCTCTCCCTCTTTCTTCCCCTCCCTTTCCTAGCTCCCTACCTCTCCCACCACCCTCCTTCTCTTCCTTTCCGCCCCCTTGCCTCTTCCAGCACTCTCCCTCGTTCCCCCTTCTTTTCCCCTCCCTCCCTGTCTCTCCCAGCATACCCTCCCTCTTCTTCCTTTCCCCCTCTGCCTCTTCCAGCACCCTATCTTCCTCCTCTCCCTCTCCCCTCCCTCCCTGCCTTTTCCAGCACCCTCCCTCTTTTCCCTTACCCCTCTCTGCCTATCCCAACACCCTCCCTCACCTCCCTATCTCTTCCCTGCCTATCCCAGCACTCTACCTTTCTCCTCTCCCTTCCCCTACCTCTCTACCTCTCCCAGCCTACTCTCCCTCCTTCCGGCCAGTGGGGAGAGCTGTAAATCCCCCGTTCTGGGATTTATTGTGAGGACCAAAAGTAAAGCCATGACTTACGAAGGTTTTCAAAATTTAAGGGAGTTTCGCCTCTCCGCCGCTTAATCACAAAGGCGCTAGAGGAACCTGGTAGCGAGTGTGCTTGTGAGCGATACTTGTCTGCAATGAATCTAATGCAATTGTCCCGCCGTGAGAGTGTGTGTGTGTATGTGAATGTATGTATGCATGTATGTAGAGTGTGTTAGCCCCGGTAGATTTGCACGCTTGCCTCAACAGGATTGTGTAAGCCGGCGGTGTTGACTCGCTCGGCTGGGCTTGGCTTGCCTGGGTTTTGTGTATGCATGTTATAGGCCGGTGGTGTGATAAGATAAATAGCGGGGAGAAAGAGAAAGAGAGAGAGAGAGAGAGAGAGAGAGAGAGAGAGAGAGAGAGAGAGAGAGAGAGAGAGAGAGAGAGAGAGAGAGAGAGAGAGAGAGAGAGAGAGAGAGAGAGAATTTCCTCCATTCCATTCTTCCTTCCTTGTTTCTCCACGTAATTCCATTTTTCCCTCCATTTTTGACTCGTCTTTTCAACAATTCCACTTTTCTCTCCTTCATTACTCCTTCCTTCTTTCCTCGCGTCATTCTATTTTCCCTCACTTCCTTCGCTTTTTTCATCATCTACATTTCTTTTTTTCTCCCTCAAAACTTTCTCTCTTCTCTTATCACTCCTCCCTTCTTCCCTTCTTTCCTTTCACCAACTCATCCTTTCAAATACACCAGACAACTTAAAACATAACCTTCTCGTTTCCCTTCCTACAGCGCCTCCTTCTGCGTCCTGCAAGTCTAAATTACCAGGTACTCCTTTAAGGCTTCTTGTACTCTTTCCTTCCACTAACTCATACCTTTAAACACACGAAGGCAACTAAAAACATAGCCTCCCTGTTTCCCCTTCTGCAGCGCCTCCTTCTGCGTCATGTACGTCTAAATTACCAGGTACTACTTCGGGGCTCCTTTCCACCTCGTAGTCACCTGGCCCGGAGACACAACTCAGCGCTAATTACCTGCCTGGGAAGTGGTAATCAGAGTCCTCACCTGAGTTTATGCGTCCCTTAGGTGGTCCTCAGCTTAACTCGTCCCCTCTTGCCCTCCTCTCCCCTTCAGTCTGCCGTCTTAATCTGTTTCAAGGGAGAGTTTTGTGTTACTTTTTTGTGGGCTGGTGTGTGAGTGTGTGGGAGGGAGGGAGGGAGGGAGGGAGGGAGAGAGAGAGAGAGAGAGAGAGAGAGAGAGAGAGAGAGAGAGAGAGAGAGAGAGAGAGAGAGAGAGAGAGAGAGAGAGAGAGAGAGAGAGAGAGAGAGAGAGAGAGAGAGAGAGAACGAGAGAGAACTACCACAACCATCATCACTACTATACTACTACTACTACTACTACTACTACTACTACTACTACTACTGTTACCACCACCACCACCACGATTACCACTAGTACCACCCCCACTTACTACTACTGTCATCATCATCATCATCATCATCAGCATTATTTATATTATTTTCAAGTGTGTTATTATGAACACCAGTTTTCACACAAGCACTTAATGAGGTACTGTGTGTCCAGTTAATAACCTAGTGTGAATAATTAAGCTATAACTCTCTCTCTCTCTCTCTCTCTCTCTCTCTCTCTCTCTCTCTCTCTCTCTCTCTCTCTCTCTCTTTCTTTCTCTTAGGTAAAGGCTTTTGTTTTCATTGTTATCAAACTCTTTCATCTTTTATCGTTTCTTTTAATCTCATGTTGCCTTTTTTATTAATAATTCTTTGATGAGAGAGAGAGAGAGAGAGAGAGAGAGAGAGAGAGAGAGAGAGAGAGAGAGAGAGAGAGAGAGAGAGAGAGAGAGAGAGAGAGAGAGAGAGAGAGAGAGAGAGAGAGAGAATGTATTCCATTTTTACCTTTACGATTTTATTTACTTTAATTCTCTCTCTCTCTCTCTCTCTCTCTCTCTCTCTCTCTCTCTCTCTCTCTCTCTCTCTCTCTCTCTCTCTGTCAAAATTCTCCTCTTTTCTTTTCTTTTCTCTTTCCGTTCCTCTTTTTATTTTCTCTCTGCTGCCTTTCCAGTTTTCTTTTTAATTTTCCATTGTTTCTTTGTACTCTATTTTATTTGCTGTCTTTATTTTTAGACGCCTTTGTGATTCTTCTCTTCTCCATAAAACTGTTGATTAAATCCGTAAGAGATGTATATCTTTGTCTGTCTGTCTGTCTGTCTGTCTGTCTATCTCTGTCTGTCCGTCTGTCAGTCTGCATATGCATTTCTCTCTTTGTTCTTGTCTTTGAATTGCATAGTACCCCCCTCCCTCCTCTCTCTCTTTCTCTCCCTCAATATCAGGAATTCATTCGTTAATGTAACTTTACTAACATTATTTGCAATTTATAAAGTTTCAACCCCTCCCCTCTCTCTCTCTCTCTCTCTCACCTGTCCACCCACCCACTAAATCTCAGCCACTTTTCTCCCCCTTCTCATCACATGTCGCGCTCTCCTCTCCTGTCTGACCTTTCCTTTGCAGTTAATCGCCAGGCCAATCCCTTCGTCTCCTACAATTATGATAGATTTTCCTGAGAGAGAGAGAGAAAAGATACTGATGATGAAGCGGCGCACCTGGTTGGTCTTGACGAGTCTTAATTACAGGTAGGAAAGGAGCGGGAATAAAGAAGAGAGACATTTGAATGAAAGATACGCCGTGAGGGAGCAAGGAAAGAGAGAGGAAAGGGGAGAGATGAAAGGGGAGAGGAGGAAAGGAGTGAGGGGAAGGAAGAGAGGAGGAATGAAGTGAGGGGAAGGGAGAGAAAAGGAGGAGAGAAGTCAAGGGAAGGGAAAGAAGAGGACAGGAGTTAGGGGAAGGGGAAAAGGAGGAAAGAAGTGAGGGGAAGGGAGAGAGGAGGAAACGAGAGAGGGGAAGGAGGAGAGCAGGAAAGGAGTGGGGTGAAGAGAGAGAAGACGAGGAAAGGAACGAAAGGAAGGAAAAAAAGAGAGGAGTGCGGGGAAGAGGAAGAAAAGAAATAAATGAAAGTAGAGAAGGTAGAGAATAGAGAGACAGAGAGAGATTAGAGAGAGACACATAAATCAATGGTATTCAGTGTGTATACGTGTATGTGTGAGTGCGTATGTACGTGCCTGTGGACATACATCCCCAAACTCAGGATCAAGCAACACCACCACCACCATCACCACCACCACCGCCACCAACACGACTACCACCACCAGCACCACCAATCAAACTTTTTCACCTGGCCCGGTATAAGCTTCTCTCCTTCGCAGCCTCCGTCCATTCTTGCCTCAGTGGAAACTCATCTGGAGTCGGCCTTTCCTCTTAGTCGCGCCAAACGTATCAGAGTCGCCTGGCCGAACACCGCCTCCTGAGCTCCTTGCGCGGGCCTGCCTGGGTGTTTGAGGAGGCCAGGTAGCAGTGAAGGACGAGCAGGCGACGAGATGCCTTTGGTGGAGCGAAGGAATGAGGGAAAGCGGCCATTTGGTGAAGGAAGCTGGCCAGAGGAATCGTCGTTGCTACATTGTAATTTTTTTCTTCTTTTCTTGGGGGTTGGGAAAGGATTGATGTTGTAGGAGTGAAGTTGAAGTTGTCGTTGAAGTTGATGGAAAGGAGGAGGAGGAGGAGGAGGAGGAGGAGGAGGAGGAGGAGGAGGAGGAGGAGGAGGAGGAGGAGGAGGAGGAGGAGGAAGGAAGGAAGGAAGGAAGGAAGGAAGGAAGGAAGGAAGGAAGGAAGGAAGGAAGGAAGGAAGGAAGGAAGGAAGGAAGGAAAGAAGAACAAGAAAAATAAGTACAAAAAAAAAAAACGAAAGGAAGAGACGAGGACAAGGAGGAGAACGAAGGAGTAAGAGAACAAGAACAACAACAACAACAATAACAACAACAACAACAACAACCTTTACAAGAAAATAAAGACCAACCAACCAAACAAACAAACAAACAAACATAACCACGAGAAGTAAAGCTACAATGCATACCCGAAGAGAGAGAGAGAGAGAGAGAGAGAGAGAGAGAGAGAGAGAGAGAGAGAGAGAGAGAGAGAGAGAGAGAGAGAGAGAGAGCGAAGGACATCTAAATAAAGTGACAGAGTGAAGAGGCAACACCCTGAGGAACCGCACAATGCCTTGGCGTACCCTTATAAACTCTAACAGGCGAGGGAGGCGTAGGAGAGAACGAACACCCGGTACTAATGACACCTGCTCCCGCGACTCACCTGACGAAGGAGGCTGTCGGCTCCGCATCGCTGTCTTACTTGAAATTCATTTTACGAACAGCAGAGCCTCACGCACCGCCACTGCCTCTATCGCTTCTATCCTCATCACTATCACCACTGCCATTATCACCTCCAGCTTAATCTCGCGTTCTAAGAGGCAAGATCAGAGCTCCTCCTTCGTGCCTGGCTGGGTTCTACGTTTCAAAGGTTCCTGGTTCTCTGTTGTAGTTGGCGTCGTTTGTTGTCGAATAATTATGCGCGTTTTTGTTAAGTGTTTTTGTGTTGAGTTTTTAAGGGTGTTTTTATGGTTGTAGTGACAGATTAACGAGATTTCTTCATTATTAGCAGAAGAAACGCTCTTGAGAATCTGACTGTTTAACTCTGTGACCTTTGAAAACAGTCGTAGTGAAGTGACAAGGATTTTTAAGGATGCTTTTATAGTTCCAGTGACAGATTAACAAGATTTCTACATCATGAACAGGAGAAAACTCTTGAGATCCTGGCCATCATCTCTGTGGCCTTAAAAAATAGTCGTGGTGAAATAACAAGGATTTTTTAAGGGTTCTTTTAAGGTTCCAGTGACAGTTTAACAAGATTTCTACATCATGAACGGGAGAAAAACTCTTGAGATCTCTGTGGCCTTTAAAAATAGTAGTGCAGAGAGAGCAAAACGTTTCAGAATACGAACAAACGTCCCTTTACAATCCACAGACTAAGGTATTTAATTCCCTCTTTTAATTAAACACCAGAGCCTTGCATCCTCCTGGTGATGGGAGGAGGCCACACACAAGCACAAGGAGATCCTATACGTGAAGGATCGACAAACCAGTGAGTAGGATTTAAAGATTAAGGATCAACTGACCGCACTGGATTCTGTGTTTTGAAGAGTTTCATTCCGTATCACACAGGTTCGTACACTGCTTCAAGAGGATCAATGTGAAATCCTTTAAATATATATTTGTTTTACTCTCTCAACACATTCTTTTTTTTTTTTTCACTCCGTCGCAGATCAAACTGAATGGCAAAATATTCACTCGAAAAATTGATCCGCAAATTCTTGACGTCTTTTATCTAGTTTTCTTTATTTTTTTTTATTTACCTTTTGAAAATTGCACAAAAAAAAAAAAAAAAAGGAGGGGGAAGGCATTCTGACCCAATATCGCTCACATCGCCGGCAGCTTTCCGCTCATTCAACGCGAGGCCATTGCCGGAAAAAGGCAGGCGGTACACGGCGCATTCGCAAACTTGGGGAAAAATTATAAACCGTCACATTTCGAGTCCAACTTTTGCAAACACTCCACTTTCCGATCTGTTGGCGATACTGGTAAGAGAGAGAGAGAGAGAGAGAGAGAGAGAGAGAGAGAGAGAGAGAGAGAGAGAGAGAGAGAGAGAGAGAGAGAGAGAGCAAGGATTTTCTCTCTCTCTCTCTCTCTCTCTCTCTCTCTCTCTCTCTCTCTCTCTCTCTCTCTCTCTCTCTCTCTCCATTCCGTTCTCCCTTTCAGTTCCCACTCCATATCTCTTCTTGAAGGCGATGCAACGAGGGAAGCTGACAGAAGGAGAAGAAGAAGAGAGAAGAGAAGAAAACAAAAGAAAAAGGAAAGAAAAAGGAAGGAACAAAGAAGAAAGAGAAGAAAAGACAGAAAAAAGGAGAAAGAAAAGAAGAAGAAGAAGAAGAAGAAGAAGAAGAAGAAGAAGAAGAAGAAGAAGAAGAAGAAGAAGAAGAAGAAGAAGAAGAAGAAGAAGAAGAAGAAGAAGAAGAAGAAGAAGAAGAAGAAGAAGAAGAAGAAGAAGAAGAAGAAGAAGAAGAAGAAGAAGAAGAAGAAGAAGAAGAAGAAGAAGAAGAAGAAGAAGAAGAAGAAGAAGAAGAAGAAGAAGAAGAAGAAGAAGACAACAAGAACAACAACAACAACAACAACAACAACAACAACAACAACAACAGCAGCAGCAGCAACAGCAGCAACAAGGGACAGAACAAGAAGAACAAGGACAAGAAGAAAAGAAAGGAGGATATGGAGAGAGAGAATAATGAAGGAGACAAGCTGAGCGGGGTGAAGAAGGAAGACAACACGCCGCGCACACTCCACTTGGCCTTGTCTTGAACACACGGTAAAAAAAAAAAAAAAAGAAACGAGAAAATGAAAGAAAAACATGAAAACAAAAGGGAAAAAAATTACAAATGACAGTAAAGGAAGGTAATTAGGCCTATGAAAAACTTAGCACGTGAAAACTAACATGAAAAAAAAATAAGCGAATAAAAATGAAAAAAAAAACTGCTTATACGAAAGAGAGAAAAAAGAAAAGGTATATTTAAAAGAGAGAGAGAGAGAGAGAGAGAGAGAGAGAGAGAGAGAGAGAGAGAGAGAGAGAGAGAGAGAGAGAGAGAGAGAGAGAGAGAGAGAGAGAGAGAGAGAGAGAGAGAGAGAGAGAGAGAGAGAGAGAGAGAGAGAGAGAGAGAGAGAGAGAGAGAGAGAGAGAGATAACTCCACAAACCAAACTCCTCTTGTATTACGATGAAAAAAAAAACAACAACAAAAACGAGAAAAAAAAAGAACGAAATAATGTCTTTCTCAACGTGAACTCCGTAAAATTTATTGCGCATTACGATTCACACATTCGCTTCTTTCTTTTTAAAACTTTCATCACCAATCACCATCAATTATTTCATACCTTTGTTTTCCTTCCTCCCAAAGACTCACGTTGTGGTGCCCCGCGGAATTGGTATCACCTTTTCCTTCACTTTTTTAAAATTAAGATGCGAGTACAGGTGAGGAAGAAATTCTGTTACCTTTCCTGGCTACAGAGGACGAAAAAACGAGAGAGAGAGAGAGAGAGAGAGAGAGAGAGAGAGAGAGAGAGAGAGAGAGAGAGAGAGAGAGAGAGAGAGAGAGAGAGAGAGAGAGAGAGAGAGAGAGAGAGAGAGAGAGAGAGAGAGAGACCACACACACACCCAACCACCCACACACAAACACACACACACACACACACACACTCAAAAAACAGATAAGTCACCGATGTCAGTCTATCTCCTTCCTGTCTGTCTGTCTGCCCGTCCAAGTCTGCCACCTCCACACTAGTCACTCCACAGTCTCCACCAGCTTTTTGAAGTTTAATTAGGGAGGAAGGTGAATTCATTAAGGGATAACATGAGTGGAATAGAGAGAGAAAGAGAAAGGGGGCGGATAATGAGGGGACAAGAACAAAACACTGGAACAAAAGAACACCAGAACACGAGGCCATATGTAAAATAAACAGTGGAGGTGAAATGCTAGATACGTGGAGCGTGGACGGGAAAGCGGAGTGACGGAAGAGATCAAGATGGATTGAAAAAAATGTTCCCAAAGGCTCACTGTTCGATGGGGGAGCTGAAATGGAGAGCATGGGTGGCGAAGGGAAGGATGAAGGGGCGTGAATAAGTGAGGTATGGGTGAACATATTTTTTTTTTTTTTGACAGATGGTGCTGCCTTACGTTTGTCTTTTGTTTTGTTTGACTTTTTGAGTTTCAGATTTTTTTTTGTTTGACTTTTGACTTTTGAATTCTTGTTTATGTTTTAGGTTAGAAATTCAGCTAGTCAACTGTTTTCACTTTACTTTTTTTTTTTAGTTTCATTGCATTTTCGTCTTGTTTTTCCATTTCTTTCTAGTCTTACTTGCAAAGGAGTGGATGATGAGTGTAGTGGAGAGTAAAGTGGATGATGGTGGAGGAGGAGATATAGAGAAGTGAATAAGCCAACGAAAAGATCTTATTGATGGTTGAGGATGTATGAGATGATAAAATGAATAGAACAGTGGATGAGTAAAGTGGATGAGAGTGGAGGAGGTGTAGAGGAATTTTGTTGATGGACGAGGTAATACAGAAGTAGATGAGTAGAACTGAGCATAAAGTGGATGAGAGTGGATGAGAATACATACCATAGTAACAGTTGTGTGGAGAGGTATAAAGAGACTTTGTTGATGAATGAGGATGGATGATAAGATACAGATAAGTGGATGACGAGTGAAGTGGAGAGTGAAGGGAGTGAAAGCAGAGCAAGATACACAGAATAATGAAACTGGTGAAGGAAGATTTTGTTGATGGATGAACAGAGAGGATGAGTGGAGGGAAGTGGAGGAGAGAGTGAAAGCAGAAGGTAACAGAATCGTGTGAAGTGTGAAAGGTGAAAGGTATGAGGGCAGGTGAAGGGAGAGTGAGTCACCGTGAGTAAAAAAGCACACAGCAATCAGTGACGAGGAAAAGTAAGTGCACTCGTAAATCACAATAAATCAGAAGGACGAGACTGAACAATGGTTTAATTAATTTGATTTTTTTTTGTTCCACGTTACTTGGGGCAATTCAAACTTTCATTATTAAAGCGTTGTTATTTTCACCTCCTCCACACACACACACACACACACACACACACACACACACACACACACACACACACACAACGATGCAAGAGACACCCATTATCATAAATTGTCTTTGCTTTGCTTGCCTTGGTTTTCTTTTGCTACAATAATGTGAGCAACAGTCAAGTTTGTATTATCATTTCTCTCTCTCTCTCTCTCTCTCTCTCTCTCTCTCTCTCTCTCTCTCTCTCTCTCTCTCTCTCTCTCTCTCTCTCTCTCTCTCATGGGTTTTTCGTCGAGATTTTCCTCCTCCTCCTCTTCCTCCTTCTCTTTTCTTCCTCTTCCTTTTCCTCCTCCTCCTCCTCCTCCAGTTCAGTGACTGTCTTTTCGTCCTTTTACTTCATCCCTCCATCAGGCAAGCTTCCTCCACCTCTACCACTACCTCCTCCTCCTCTTCCTCCTTCTCTTCCTTCTCCTCTTCCTTCTCCTCTTCCTCCTTCTTCTCTTCCTCCTCCACTATCTGCTGCATCATCTCAGAGAACTTCTATCGATTCCTCCTGAGCTTGTCATAGTTTCTCTCTCTCTCTCTCTCTCTCTCTCTCTCTCTCTCTCTGATAACTTAAGCTCCATCCTTTTATTTTTCTCTATATATTTCTCTCTCTTCCTACGTACATTCCTCTCTCTCTCTCGTTTTCCTTTGTCTTCCCCCTCCTCCTACTCCTCCTCCTTCAGTTCTTCTTCATTCCTCTCCTCCAGTCGCTTGCCACACCTGCGTCTGATATATCAATCCCTCAGATCTTTCTCCCACGCTGTTCACATTTAGTAATTATGAACTGAAGCATACAACTTTTTTACACTTCACAGTAATCTCATTAATATCTCTTCTTTTCCCCTTAACACTCATATAGTCTCCCCTTCCTTCCTTCTCCATTCCTTCCTTTCTCTCTCTCTCTCTCGTGTGCAGTTCGTTATCAACACGTACTTCACACATACTCGCATATACAAAGTTATTCTCGATTGCTCTCGCCTTAAGCAATGTAACAGTAAAGACGGTGATAACTGGAGTAATTTCCCCTCCTTCCTTCCTTTCTTTTCCTTATACGTTCAGTTATTGTACACACACATTTATAAACACTCATACACACAAGTACACTTACTCTTCTTCGCTCTAATCTCCAAAAGCAACTAAGCAATGTAGTGACGTTAAAGATGAATTAAAATTTCCCTCCTTACTTTCTTCCTTTCTCTCGTGTAATTAGTTCTAATCCACACACACACACACACTCACACATATTCAGTTACTCTCCTTCACTATCGCCTCCTGAAAGTAAAATGTGATATAACAATAGTGCCAAGGACGGTGATAATTGGCGTTAATCTGACAGGTAACACAAGGAGAACTGCAACAGGTAAGGAAACACCTTTCTTCCCGCTGGTGTGAAGGGAAGGGCAGGTGAGTGTGAATTACAGGTGAATTAATAATGAATTGTTCACTGCCACCTGCCATGACGGAAGAGGAGGAGGAAGCGGAATAGGAAGAGGAAGAGGAAGAGGAAGAGGAAGAGGAAGAGGAGGATTAGGAGGAGGAGGAAAGGGATAAATGTTTATATTGAAGTCACATAAATTCCTGTCTCTCTTGCGTAAGGTGTCTCCTCCTCCTCCTCCTCCTCCTCCTCCTCCTCCTCCTCTTTCTTTACCTAAATTTTGTAGTAGAAATTATACAATGTACTTTATGATAAGCAGCCTCGTCAGGGTCAAAATGTCTGCTGCTGGCTGTTCTTCCTTTTGTACTCCTGAGTGTTCTTATTCTTTCTCCTCCTCGTCCTCCTTCTCCTCCTCCTCCTCTTCCTCCTTCTCTTCCCCCTCTTTTTCTTCTTCTTCTCCTTCCTTTTCCTCCTCTTCCTCGTTCACGAAACAAAAAAACAAAAACAGAGTAAAAAGCAGATCAACAAATGAACGTTCAAGTAGAAATGAAAAGATTAAGTTATATTCTTTTCTCTTTGAACTGACCTTTTTACTCTTTTATCCTCTACTCTCTCTCTCTCTCTCTCTCTCTCTCTCTCTTGCTCTCATGTACAAAAAGGCAATTCGTTCATAAAGGGGGAGAGAGAGAGAGAGAGAGAGAGAGAGAGAGAGAGAGAGAGAGAGAGAGAGAGAGAGAGAGAGAGAGAGAGAGAGAGAGAGAGAGAGAGAGAGAGAGAGGAGAAAAACATCAACTCAATTTCTCGGCTCCTTTCGTTCCTCGGGTGTTCAAAGGTCACTTACCACTTGTTCTATTACATTTATATCCTGGAGGAGAAGAGATACATAAGTAAACAGTCCAGAGATGTGAAAAGAGGGGAACTGTGTCGACCTTACGAGAGAGAGAATGCCACTTTACTATGAGAGCTGATTTAGCTACGTGTGTGTGTGTTAAGAGACGAAGATAGATAGACAGACAGACAGAAAATGAGAAAGGCATAAAATTGTCGAGAGAAAAAAACATTAATTCCAAACTGTCATTCAGATGAAAAAAAAAAAAAGGAGAAAAAGAGAAAAACACGCCAACACCTGTCAATTAAAACCGAATGAATACCTGCGTGGCGGGAGACCAGACGAGACTCATACCTGGCCGAGGAAAACACACCTGGAGAGAAAACAATACAATACATACAAGAACAAACACATCAATTTTCCCGCGAACACACGAACATAAGCCTCCCAAAGGACACACCAGCGCGGAAGAGTAATTACACGCTACGAGAAGAGAATGAGAGAGAGAGAGAGAGAGAGAGAGAGAGAGAGAGAGAGAGAGAGAGAGAGAGAGAGAGAGAGAGAGAGAGAGAGAGAGAGAGAGAGAGAGAGACTTTAATATATACACAGACGTCAAAACATTTCTAAAGAGGGTGGTGGGAGAATTCAGCGGTTCTCCTTGCACGTGAAGCAGCCGCGGGTCCCTTGCGATGGTGATGTGTCGGCGAGTGGGAATTAAGGTTCTTCAGCAGAGAGGAATGACTGTTTCTCTCTCTCTCTCTCTCTCTCTCTCTCTCTCTCTCTCTCTCTCTCTCTCTCTCTCTCTCTCTCTTTCCCCCGAAGTCCTTATTTCGTGTGAGTGGTTCGTCTCCAGGTGGATGAAGGAAACTGAGTCACTGATTTTGCTTTTTGTTGTTGTTATTTCCTACGTGTTTTTTTCTTTTTTCTTCTTCTCTTCTATTTTCTTTTTTTTACCCTTTATTTTTTGTTCTCGTTCCTCCTCCTCTTCCTAACTGAACCTAACCTAACCAAACCGAACCTAACATAACATAACCTAATCAAACCTGACATAACCTAACCTAACCAAATATAACCTAAAATAACCTAACCTAACTTGGCTGGGCGAGTAGGTGAGGCACTGCTTCACCTACAGGAGAGACATACTCCCCCCTTGCCGCTGCCTCTGCTCAGCGTGGCGCCGTCAGCTCCTCCGCTAACTTGGCCATGATTTAGACAAGTTGGCCGCGCGTGTCAGACATGATATATAACCGCATCGGAAACTCATTAAGACGAATAATCTGAGGTTAATTACAACTTTCCTCAATTATTGGCTATTGATCAGTGTATAGAGGAGACCTATGATCTTCCGACGTACGTGTGTGTGTGTGTGTATGTGTGTGTGTGTGTGTTACATTTTTAGTTTTCTTCTATGTTACTATGTTTTATTTGTATTGATTTTTTTGTCGTATTTCTTAGTTTTTTTTTGTAGATTTTATAGTTTTAAGTATATAAGACTTTTAGCTTTTATATTTATACTTTTTTTTTACTTTTATTGAAATCAATGTTTTTTTTTGTGGCATTTTATAGTTTCATTGAGTTTTTTAATGTTTGTATTATACCAGACATTATCTATCTGTGTGTGTGTGTGTGTGTGTGTGTGTGTGTGTGTGTGTGTGTGTGTGTGTGTGTGTGTGTGTGTGTGTGTGTGTGTGTGTGTGTGTTACAAAAGCACCCGTACCCAGCAATGAAACTTCAAGAGCGTTAGGAAAAATTATCTCAGACTACGCTGGTCACAGAAAACGGAATTCCAGAGCAAGACAGCCACGAACACAGCGGCGCGCCAGGAAAGATTAATCTGAATGTGTTTTTTTTTTTTTTTCTCTGATGCCTTTGATAGATCGGATTTTTTCGCTCTTTTCGAGTCGGTTATCGAGCGTGGCACGTCCAATAGTGTCGCTTTCATGGAGAGAAAAAAGAATAAAAATGATAAAATCGGCCTTATTGTCATGAACACGCGATAAAGATAGACAGACAGACAGATACAGCGCTCACACACACACACACACACACACACACACACACACACACACACAACGAAGTTAGAATAGAGACTTGTGATGCCGGGATGAATTTTAGCTTTTTCCACTCCAGCAAGTAAGTCAGGTTTGCGTCCATCCAAAGATTTATTGTTGGGAAAAAAGCGGCACGAATAATATTGCATTTAGAGAGATGAATTAAAACAATGAGGGGATGGAGGAGGGAGAGCCAGTGCGGAGGCGGCAGTGCTGCTTCGCCATTCAAATAAGACGACAAGGAATATGCATTAAATGTTCCTCTCATTTAATTGTTCTCCGCTATTAATTCAAGACGGGAGCTGTTTTCAGACTCACTTCAAACACGGCTGCTGGAAAGGCTGGGGAGACTGGAAAGCGTCGTGGGGAAGGAGGCCAGGCGGGGCACGGCGATGCTGGAATGACCTCAGCTTGACTGGAACCCTTAGGCGATGTTGTTTCATAGTTATCAAGGAGGAAAGCACTGAAGAATATTACTCTGTTACCTCCACTTATCAAAACAATTCAAGGAGAGTCTTACGGAACTTCGCACGACTCACGAGATTTAAAAGGTTAGATAAATTTACGAAAGAGAATAGATGGAAACAGATAGGGATGTTTAATACAGGAACTGCCACGTATAGACCTCATGGCTTCTTGCAGTCCCTTTATGTTCTCATGTATAAACAGCCACAAATCAGTACGTAATTAGTACATGGCAGAATGAACACCTGTACACGAAACAGAACGCTCAGGTGAAAAATAAATTACGTACGTGGTTATAGAACAGAGAGCGAGAGCGAGAGAGAGAGAGAGAGAGAGAGAGAGAGAGAGAGAGAGAGAGAGAGAGAGAGAGAGAGAGAGAACCTGCGTAAAGAAAAGCCAAGAAACCAAGAAAAACTCATGATTCTTGTACCGATAATTCTTTTACTTTCCAATAATAACAGATTTCATATACAGCCAAGGAGAGACAAGAAGGAAGAGGGAAGGGAGAAATAAAAAAAAAAATTATAATAAATAAAATAAAGAGAAGGAGAAAGAAGTGGAGGAAGAGAGGGAGGGAATCGGAGAAACGCAAGAGGAGGCGAATCAGGGAAGAGTAGTCGAGGGAGAGAGGGAGAGAGAGAGGGAAAGGCTAAGGAAGGGGAGACTGTCCGCTGGGAAATAATTTATTGAAGTGAATGAAAATAAGCGGCTCCTGGGTGAACTATGTCTTCGGGATCAGAATTTTGCATCAGCGGAGGAGGAGGAGGAGGAGGAGGAGGAGGAGGAGGAGGAGGAGGAGGAGGAGGAGGAGGAGGAATGAAGAAGGAGACGAAAAAGGTGATGATCGTAAAGCAAAGCAAATTTAATTCAGACGATAATAGTAGTAGTAGTAGTAGTAGTAGTAGTAGTAGTAGTAGTAGTAGTAGTGGCGGTGGTGGTGGCGGTGGAGGCATTCATCAAACGGAAATACAAACTTAGAAAAAAAAATATATTTTCCCTTTTTCTTCCCTCCAAAAAAAATTGTTAAAACTAAACTAGAAAAAAAAAAATTTGATACATATATTTTATTTTCACCTCAGAGGAGGGGAGAGAGAGAGAGAGAGAGAGAGAGAGAGAGAGAGAGAGAGAGAGAGAGAGAGAGAGAGAGAGAGAGAGAGAGAGAGAGAGAGAGACGAGGAAACCTATCGAGAAATCAACTTGTTATTTTTTCACAATTTTCCCCTTTTTTTCAATACTACATCCATCACCAGCTTGGGATCGATGGCTGTCAGGTCTCCCCGCTTCCCTTTCCCGACCTGACGCGAGCACAGGTAACTTGTGAATATTTTATAACCTTGATATTACCCAGAGACACCGTGGACTCCTGAGCGATGCCACTTTCTGCATAATTTACATTCTTTCGAAGGGGATTCCAGCTCCTGAAGGGGACGGGGCGTGCTGGGTCCTCGCTCCGTGCCTGCGTGATGGGCTTAGATGGACGAGTGGCTCTGCTGTCTGTGTGTCTTCTTGTGTCTTATAATTCTTACTGTTTTGTTTATTTGATATAGTTTTTGTAGCGTGTATGTTTATTAAAATGCACTAAATATTTGTACAGGTGTAGAAGTACTGTCGAGTTATAGAATACATGATAAATAGAAGATAAATACAGCTAAATGATTCAAGGACATTACAGAAAATTTAAAAAAGGTTAAAATTGAGCTGTGTCTGTTTGTCTATCTCTCTGTCCTGTCTGTCTGTCTCTCTACTCTTTCTTCTGTTTGTGTTTTGTTCGTTTGTCTCTTTGTTTATTTGTCCTTGTTTCCGTTTGTTTATTCTTCTTTCTGTTTGTTCTTCAGTATGTCTGTTTGATATGATGATCTTTGTCTATGTCTGTTTGGGGATAATTTTTTGTTTATGATTTTTTTTGTCTGTTATGATGTCTGTTTCTGTGTGTGTGTGTGTGTGTGTATGTGTGTGTGATGTTATTTTATGTCTCCGTGTAAAATACCTTTCCTATCTGTCAGTCTGTCTATCTGTTTGTCTGACATGATGGTCTGTCCCTCTGAACTCTGCTCCATCTATCTGTCCGCTTCCCTGCAAACCTGTCTAAATAAAAATCACAACACTTAACCAAACCAACAAAAAAACAACAACAAAAAAACAACAAAAATCCAGTGACAAGGTGCAAGAAAACACGAGACAAGAGAAAGAGAGAGAGAGTCAGGGAGAAAGAGAGACAAAAGACAAAAAAAAAAAAAATAAAGGAAATATAAACCACTTTCCATCTTTTCTTTCCCTTCCACCTCCACTGACTCTCCACATCTTCTTCCCAACCTCGTCCATCACTTTGCCTTCCTCCTCCTCCTCTTCTTCTTCCTCCTCCTCCTCCTGCTTGCTACGCCCCGTCGCCTCACACGTAAGTCTTCGCTCCTACGCATGCCAAATTTTACTCCCTCAAAGTGCAAAGCAAAGAGATATTCATTCGTCGTCCTGGTCTCTCTCTCTCTCTCTCTCTCTCTCTCTCTCTCTCTCTCTCTCTCTCTCTCTCTCTCTCTCTCTCTCTCTCTCTCTTTCAGTCTTTCTTTTTACGTGGCCTAGTGCAGAAAGAGAGAAAGAGAGAGAGAGAGAGAGAGAGAGAGAGAGAGAGAGAGAGAGAGAGAGAGAGAGAGAGAGAGAGAGAGAGACATCTGTTCCCTTTAAATAAATACAAACCAATAACGACTGAAAAATTCTCTCTCTCTCTCTCTCTCTCTCTCTCTCTCTCTCTCTCTCTCTCTCTCTCTCTCTCTCTCTCTCTCTCTCTCTCTCTTTCAGATCATGCAGGTAAAACGAAGGAAAGGAGGGAAGAAAAAAGAAAGAGAAAGAAAGAAAAAAGAATGAAGGAAAGAAAAAATGTAAGCAAGCAAGAGAGAAAGGAAGGAAGGGAGGAAGGAAGGAAGGAGGGAAGGAAGAAGGAAGGAAGAACGAAGGAAGAACGAAGAAACAGAAAAAATGGAAAGAAAAGGAAGGAAGGAAGGAAGGAAAGGAAAAAAAAACAGAAACGAAAGAAGAGAGAAAGAAAGAAAGGGAAGAATAAATAAATAAACAAATAAATAAAGTAAATAAGTAAGGAAGGAAGGAAAGAAAGAAAGAAAGCAACACAGTGTCTCCATACATACCAAGAACACATCACACAGACAGCAAACACGTGACAAATCCCTAGAAACTATCTTCAACATATCTCCCACTACTTAATTTACACCTACACTTACTCCCTTCTCTTCATACTCCCCACACATCAAGCGTCCCTTAACTCTCCCTCTCCCTCTCCCTCTCTCTCCTCTCTCTCTCTAGCATCCAGCCGAGAGGAAAATCTTGAGATAAGGTTTCCCAGTCAGAGAAATGACAGAACCAGCTTTATCTTCCCGAGTCTCTGTGTGTCTTCCCGGTGATGCTAGCGGGAAGATGGCATTCGGGCATTCTTCTTCCTTCTCTTCCTTCCTTCCTTCCTTCCCTCCTTCCTTTCTTTCCTTATTTCTTGGTCTTTCCATCTCTCCTTTCCTTGTGCAGCCTCTTTATCTCTTTCTCACTTGAAGAATAGGTTCACATGTGGAGTTCTCTCTCTCTCTCTCTCTCTCTCTCTCTCTCTCTCTCTCTCTCTCTCTCTCTCTCTCTCTCTCTCTGATATAATTAACACCCCGGCTTTCATAACATTCTTAGTATACACATTTAATTTCATTTCCTCGTAGTATTTTCTCACACAATATGACTTGTTTTCAGTAAGTTAAGTTCCCCTCCAGAAACCGAAGACACCAATGCTTTTCCGGGAATTTAGAAGCTCAAGAGGTTGTAATTATTTAGCCACCTTTCTCTCTCTCTCTCCCTTTCTCTCTCTCTCTCTCTCTCTCTCTCTCTCTCTCTCTCTCTCTCTCTCTCTCTCTCTCTCTCTCTCTCTCATGGATAGATGGATAAATGAATACACACACACACACACACACACACACACACACACACACACACACACACACACACACACACACACACACACACACACACACACACACAGAGAGAGAGAGAGAGAGAGAGAGAGAGAGAGAGAGAGAGAGAGAGAGAGAGAGAGAGAGAGAGAGAGAGAGAGAGAGAGAGAGAGAGAGAGACTCCACATAAAAACACAGCATCATGCCACTAAGTCAACTCTCTCTCTCTCTCTCTCTCTCTCTCTCTCTCTCTCTCTCTCTCTCTCTCTCTCTCTCTCTCTCTCTCTCTCTCAGTCAGCACAAACGGACAAATTATAATCCTCAAATCTGTCTCGGTATCAAGTTTACAATCTTCTCTTAGTCTTCATCAGTGTCTCTTGTGTTCCTTTAGATTTTAGAGGGCGAGGTGCAGAAGGGAAGCGAGGAGAGAGGGAGGCTGCGGGGCTGTCAAGTGTGTCTTAGCAAGTGAGAGGTATGTTGACCAGTGACATTTTGCTGTGTGTGTGTATGTGTGTGTGTGTGCAGGGGGGGGGATGTATTGACTTTACGGGTGTTTTTTTGCATGTATATTCTGATTTATTTGTATTTTTTTAGTTTACTTTTTTGTTATTTTCACGTGTGGTCTAAACTCGATTAGTACTTAATGGTGTTTTTTTCTTTTCTTTTCTTTTTTTTTTTGCTTATAGGTTATAGTTGTTTTTTTTTCAAGTTTTGTTATTTTTCTTTTGGTTAGCGTGATAAATTTACGTGTGGTTTGTTAAAGGATAGTTTTTCTTGTACTATACTTGAACAAACAACAAAACCATCACCTTTTCTATAGCACTCCAATATACATCTAATCTTTCTTCAACATTTCGCTTTAACACTCAAACATACATACATCAAATCTTTCTCCAACTTTCCACTTCACTCAAAAATCCACGAAATATTTCCTTCCAAGCGTTTCCCTCGTTAGCTTCTCCTCCTGTGAAGCGTGTCGGGCCCAGCGCAAGATTTCCTCCCCAGACACCTCGCCTCGCACGCCGCTGACCCAGAGAGACCATCAGCTGCCTGTCATCGCCTGCAAGTAACCGAGATCAGCACGCCTCTCTCGCATCCCCCTTAGGACTGTATTCTTAAACACTAATACGCTGCACTACTTTCAAAGGGCTCTAGTTGAAGCTACACGGTTTTTTTCAAGTGTTTTTCATAGTTCTAGTGTGCAAAATAAAATAGAATCTACTTTATTAACAAGAGAAACACACTTGAGAACCGGGCTAGTCGTCCCTGTGGCTTGTGAAAATAGTCGTGATGATGACAGAGCAATGCGTTTCTAAATATGGACCTCAGAAGCGACACGGGGAATCTCAACGCTGGATCTCGTCGTATTCTTCTCAAGACTGCGCGTGAAGGTTCATTACCACCGCAGCAGGCACGGAATTCGCTTAAACCTTGAGTGCATGTTAGGTTTTCCGCGCGCCGCACCGCCAGATGTCGCTTCGCTGGTCCCGCACGCCCACACGCGTCACCTCAGGACACAAAGCTGGCCACGAACAGACAGCACGAAGGAGACTTTGAATTACCTCTCATAGTGGAAAAGAGAGAAAAAAAAAAAAAAAAAAAAAAAAAAAAGTGAAAAATGATTTTTTTTTTTTTAAACTTGGTTATTCAGATGATGCATCTTACTTCTTGGTGTCCGTCCCTCTAACGCTTTTTTATATATATTTTTTTTTTAATTTTTAGTACTCAGTGCGATTCCAGGAAAGGTGAAGGAGGCGCAGGACAAGTGCCCTTCGGTGGCGACTCAAGACCCTGCAGGAGTCACGGCGAAAGAGAGAGGGGAAGAAAGAGACAGAGGAGGAGGAGGAGGAGCAGGAGGAGGAGGAGAAAAGGAAGAAATAGGAGAAGGAAGAGAAGGAAAGGAATAAACAAAAAAAAAATGAAAGAACAGGAAGAAAGGAAGACGCAGACTGCAGAGGAGGAGGAGGAGGAGGAGGAGGAGTAAAAAAAAGTAGAAGTATCAGAAGCAATAGAATGAGAAGAGAAGCGGAGGAGGAGTTGGAAGAGAACAAGAAACGCAGAGAGGGAGGAGGAAGAAGAGAGGAGGAAGAAGAAAGAAGAAACGTGTCCCTAGTGGCTCTTCCCATCCCACCGTCACGATCTTTAACGTTACCAAGAGAACAGGACAGAAAAAAGAAAGAGAAGGAAAAGGAAAGGAAAACTCGCACAAAAGGAGGCGAGTCTTGGGTTTTAGATTAAGTTTCCGTGAGTTTCCTTTCACGTGTAAGTTGCTTCCTTGCTTTCACTCGGAATCTGAAAAGCACTTGATGTTATCTCGATATTACAAGGGAAGAGAGGAAGAGGTAAGGGGAGGAAAGAATGAAAGAAGGAAGGAAAGAAGAAGGAGAAGAAGGAGGAGGAACAGAAGTGGAAAAAGATGAAGGTGATGAAAGTGGAGAAGAAGAAGAAGAATAAAGAGAAGAAAAGACTGAAAAAAAGGAGAGAGAAGAAGAAGAAGAAGAAGAAGAAGAAGAAGAAATAATAACTACGACGACAACAACAACAACAACAACAACAAAAACAACAGGAAAAAAAAACAGACAAGATTCAAGACAAAAGGAGACATTTCTTCTTTACAATGAAGAGAAAGTGATCGTTTTCGTTAAAGCATCAACAATACTTACAATACAGGTACATGATACGTAAAAAGCACCTTCTCATTACACTCATCCCTCAGTGAAGCACGTGGCAATTCGATATGTCCACTTGATAGTTAAGAAACCCACACAGTACCTTAGTTCATCCTCTAACTAATAATGACACTTCTTATCTTTATTTCAGCAACTCTGGCCAGTTTTGCTTATCGAAAATGAAACTACAAAAGCACTGAGAAAACTTCACTTAATACACAATAACGCATTTGGCTGTGTGGCTTTTCAAAATAACCCACATAATCATTACATTACAACACCAAGAGGCCACAGCAATTGAAGGACTGACCGCGAAAAAGTGCACTCGTTATTATTTCCCCTTCGCAACCCCAACGTACACGAGATAATTATATATTATACCAGCTAAGAGGCCACAATAGTTGAAAGGTTAAGACCCCAAAAAATCCATACCCCTCATTGTCTCCCCCTTGAGCAGAACAAGCAATAGTTAATCACCTGAGAGAACAAAGCCTGACGCGTTCCCTCCTTCCCTCGCCTGCTCACAAGACAAGACAAGACAAGCTAGAGATTCTTCCCGGCTAATGAAATGACCAGGTGCGCTCCACGACTTAATTAGGGCGCGTCTTGTTATATACCTTTTGATACTCGCGTAATTAAGGAGGTTTATTTTGCTTCCGGCGACAGCGACGACATCTACCTTCACCATGTGTGTGTTACAGGTGAGATACAACTGGATGGAGTTAATTACGAGACCTACCTGCCTCGAGGACAATGGGATCACCGTCGCCAATTACGGTGCCCACCTGGGATGTCTGAACAAACACCTACACGCCCCTCGAACCGCCGCTCCCGCCCCTCACTCACTCACTCAACGGCGCCTGACAAACTGATTCCTCGCTGCTTTGTCACTTATGCAGAGATACGTGGATGTGTACAGAGCGAGAGCGAGAGAGAGAGAGAGAGAGAGAGAGAGAGAGAGAGAGAGAGAGAGAGAGAGAGAGAGCCTGAGGACAGTTCTTAGTCGAGGCTTTGAGAAGTGACAAGAGCATGAATCATGTTAGTCAGTTTTTTACCTCATTTTCTGGAGTTTCAGAGAGAGAGAGAGAGAGAGAGAGAGAGAGAGAGAGAGAGAGAGAGAGAGAGAGAGAGAGAGAGAGAGAGAGAGAGAGAGAGAGAGAGAGAGAGAGGCTGAAGGGGATGGTTGATACGCGGAATAAGAGAGAGGAAGAGGGGGCGGTAGCTAACCAGAATTAATACCACCAATATATCAACATAGTTTTGTTAGCAGTCGATGCATAAAAACAAAAGAATTTCTCTCTTTTTTCCATGTCTTTAGAGAGAGAAAAAAATCTTAATTCGTTCTTTTCATTCAATTTTTCAGTTCAAATTCGTTATTGTTAATATAAAAATCGATGGATAATTTGTTTAGGTGAGTGTATGAATCAAACTCTCTCTCTCTCTCTCTCTCTCTCTCTCTCTCTCTCTCTCTCTCTCTCTCTCGTTCATAAAACTATCAATATCTTCAACCCTGGTCATATATATTACTTGGAAATAAAGAAAAGAAGAAAAATAAAGAAACAAACAAAGAAAAAGTAAATAGAAAAATAGAAAAAGAAAATAAATAAAAAAAAAAAACCCACCGACCTTTTACAATTGTTGCTTTCCAAATTTTTTTGTTGCAGTTTTGACGTCACGCGAACCAAGTGACGTCACAGAATTCTAGATGACGTCATGAGCGCAGAATGACGTCTCCAGCTTGCATGACGTCACGACCTTTCCCGCTCAGTTAAAGGGACGGGAGTATGAGGCGTTGAGCATAGCAAAGGAAAGGTGAGGATGAAGGTGAAGGGAATTAAGATGATAAGATGATGCTAATACAAGACATGAAGGTTAAGAGAAGGAAGAGGGAGATGAGCCGGGAACAGGAGAAGGTGAGGGTGATGAGGAAGGTGAAGAGGGGGAAGTGGAAGAGGAGTTGAGAACACAAGGAAAATAAGAGTAAGGAAGATGAAGATAAAGAAGGTGACGAGGAAAGTAATGATTAACAAAAAGAAAAGAGCAAAAATAAGAATGAAAGAAAAAAGGAGAGAGAGAGAGAGAGAGAGAGAGAGAGAGAGAGAGAGAGAGAGAGAGAGAGAGAGAGAGAGAGAGAGAGAGAGAGAGAGAGAGAGAGAGAGAGAGAGAGAGAGAGAGAGTAAAAAAAAGTATAAAGAAAACTGTACATCTTTTAACCCTGCGAAGAAAAGCGAGAGAGAGAGAGAGAGAGAGAGAGAGAGAGAGAGAGAGAGAGAGAGAGAGAGAGAGAGAGAGAGAGAGAGAGAGAGAGAGAGAGAGAGAGAGAGAGAGAGAGAGAGAGCTAATTTAAGCTTATTTGAATTTATATTGAAGAAGTTACTTGCTTACTTTGCTCCTCTTTCCTCTTTGTATACTAACCACCCAATTGAGAGGCGGAAACAGCCCTTTAAACGCAACTTCTCCCTCCACTACGGAATTCTCAGGTTGGGTGGAGGAGAAGCAATTTCCGACTAGTGTGAGGAAAGAGTGTTGGTTTCATTTTCTTTTACCAAGTAATACGAGACGCCTCAGGAAGTGACGGAAGAAGCGAGGAGGCTTTTGTAATATGTGAAAGAAAGAATAGAGGTTGTGTGTGTGTGTGTGTGTGTGTGTGTGTGTGTGTGTGTGTGTGTGTGTGTGTGTGTGTGTGTGTGTGTTATAATACATGGCTTCACACACACACACACACACACACACACACACAATTAATTTATTGACACACGAGCAAAATAAAATAATACAAGATAAATCATAAACAATAAAGTACATGATATAAAATGGCAAAACAGAACATAGCAGAGTGAATCCAGTGTCCAAACAAGCACACACACATACACACACACACAGAAACCCAATCCTCAGAGTCTAGTCCCTCTCCACTCAGCACTCCAGTCTTTAGCAAGCACTCCAGCCCATCCTTTCCTTAACCAGCGGCAAAACACAGGCAAGACAAAGCGAGCGTGTAATTACCGCAGCCTCTTCGCAAATTAATCTGGTTCAAATTAATCAGGAGGACCATTACGCCTTTTCAAATGGAACTATTATGCAAGGAGGCTAAAATGCAAGCTACTGTTAATGCCTGCTCCTAAATCTCAGCCCGGGAGAAATCAGGAGGGCTTGCGAGGTTCCTGTGACGCGTCTAGTGAGGAAAGGGAGTCTTTAACAGTACTGGACTAAGAGCAATGAGGCGTAATGGAGGTGAACGAAGGCAGATCATGAATATTTACCGAAAAATGTTACTGTGAAAAGGGAAAGGAAAAAAAAATGCGGGTAAAGATCAGGAAGACTTGTGAGGTTGCTGCAATATCTAATGAGGAAACGAAGTCTTAGTAGTACTGGGATACGAGAAATGATATGTAGTGGAAGTGAACGAAAGCAAATTATATACAAGATGATAATTCAAGGGCTGAAGTTGGTGTAGAGAAAAGAAAAGAAGATGCAGGTAAGAAAAGTTGAAAAGAGAGAGAGAGAGAGAGAGAGAGAGAGAGAGAGAGAGAGAGAGAGAGAGAGAGAGAGAGAGAGAGAGAGAGAGAGAGAGAGAGAGAGAGAGAGAGAGAGAGAGAGAGAGGTTCACAATACCACCATTACAAAACCATAACAAAACGAGTAATGAAAAGACACCAGATTATGAAGTTTAAGATGCAATGCTCTCCTATTCACTCTCACTCACTCATTCACCATAAATTAAATATTGCAGAGTTTTCTCCAGCTTGTTTTTAGTCCTGCTCCTCCCTCTGCCTCTCCCTCCCCTTCCTCCTCACCATTAGTCGGGTCGGTGGGCAGACACGCTCCCTCATGAAGCCACAAACTCACTAAAAACAAATGGCTGGTTTTCCTCTCACTCTCTTTCTTACTTCCTTCTAGTCTCTATTGTCGCTTCTCCCGCCAAATTCAGCCTTTCCTCTTCCTCCTCCTCCTCTGGTGCTGCTCAATAACCCACCTTCCTTGTCTGCCTCTTTTAATTCTGTGTAATTTTTAGCATCCAGCTCCGGTCTTTATGTTTCCTTTCCGCCTCGTGGTTCGCTGGCACACAATATTAAACCCCCCAAAACATTCTCACTATTACATACCAGAGTTTGGGATTCGTGAAAGCGTTACCGTGTTTCCCTACTATTACCGAAACTCCTTATCCCTCCCCCATACTCTTGACACTCCTTCTCCTCACCTGCCCAGCCTCGTGACCCTCCTTCCCCTCACCTCCGAAGCCTCGTGACCCTCCCTCTTCGCCTCCCCAGCCTCCTCACTCTCCCCTCGCATCCCCAGTATCAAAACCCTTCTCCCCTCACATCCCTGTTATCAAGACCCTTCCTTCCCTCACCTGCCCAGTCTCAAGATCCTCCCTTCACCTCCCCAACCCCCTCACCCTCACCTCCCCTGAATTCTGATCCCCAACTCTTTACCTCCCCCGCTTTTCACCATTCCTTTCCTTACCCATCATCCTCCTCACCCTCCCCTCACCTTTCCAGTCTCTCCCCTCACCTCAGCACCTGTCGCACCTGTTTACCTGTGCCAATAAGGAAGTATGGCATTCCAGGTGCAATATGCTTCCTGTAATTACCTCTGCTCCTGCAACGCCTCGCCGTCTCTGCCCACGCCTTTCCTGCCCCGCTGAGGTAAAGGTGGGGAACGTAGGGAAACAGGTCTCTCTCACGATAGTAGAGAGAGAGAGAGAGAGAGAGAGAGAGAGAGAGAGAGAGAGAGAGAGAGAGAGAGAGAGAGAGAGAGAGAGAGAGAGAGAGAGAGAGAGAGAGAGAGAGAATTATACAAACGAACAAAAAAATAAACGAAAACATACAAATAAATGAACAGACAACACAGACACAGACAAACAATCGAACACAAAGAAAGACAGACAGACAGATAGACATACAGAAAAACAAAACAAACAAACATAAGCAAAACAAACTAAGAAAAAGAAAAAAACATCAATTCAACATCACTTTAATTCATTTCACTCACCTCCTCTATCCCCCTAAAAATAAATGAATAAAATAAAACAAAACAGTTAATAAAAAAAAACAAAAACATAAAGGAAAGAAGGAGAAAAGGTCAAAATCACCGCCACAGTTATACAAGTCAGGATTATTTTCTAGAGCAAAGGAATCTATTTACCCTCACAACTTTCCAGACCTGAATGTTATCAAGTCTGATATTTTGCTAATCTGACCTCGGTGCCTCCCCTGCTACCCTCCCTCTGTCCCTCTCTCTCTTGCTCTCTCTCCCTCTCCCTCTCCCTCTCCCTCTTGCACCTTTAACGCGGGGAACTGGACTGGAGCACGCGAGTCTGATAATGCGTCTGAACGATCATTTACCGACGAAAGTTACTGTAAAAAAGGCAAAAGAAAAAGAGACGCAGGTGCAAAGAAAGCAGGAAAATACGTGAAAATTGTTTACCTTGGAGAGAGAGAGAGAGAGAGAGAGAGAGAGAGAGAGAGAGAGAGAGAGAGAGAGAGAGAGAGAGAGAGAGAGAGAGAGAGAGAGAGAGAATGTACGTACAAACTTTACTGATTAATTTACGTCCATTTGCCAAAGTCATGACCTAACATTGCAAACTTTCCTCACACACACACACACACACACACACACACACACACACACACACACACTGAGTATGTAAAGAAGCCAAAGAGAGAGAGAGAAAAAATATAAAATAGAAACCAGTTCACTACCATTAAAAAGAAAATAATACGAACCTAGTGTTGGTTCAGGTGTCGCTGTTAAGGTTCACAGGTAAACCTTTTAAACCTTTCATTATTTACTGGAAGAAGGAAAGGAAGAAGAAAGGAGAACGAGTAGAAGGAAAAGAAGAGGGAAAAGAAGGAAAAGGGAAAAGGGGAGTACGAGAAAAAAAAAAGGAGAAGGGATACGTGAAGGAATGGGGAAGAAAAAGGGAGGAGATGAAAAGGGAGAAAGAAAAAGAGGATGGAAAGGAGTATAAGGAAAATGGAGAAGAAAAATAGAGGAAAAGGAGGGGAAAAAGGAAAGAAAGAGAAAAGGAAGAGGAGGAATGGGAAGAAAGAGAAGGAGGAAATGGAAAAAGAAAAAGGAAACGGAAAAAAATAAGGAAAGAAAGAAGGAAAAAAAGGAGGCAGAAGGATACACTGAAACTGAAGTCAAAGGAGAAGAAAGGGAAAATAAAGAATAAAGGAAAAGGAAAAAGAAACGCAGAAGGAAAATAAGGAGAAAAATAAGGAAGCAGAGGAAGAGGGAAGAATATGAAGGGGGATGTGGGGAACGGAAAGAAGAAGAGGAAGGGAGAGGAGAAGAAGAAAGGGAAGAAGGAAAAAGAGAAGTAAGGGAGCTAGAGAGAGAGAGAGAGAGAGAGAGAGAGAGAGAGAGAGAGAGAGAGAGAGAGAGAGAGAGAGAGAGAGAGAGAGAGAGAGAGAGAGAGAGAGAGAGAGAGAGTTAATATTCCGGACTTAATAAGAATGATGTGACTCGTGATAATGAAAAATGACAAGGAAGGAAAGATTTAATGAGAAAATGAATGACTGTGTGTGTGTGTGTGTGTGTGTGTGTGTGTGTGTGTGTGTGTGTGTGTGTGTGTGTGTGTGTGTGTGTGTGTGTGTGTGTGTGTGTACAGTTAAAATGTGGCAAATTAAACCAAATTCCACTCATTCCACATAACACTCAACGTTCTTCTGAATTTTAAATCGTAATATTAACTTTTTCACTCCACCCGCAACCACCATCACATCCACAACTCCACGCTTACTACATCCACGGCATGCCCATCCACTTCTCCACTCATGACAGGTACCTTTATCTCTCCATCACCACAAGCGCAACTCCACCCTCACCACATCCACATCATTCCCATCCACTTCTTCACTCAACATGTACAGACACACATACGGTGGATGAAAATACACGAAGGTAATCCACGCGAACAAAAAACGTAATCACTTCCACATTTTCTAAAAATTGAACGAAAAAAAAGAAAAAAAAAAATCAAACACAAATAAAGTTGATAATTCTAATCCTTCTTTCATTCATTTAGATAAAAATCATAAAAAAAAAAAATCATAAAAAACATCAAATAAAGTTAATAATTTCAATCTTTCTTTCATTCATTCGGATCGAAGCTCAACCTATAACCAGACCTGTTTACTTGTCTGTCTGGCCGCCTGTCTGTCAGTTAATCTTGCCGCCTCTCAGCCCCACATTAGCCAATCAGAAGGAAAAAAGCATGAGAGGAAATCCACCAATGACAGGCCGCCACGGATAGCGACAGCCAATCACAAATATCCCGCGGCTGATCATGCGAACCGGAAAATTACTCTCATATCATTTCCACCTGAGGAATTCGCACCTCAAATCACATGAGGAAGCGCTGACCACATACGCCCCCCCCCCTCTCTCTCTCTCTCTCTCTCTCTCTCTCTCTCTCTCTCTCTCTCTCTCTCTCTCTCTCTCTCTCTCTCTCTCTCTCTCTCAGCATGCACACCCCACTCCCACAATCCGTCAGAGAGTTTATTAAGCTCATCTCAGTGAAACGTTAGGCACATTAAAAGTTTGCTCAGAACATTTCCTCCAGCTACAATATGATGCCCACAGCTTCCCCGCGACTCCCTGACGGGCCTTTCCTCCCTCTGAAGCATTCCTGTCCTTCCTCAGCCTGACAAGGGGCGAAGACGTGGGTTGACTCTCCTCTCCTCTCCTCTCCTAGTTGGTCGTATAGTGAGGGAAGGTGTGTGTGAGTTTCGTGTTCGTCATAAAGTTTTGGTGAGATGTTAGATAAGAAGCGTTAGGTTTTGTTGGAGTGTCGTGAACATTAGAAGGGGTGGGTTAGGAGTGGCTAAGTTGGTTTGTTTGGCTTGGATTTTGTGAGTTTGTGTTTCTCTCTCTCTCTCTCTCTCTCTCTCTCTCTCTCTCTCTCTCTCTCTCTCTCTCTCTCTCTGCCCTCCATTAAGGGTAACAAGGCCAGCACTGGTATTAACACAGAGACGAGTGAGTTGCCTCCTCTGCCGCTCTGTATCCCTGGTAACGGCACAAGTCAGGGCAGGTGGTGGTGGTGGTGGTGGTGGTGGTGGTGGTGGTGCTTAGTGGGGCTCAGATACATCCTTCCCCACATATTAAGTTATTCATATACTCCTACAAGAAATAAATTACTCTTTTTTATTAGTTTCTCTGTGTTAAACCTCTCTGTTTCAATGATTATTTCTTTAAATCTTTTTTTCACCTGTCGCCATTCCACCTACCTATCTTTCTTCTCGTATCTTCGCTTTTTTACTGCATTTATCCATATTTACTATGTTTCCACTCTTAAACCTTATTATTTCTCTTTTCACCATCCCTTCTCTCTCTTTTCATATTCCCTTCGCTCCTCTTCACAAACCTCTCCCTTTGACCACTAATGACAAAACAGCACTTGCAGTCCTAAATAACTCTAGATTACTTCACTTGGCAGAAATAGCATTAAAGACTCGCAGTGGGCGGACGGCAGCATCAACAGGCATCACCACTGATCCCTTTCGTAGTCTGAACATGTAGCGAGCTCTTGTGATTACCGCTTCAATCAAGGCTATCAAATTTTGCGCCAGTCTCCGCTCAACGCCTAGCTTGCATCCCAATTTTTTTCCGGACAAACTTTTACGATTATACTTGCGCTTGCAGACCCGACAGGCGGAGCAACACGTGGCAAGCTCGCCCAGTGTACACCGAGTTGGCAAAGTACTAGCTGAATTCACGAGAGATTAATCACACGAGGGAGCGATTGGTGAACGTGAGAACAGCGAACTCATAGCAAATGCAGACAGGTGATGCAAGAGAGGTGTGGCTGGCGGGGACTGACTGGGCAGGTAAGGTACAGCAAGACGGGATAGGACAGGTAGATTTGAAGAGTGCAGTCAGTTGAGAGAATAATAGGTAGGTTTGAACGGAGTAGGTTGAGATAAGGCAAGGAAGAGGTAAGGGGGAAGGGTAGGACAGGTAGATTTGATTAAGGGAGGATAAGCTAGGGCAGGTAAGGTTGAAGGCAGGTAGGTCTGAACAGGGCAGGCTAAGATGAGGCAAAAACAGAGAGCAGGTAGGACAGGTAGGTTTCAATAGGGCGGGTTAAGGTGAGGCAGAAACAGAGTGTGGGCAGGACAGGTGGGCGGGGGGCGAGGACAGGGCCAGACAGACGTTCCTGGTATCGCCACTTGCCGTAAACTGGCGAGGAAATGTATGCACGGCGCGCCAAGCGGATGAATTGTTTGGTGAAAGTTTTAATTACACGTGTTTCTGCAGCCATTAGTGCAATACCAACTTTTATGGGCGTGATGATTAATTAAATCCTGCCTGATGGAAAACAAAGGAAACACATCTCACCTCTCAGTGTGCGTGTGCTTGTCCGCTATGGGAATAAATAAGTATATAGACAGGTAACTAGTTAGCTATTAATGAACTATCTATCTATCTAGCTAATCAGTAACTCAATGAACTGAATACGTAGAAAAACATGACAAAAAATACCCAAAAAAGGAACATATGAATAAAATAAATGAAATAAACGATAAACAAAACAAATGAACTAAAAAGAATAACAAATTCACATACAAACACACGGACAAAAAAAAAAAAAAAATCACAAATAAAATAACCACAAAACATCCTTCGAAGCACAAACACGCGAGAATGACACTAATTTTTCCATCTCAAGAACTTCACTCATTCCACCGCCGGCAGAAGTCAACACGTCAAGCTCACGGGAAGGCTGCAGGTGTGAAGTGATAATTGAATAATCTGCCAGGTGTGAGGGAAACGTGAAGCGGTAAGAATATGCCGAGAGGAAAGTGAATGCCAGGTGTCAGGATGGCGGGAAGGTGGAAAGCCGGGAAGGAGGGAAGGTGCCAGAGGAAGGATACACGATGAGAGAGAGAGAGAGAGAGAGAGAGAGAGAGAGAGAGAGAGAGAGAGAGAGAGAGAGAGAGAGAGAGAGAGAGAGAGAGAGAGAGAGAGAGAGAGAGAGAGAGAGAATAAATAAACTGACAACTCGCTGGTGGAGAAACAAAATAATATCACGGGTCACAGTGAAGCGCCACGTGTCTTGCAGGGGAATACTGTTGACCTCTGTTACCTTTCGGAATTGACCCACCACCCCCTGACCTTCTGACCACGCGACCCAAAACCCCTGGATCTTTGGCCTGTCCACTGCCACTCTTCAGGAAAAAAAAAAAAAAAAGTGAAATAATGTTACTGGTGTCAGGTTTTTCCATTTGATTTTAGAGTTACATGAATTTTGTGTTAAGTTCTTTTTTTTTTTATCTGTCAGTGTTAACCTTGCCATTTAATGCTTAGTACTTTAGTTATTTTGCTGATTTGGTGTGAAATTTGCTTTTTTCACGCTGTTGTCTGTTTTTATCTATCAGAGTGTATTTTCCATCAAATTTCAGTGTTATTTTCTCTTTTTTTTGTGATTGGTTTGCCTTCTTCTGCGATGTAGTCTATTTATCTACCAAAGTATCAGTGGTTTTCATTTAATTTATGAGTTATGTTCCTGATTTTATGTAGATAGCGTTGTAGTGTGATTATCTGCCAGAACGTCAGTCTTTCTATTCAATCCAAGAGTTGTTTTAGTGACTGAGTGTTCATTTCGTCTTCCTTCTACGCCTTTGTCTCTTTATCCGACAAACTGCAGGCTTTCTCATCCGGTTTCAGAGTTTTTTGCAGATTTTTTGGGTTATATTTATTTCACGTTGCAGTTTGTTTATAAGTCAGTGTTAGCTTTCTTGCCTGATTCCAGCGTCACTTTTGGAAGAAGGTAAAATAGGAAAGAAAGAAAATGAGTAATCCAATGAACAAAACGCAGAGTAAAGAAATAAAAGAGCAGAAGTCATGCTGGGGAGTTCCATTATACCAGACTCAAGACTCCCACGACGTAACGAAACGCAACACAACTCGATACTCAGTCCTCCTCCCACGAGTCGAATCACACACCGTAGGAGAGAAAGAAAACGAGTAAACAAAAGAAAAAAAAAATAGAGTAGAGAAAGAAAAAAAAAATAAATGCTGGAGAGTGTCGTTGTACCAGAGACAAAACTCCCACGATGCAACACAACACAACACAATACAACACAGCACAACACAACTTACTCATCCTCCCACGTGTCGAAATACTCGCGGAGTCTCGAAGCGTTCATGAAAGTCCCTTCCATTAAGTAAAGGCTCAAAAAAATAATGAGATATCTAATGAACCGACAGGAGAGGATCACAAGAATCGTCCTGCGTGGTTTCTAATCCTCACAAATGCAGAATTCTCCTCCAAAGATCACGGGACGCCTCTTAGGTAATGGATGAATGCCTCAAGACTACCAGGTGTGCATCTGTGGAGCTAATTACTGTGATACCTTCAGGAAAAACCTTCCATTAGCACCTGCACGACAAATATTGAAGGCAAAGGTAATAAGTACAATGGTCCCCTCGCATCAAATGGCTTTTTTTTTACTTTCTTATTCCTCCTTACGCCGGCGAAGAAAATGCAACAGAAAACGGTACTATCTATTGTGTATGTTAATGAGAAGATACTCAAGTTACTCGTCATTGCGCTGTTGTATTTTCTGTTGCTCTTACCTACCCCATTTTCTACGCTGCAGCGGTCACTTCACATCAAATGGCTTCCTTCACTTTTTTTTTTCTTGTGTCCTCCATTACGCGAGTGAAGAAAACGGAACAGAAAACAGTTTACGTACTCCATTTTCTGTATTCAAAAGTACCACAAGAATATTAAGTACCTGTATATCTCCTATATTCTAAAGGTGTTGCTTGTACCTGACCTGAATAAACATAAGAGACGTGTTTGTGAGTCAGGGGATCTGAATTACTATGAGTGAGCGAGATAAGCGAACTGGCAGCCCTCATACTAACAGACATGAAGGGACGTGTTTGTGAGTCTGGGAGGGTTCGCATTACGCTGAGTGCGCGAGGTAAGTGTACTAGGAGCCCTCACACTGACCAATCTTGTGAAGAGGCCGTGAGAGAGAGAGGGAGAGGGGGAGAGATAGGGAATGATGCTTTGATCCTAAGTGCAGTAAGAGCAATTATCCTTCTATCCTGATCTTAGGTAAAATGAAGGCGCCACTCAGTCTCTCCTTCCCACAAACACTCGTCCCCACAGCAGCGAGGCCTTGCGTAACTCCTACACTCTCCAGTAAAGAAAATGGGATGCTGGAGCACATAAGCATGTTTTCTGTTTTCTTTGTTTCCACAACGAAGAAAAAAGAGATGTAACAATTCTCACTCCAATTTACATAATATATCCCTCTTGAAATGTTACTTTTCTTTTGTTCTCGTGCTGGGAACCAATATATTTCATCCAAGAGGGAATAATTTTTCACAAGAACCTCCCCCGGCGTACTTCAGACACACACACACACACACTGTGATAAATACGCGTGTGTGTGTGTGTGTGTGTGTGTGTGTGTGTGTGTGTGTGTGTGTGTGTGTGTGTGTGTGTGTGTGTGTGTGTGTGTGTGTGTGTGTGAGGGAGGAAGAGTGTCAGCGGGTGTCCCAGAAGTTGATGGCATTCTCAGACCATTACAAGTCTCAGAAAACGAGGCTCAGGTTATACAACAGAACCGCTGGGACCAACGCGACGATAATTCTGTTTGCGTTCGTGATAACAGAGCGCGTGGAGACAGGCGGGGCTAGGCGGGGCGGGGCGGCGCGAGTAGGAGGCGCTGCTCCCCTCGCTGCCGCCGCCTCTGATGTTTGGTTATCAACTTGTCCGCAGATTTTTATGCTATTTTTAGTTTAATTGCTTACTATATACGCAACACACACTACCAATTCTCTTTGTGGGTGGGTCTTGTTATTTGTGATGCAGAGGCGCCCGACTCCCTACCTCTCTCTCTCTCTCTCTCTCTCTCTCTCTCTCTCTCTCTCTCTCTCTCTCTCTCTCTCCCCTCTCTCTCTGTGTTAAGGTAGACTCAGAATGTAAAACCCCTTTTTTTTCACAATTTTACGAGGCAGGAAGCATTTGTGTAGGAATAAGAATTTGCATTTTAATTTGGATGTGGGAGTTACTAAGCAAAAATTAAATCAAGGAAAAATGGTGAGTGTCTTGCATGCCTGCATATTTACGGCAATATTCTGGCTGTCCTATAAAATTTCCTTGCAAACATTTCCCGTTCTCTACATTTTCGTGCTGGCGGGAGGGTGAGGCAGGGAGAGAGTGAGGCAGGGTGAGGGAGAGTGAGGGAGAGTAAGGGAGAGCTAGTCAGGGTGAGGGAGAGTGAGGGAGAGGGGCTTTTGTTTCAACCCAAAGCTCTTCCGCGACTTCCGTTGCTAACTGGAAACGAATGTATGAATGACATATACAAACTAATTTAGAATGCCATTATTACGGCGCGGGCTGCAGTAACCAACCGGGGAGTGGTGGGCGGCGCTGCTCCCTGCCACACGCCCTCAGCACCTCCGTCAGGGCCTGCAGAGTGGCGGGGAGGGAGGGAAGGAAGACAACAGGCGTCTCAGGAACACGACCAACATTTACATAAACATTTTTTGAGGCGATAAAAACAAAACGGTGCAGACTAAAGGAGCACGTATGCAAAACACACTTTGATGCTTCCCTCAGGAGAAGGAAAAAAGCCAAGGCGTCCCTCTCGCCAGGAGAAACTCAATTATAGATCATAATTACGCTCGCTGTTTGGAACACAAAGGAAACACACACGCTCTTTACTTCCCAACTCTTTGTGAGATCAAAACGCTCCTCACTTTCCATACACTATGCTCCTCCCACACACACGCAAACACACACACACACACACACACATACACACAAACACACACAGACTGCCTTATTACAACCAGACGCCCCATAAAAACACCAAACTTTTCCCTCACGTCCCCAGAGACACAGGAAGACACCTCGCAGAGCCTTGGACTTAAAATGAGGGAAGTGGGCATAAGTCCTGCGTGTGTAGCGAGCCGCCATAGCAACGCTCGGGGAGGCTTGGCTGCGCAGGACTTACTTGGCACGCTACAGGCGGTGTTGAAGGAACGCAGGAGAGTAGCCGAAGTGGAATCATGTGTAGATAAAAAAATAGGAGTGATAGTGGATAAAGACGAAAAATTATGAGTATCTTTATTTACGGGTATAGATAAAGAATGAGCAAATAATGTAAGACGGAAAACGAAAAATGTATAGAAATCTTGTAAATTCACGAATGTATACGTATATGAAAATGAAAACTGAGAGAAGACAGAAACGAAAAATACATGAAATATCTACTAAATTCACGAGCGATGATGGAAAATAGACACGATAAATGTATGAAAATCTAGCACATACAGGAATATACACCAAAAATGGGCAAAGATAGAAGATAGAAACGAAAAGCAAATACAGATCTAGTTAATTCACAAATATTTATAAAAGGTCAGCATTGATATTAGATAGAAACGAGAAATACACGAAAATCTAGTCAGTTCAGGGACGCGTAGGAAAAGTGAGCAGTGATAGATGGAAGGTAGAAGCGGGAATTAAATGAAAATGTAGTAAACTTTGGAATATATGCAGGTAGTGAGCAGTGCCAGACACGGGGAGCCACGCACGAGGGCAGGTGTGTGGCGCGACAGGTAAATTGAAAACAACAAAACCGGAAATACCCGCAAATCCTTCCCAGTCCAACGGGCGAATGAACCAAGGAAAATACACGTCAAATTTTGAGGGAAAAAGACGAAAAAGTGTGTGCCATAATTAAATTCCTGTTGAAAAAATGAAAAAAAAAGAAAACCACGAGGAGACTTGCAGGAAAAAGAGAATTAGGAAAATGGAGAAGAAAGTTTTTAGTAGAAAATGAAAAAAAAAGATAATAGATATATGAAAAAAGGAAAACGTGCAACCAAGATAAAATGTTGACTAGAAAAATCGAAAAAAAAAGTAAAACAATTTCTGAAAGAAGGAATGTCAATATAAAATTAAGCACAATAAAAAGAAAGAAAATTTGACCATGAAAATAAAAGAATGTGATAAAAAAAAAGAAAACCTAAAGCATTTTCTGGAAATGGGAAGGGCAATTATATATATATATATATATATATATATATATATATATATATATATATATATATATATATATATATATATATATATTACATAAAACGCTGACCTAAAAGTAGAGATTAAAAACAAATAACAAATAAAAAATAAAAAATAAATTTCTGGGAATAGGAAGGAAAATTAAATATATAAACGGGAGAGAGAGAGAGAGAGAGAGAGAGAGAGAGAGAGAGAGAGAGAGAGAGAGAGAGAGAGAGAGAGAGAGAGAGAGAGAGAGAGAGAGAGAGAGAGAGAGAGAGAGACCGGAAAATTACAACCAAGAAAAATAAATGTAGCCCAAAATAAATAAAAAAATAATAATAAAGAAAAAAAAATTTTCTGAAAGGACGAAGGAAGTTTTATTTTTTTCCTCTCCTCTTTTTCTTTCATTTTCTTTTCCTTCCTCGGTATGAAGACTCACCAAGAGAGCAACGGACTTGAAAATACCAAGACCCGAAGCTTCTCCACAAGACCCTTATATTTCACCCTCCCTGAACACGCTCCCTCCTCTCCTCTCCCTTCCTACCTCCTCCCTATCTCCCCTTCCTCTTCTCCTTCTTTCCATCCCCAGTGTTTCCTCCTCCTCGGGCACATCCTTCCTTCCCTCAAGTCTTTTTTTTCTCTCTTCTTTTCTCTTCTCTTCTCTTCTCCTCTCTCTCTTTCTCTAAGTGATATTCTTTCTCGATCTTTCCCATCAAACACTATCTTTCCCTTCCCTCATTCCTTCTCCTCCTCTTCCTTCTATGCAGGTCTTCTTGTCTTTCATCTTTCCCTATCTTCCCTTTCATATCACACTTTTCTTCCTTTTTTTCACAAGTTTCCCTTTCTCTCCCTCCACCATTCTGTATTGTTCCTCTTTTCCTTCTCTTTCGTATCTGATTAAACACACGGAGACAGACAGGCAGACAGACTGACTGACATTGACTCACACACACACACACACACACACACACACACACACACACACACACACACACACACACACACACACACACACTTGCTCACATCATCATATACAAATCCACTGAGGACAAGGAAAAAAATACAAATAAAAAGGCAGTAGTTGGGGAAATAGATAAGGAAGAATAAACGGGAAGAAAATCGGATTAGGTGAGAGAAAAAAAGTAAGGGAGATGAGGAAGGAGAAGAAGCATCAAGTATCAAACACACACACACACACACACACACACACACACACACACACACACACACACACACACTTGGTCTGCACACGAAAGAATGTATTCCCTTGTGCTCTTCCTGCAGATTGACTTTGTCCCAGCAACAGTTCAAGATTCATAGAAAAATCAGACCGCGGTGTGTGTGTGTGTGTGTGTGTGTGTGTGTGTGTGTGTGTGTGTGTGTGTGTGTGTGGTGGGTGGCTTCGGCAAAGGGTGGCAAAGGACGGGGGAAGAGGAACGCTGCAGGAGGAGGAGGAGGAGGAGGAGCAGAAAACCAGATCCCTCTTTCAAAAGTGGAAAGGGAAAGAGCCACGGAGAAAGCGGTTGAATAATCAGGAAAAAACCGAAGGAAAACACTCGTGACAAAACCTTCTGACGCCACACTGTGAATGGAAGGGAAGGCGAGAGCAAGCCCAACAGAGGAACAAAGGCAAAGAAAACTCCTGATAATTACACCAAGATAAAATAGTAATGATCATAATTGCCTGTAAGAAACCTGACCTGAACAGATTCTAATAATATGAAAGGTGCATTTTCTACAGAATCTAGACATATTTGCTCGTAAAAGACTTCAGTGTAATAACATATCAAGTTACTTTATGGAATGATAATAATCACTAGTAAGAGACATGGCAATAAGAGAAGTTGGGTACATTTCCTAAGAATTAAGATATATTTGCTCTTAAAAGACTTCATGGTATTGTGTTTCATGACGTGGAAGGAAATAAGAAGAACTACCTGTGCTATAATGAATATAAAATATGAGGATAGACGTGGGCAGTGTTGCCAGACGAGGGAGAACACATAAAGGAAAGCGTGAACAAAGAAAACGAGAAACGTGCATTACCTGGTACCGTGTGGGATGATTTGACGGTAGATATAAGCAAGATAAGATATAATACAGTAGTGGATATGAGAGAGAGAGAGAGAGAGAGAGAGAGAGAGAGAGAGAGAGAGAGAGAGAGAGAGAGAGAGAGAGAGAGAGAGAGAGAGAGAGAGAGAGAGAGAGTAGAGAAAAATGAATCTCTATCATTTTCACTTTGATATCGTGTCCAGGGCGTGTCAAATTCCACCTGACATGAAGACAAGTTTAAGTCGAGTATCAGTCTCACTCTCTCTCTCTCTCTCTCTCTCTCTCTCTCTCTCTCTCTCTCTCTCTCTCTCTCTCTCTCTCTCTCAAACGAAGAGCAGAATATGAAACAAAATACACATAAAAATATATAAAAAAGACACTGACAACAAGAGCTTGGAAATGAAGCGAGCCATTTGACAGATTGGAAAACAAACTGGAGGAGAGACAAACACGTCAAGACAACAACACACTATCGAGATGCGCACTGCAATGCATAAGGCAATCACCAATCACCCACCAATCACCTGAAATAGATTAAGAAATAAACACAAATACACATACACAAACACACAAACACACAAAGAGTTAGACAGACACAGAGAGAGGAAGAGATTAGATACATAGAGAAAGGGAAGTTGAGAGATGAGCCTTGCGTTGTTTAGACGAAGCATATTTTAAGGGTCTCTTGTTTGCCAGGCGATTCGTGGCCCTGCCTGGAGAGGGTTTGGGAATGAGATTTGATAGACTAGTTCATCTGCAGCCCGTGGAAACAAGGGAGGGAGAGCGCAGGCTGTGTTTAGGTCAGGCAAACAAGCGAAGGGGGATGTTGACTGAGGGTAAGCGGACTTTACACACGCAGAATAACAACGTCAGGTGAAGGGAAACTTTTTGGCAAGACAGGAGACTCCGAAAATTAGGTGTCCATTAAACTATGTAGCGAATTTAAGAGATGAATCCATAGGAGAGAGAGAGAGAGAGAGAGAGAGAGAGAGAGAGAGAGAGAGAGAGAGAGAGAGAGAGAGAGAGAGAGAGAGAGAGAGAGAGAGAGAGAGAGAGAAAAGCAAGGCAAGACAGGACAAGAGAAGACGACACAAGACAGAAAGGACAATAAAGCACAAAACAAAAGGAGGAAGACAAAGAAACACAAAAAGACACACACACAGACACACACACACGTAAAACATCGTTCTATATCTAACCATTTCACGCGTCCACGCACACACACCGGCGTGGCGTCACCTTACGTGGAGCACACTCGTATATCTGAGGTTGACGAGAGAGAGAGAGAGAGAGAGAGAGAGAGAGAGAGAGAGAGAGAGAGAGAGAGAGAGAGAGAGAGAGAGAGAGAGAGAGAGAGAGAGAGAGAGAGAGAGAGAGCGCCAAAAAAGATAGTAAGAGACATGACACACTCACTCACTCTCTCTCTCTCTCTCTCTCTCTCTCTCTCTCTCTCTCTCTCTCTCTCTCTCACATACACACACACTCACACACACACACACACACACACACACACACACACACACGAAAAAAAAAAAAAAACATCGACTTTATTCCTGCCATCATAACTTCGTCATTATACTTTCTTGATAATAAAGCAGCAGCAGCAGCAGGAGGAGGAGGAGGAGGAGGAGGGAGTACGTGCTTTCCTAATGCTCAAAGTAAGAAGCGTTTGTTGTTACAAGTGTAGATGGATTGCATTCTGTACCTTGTATTTAACCTGCAAACACACATTAAATACCTCTCTCTCTCTCTCTCTCTCTCTCTCTCTCTCTCTCTCTCTCTCTCTCTCTCTCTCTCTCTCTCACTTCGTGCTTACATGGCTATATCAGTTTTGCTTGTGTGTTTGTGTGTTTGTGCGCCCCATTCACCTGTCTCAGCCTACACCTGTACACGCTCACTCATGCAGGGGAACGCATTCAAAACGTTCCCTGAAAACGTTTTTTATAATTACTTGCAAGGGAGGCTTTAGGTATATCTGGTAAAAAGAGAGAGAGAGAGAGAGAGAGAGAGAGAGAGAGAGA
>NC_087182.1:1236254-1241254 GCF_035594125.1 Scylla paramamosain
CAAATAGATAGATATATAAATTGATAAATAGATAGATACACAGAAGGAGGAAGGAAAGAAAGCAATGAAAACGATAGAGATAAATAGAAAGATAGATAGAGGTAGGTAGGTAGATAGATAAAGTAGACAGACAGGGACGAAAAGAAAGGAAAGAAGGAAGGAGACGAGAAAGAAAGACATTGATAAAGATGTGAATAAAAGAAGACAAACACAGACGGACAAACAGACAGACAAAACAAGACAGACAAAAAGTTAAGCAAAAAAGAAAAAAGTTACATTCTCACCTTTAACTTTGAATTCTCTCTCTCTCTCTCTCTCTCTCTCTCTCTCTCTCTCTCTCTCTCTCTCTCTCTCTCTCTCTCTCTCTCTCTCTCTCACACACACGCACACACACAGATCAGCCAATCAGTGCCTGGCATGGGTGACAAAGGCACTTATGATTGGTCGAGACGAGGGTGAATCATCAGCATTTCTTGTTGTTGTTGTCGCTGTTGCTGTTGTTGTTGTTGGTAGTGGTCGTGTCGTTTTTTTTTCTTTTTTTTTTTTCCTTATCATTATTGCATACAAAAATTGAGGTGGTAACACTGCATAGGTGGTAACGGGAGGTGATGTTACGGAAGGGTACGCGCGCCGGCCATCCATCCATTCAGCCATCCAACCTTCCCCTCGCGGCTTCATTTCCATACGATCAAAGGGAAGCAAGCCGTGTTAGAATTCAATTTCCCTCCACGCTGGAAGGTAAGGAGGAGGAACCAGCGTCTCTGTCCCGCCATGTCATTTACCTTACAAATTCCTGCCTACTTCCGGAGCGCGTCACACGGCAATTAAGAAGGCAATGGTGGTGGTGGTGGCGGTGGTACTGGTGGTGGTGGTAGTGGGGGCGGTGGTGATGGTGGTGGTGGATATGATAGATGGATGGGCTGGTTTTTTGTTTTCTCTCTCTCTCTCTCTCTCTCATCTCTCTCTCTCTCTCTCTCTCTCTCTCTCTCTCTCTCTCTATTCTTACTCCTTGTTGCTGTTCTTGCTGTTGTTGCTGTTGTAGTTGTAGTTGTTGTTGTTGTTGTTGTCTTTCTCCTCCTCCTCCTCCTCCTCCTAGTCGTCCTGTCCACGTATCATTTTTCCAGCCAGCTTCCTTCCTCCCTTACGTTGCTTCCGGGAAGGTGAAGGAATAATGGTAAGCCTCACATTACCTGGCATTATCAGCTTACCTCGCATTATTACGCCTCCTCGCCGCGTCCACATGAGATGGATGAAATCATGTGTAGCTGCTTTGGAATGTGACTCCTGTGGCGTTCAGGTAGCAAAAGGACCTTCAAATAGGGATAGAAAATAGTGATGGTGGTAGTTTGATACTTTTTCTCTTTTGCCTGCTCCTATTACGAGTAACCACAGTGGATTGGGTGTTGTAAAAGCGCTTGTCACCTGCGCCTTCCTCAGTTACAGTCATTATAGGCGTGTCTTCCGTCACTGCGTCTATATAACTTGTCTTACGTCTCCCTCCTTCTCATCTACTCACATTATAAACTTGTCTTCCTTCACTGTATCTATAACCTTCCCTCAGATCTCTCCCTCCTCCTTCTAGATAGACCCACCTCCAGCATCCTTGTAACATCCTCCTCTCCTCGTCTCTCCTTTTGACATGCCAACACCATCTCAGTCTCGCCTCTCTAACTTTGTTCCCAAACCGGTAATACTTCTATATCTATACAGTGTAGCAGTGACGTAGGCTTGAAATACGAAGGTGATCCAACGATGAATAACAAGGTAAGGTATCAGATCACTTCACGTTGGGTTTCTCTGCGAAATTCAATCTGAGAAGTGAAGCCTGAATGTGTTGGCATTCGCGTGGCGCTGACTGATGCCCGGCCGAGGGAGGCAGGGAGTTACAAGGGCCCTGAGCGGCACTTTGAGAGGTCAGCGAGGCAGAGAGGAAAGGCCTGGGGTCGGGTCGGCGCCAAACATAGGTATTGTATATAAGCCACCAACTATCCCGGCCTGCCAGTGTGCTCCCGACCGCTGGAGGGAGAGGACGTGCGGTGCGGCGGCCTGACTCGCGCTCCCCACCTCACCTACCCTTGCCTACTCCTCGTAGCTCGCACCTGAACGCAGATTACTTCAGATTACTCGTGATTACCGCATCTCTGGAGGCTCTCTCGCTCTCGCACGCAGCCCCTCGCGCCTCCAGTCCACAGGGTAGTGAGTTGATGTATCATACTGAGTGAAATACTGTGAGATATGTGACGGTTATGCTGCGAGTGTGGAGGGAAGCGTGAACCATGTCCTAGTGCTTCTGTCTTTGCTCTGTCTGTCTGTCTGTCTTCACGCCTCGTCCAGTATTCAGCGGAACAACACGGGTGAGTATGTGAAGATAGCAGTCCATCTAAGTAATAGTAATCTGATTTAAGCTTCGTATATTAATCTCTAATACAATAATCGGTTATCGGGCATCGGGAAAAGAGAGATAAACTTTTCCCTGTTTACGTATACAATGTTTTCCTTTCCTGTCCCTTTCTTTATCTATCTTAGTAGTGGTAATCCAACTTAATCTTCGTATATTAATTTCTAATGCAAAATATCAGGTATCGGGGATCGGGGAAAAGATAGATAAACTTTCTCTCTATTTGCGTATACATTACCTTCCCTTCCTTTGCCCATATTAGTAACAATAATCCGACTTAACCCTCGGATATTCACTTCTAATACAAAATATCAAGGATCACGGGTCGAGAAAAACGTTTAAACTTAAAGGCCTCTCTATCTATACATTATTTATTTCCCCTTTCTTTTTACAATACCTGCCACTCGTATCTGGGTTTCAATTAGCCCGCAGGACCAGTGTTGCGAACCCAGTCCTGTGTTGCCTTCGGGTGACGCGGCAGTGCAACACGATACATGTATACACATCGTATTGCAGAAACCTGTTGTGTTGCGAGATTTTTTATTTTTTTTTTTCACCTCCGGGACCGAGAGTCGTAATGTGTTGGTCCCTTCGTGGTGGTTATTGTGGGGGAAGGCAAGCAGGTGACTTACGAGAGGCGGGGGAGGGGAGGAGACGAGTAGGGGAAGGGGAGGAGAGCAGGGAGGCGAATGGTAGCAGAGGGATGAAAGGAGAAAAAGGGGAGAGGAAGGGAAGAAGGGGAAGAGAATGGTAAAGAGTGAAAGGGAAGGAAAGAAGAGGAGTAGGGAAAGAGAAGAAGAGGAGGAGAAGCGAATGGTAAGAGGAAAGAAAGGAGACGGAGAAGTGAAGAGTAGAAGGGAAAGTGAATGAAAAGATATGAAAGGGAATAAAAAGGAAAAGGCAGGATAGGAAAGCAACAGAGGAAGGAAAGGAGAGAAGGAGAGGCGAAAGATAAAGAAAGGGAAGGAAAGGAAAGGAGAAAAGTGAAGCGGAGACAAGAAAGGGGTAGGGAAAAGAGTAAAAGAGAAGGGAAGGAGAAAAGAAGGTGAAGAGAAGGAGGGAAAGAGAAGAGAGAAGAGGAAAAAGAGGGAAAAGAAGGGAATAGAGAAGGGAAAGAAACGAGAAAGGAAAGAAGAGAAAGAAGAATGGAAGGAAAAGAGAATAGAGAATAGAGAAGAGAAAGGGAGAGGGAAAAGGAGAGAAGAGAGGATAGGAAGGGAGAGGGGAGAGAAACGAGAAAGGAAGAGAGAGAGAGAGAGAGAGAGAGAGAGAGAGAGGAGAGAGAGAGAGAGAGAGAGAGAGAGAGAGAGAGAGAGAGAGAAGAGAGAGAGAAGGAGAGAGAGAGAGAGAGAGAGAGAGAGAGAGAGAGGGAGAGAAGAGAGATAGGGAAGGGAGAGAAATGAGAAAGAAAAGGAAGGGAGAGGGAAAGGGGAGAGAACAAATTTGAAAGGCCTGCTGTGATTGTGGTATTTTTTGTGCAATTTTATTTTGTTTTCCTGTTATTGTCCTTCTTGTTAGCGTAGAGAAGAGGGAAAGCACAGACGCTGCAGTACTGGGGAGAACGTGTCTGTAACATGATTCTGCTTTTGCTGTACCCAGGCGCTGGTAGTGGTGGTGGTGGTGGTCAGAGAGGTAAAGAAATTCGTCACTGTAGTGGTGTTGAAACAGTGATAGTTGCAGACTTTGTAGTGGTGAGTGTGAAAATAAAATAGAGGTGGTGGTGGTGGTGGTGGTGGTGGTAGTAGTAGTAGTAGTAGTAGTAGTAGTAGTAGTAGTAGTAGTAGCAGTAGTAGTGGTAGTAGTAGTAGTAGTAGTAGCAGTAGTGGTGGTGGTGGTGGTGGTGGTGGTGGTGGTGGTGGAGGGTGGTGGTGGTGATTCAGAGATACAATAGTGGTGTAGTGAGGAGCGGATAGTAGTAGCAGTAGTAGTAGTAGTAGTAGTAGTAGTAACAGCAGTAGTAGTTTGTAGTAGTAGAATTAATAGTAACAGTAACAGTAGCATCAGCACCAGCAGCAGCAGCAGTAGTAGTAGTAGTAGTAGTAGTAGTAGTAGTAGTAGTAGCAGTAGCAGTAGTAGTAGTAGTAGTAGTGGTAATAGTAACGACAGTAGTGTTCTGAGGCGAAGGCGTAACCTAACAATACTGGCGGTGCAAAGGTACGTTATAGTATTGTAGTAACAAGGTTAGGGCAGGCCGGCGCTACCTGTGGCGGCGTGGCCTGAGTGTAAAGAAGTGAGGGGGGAAGGGAGAGGCGTGAGGAGTGAAGGAGAGAGAGAGACAGAGAGAGAGCGAGCGAGAGAGAAAGAGAGAGTGAGAGAAAGATAGTGTTTAAAAAAATACTTAATCCTTATGCAATGATAAACGATATTAGCAGTAGTAATAGTAGTAGTTGTAATGGTGGCGGTGGTAGTAACAATAGTAATAGTAAAGAAATATGAACAATAACAAGCAAGAAGGATAGTCAGTGGAAAAAAAAACACACTTAACATCTGTCCAAGTAACGATAAATGATGGGTAGTAGTAGTAGTAGTAGTAGTAGTAGTAGTAGTAGTAGTAGTAATTAGTAGTAATAGTAACAAACATCAGAACAAGAGGAACTGACAA
>NC_087182.1:1246254-1253754 GCF_035594125.1 Scylla paramamosain
CCGCGATCTGCTGGCATCCTGCGTGTGCTTCTCGCGATGACCAATGTTCCTGGGGTGAAAGGCAGCGGTTGTTTTTTGTTTTCTATTGGGTTTTGTTGTGTGGGTTTCGTTTTTTTCTTTTCTCATCTTTGACGGTTCTGTATAATTTGCATATGTATTCATTCTATTATTTATTCTATGTTTAACAGTTTTCTTTCTAAGCCTCGAGATAATATAATTATTCACTTTTCATTCTATTTATGGCAACTTTTTCTCTTTCTTTTTTCTGACCCTTGACTGTTCCATATAAATTTACGAGTACGTAATCATTCTATCATCTATTCTATATATGGCAAATTTTTTTTCTTTATTTCTGACCGTTGACTTTCAGATAATATACGTATTTGCTTATTAATTTATTCTATGTACGAATGACACCTGGCCTAAGACGACAAAAAGGATGGGAAAAAAAAGTCTCACTGATATACTAGTCCCAAAACAGAAAGCCAAAAGAGTTATCCAAAATTGGGAGAATAATATCTTGGAAAAAAAAAAAGGCTGGTCAGGATGAATGTTAATAGTTTAAAATACATGAAATAAATTGTATTCTTTGTGGATTTGTGTGTTTCAAGGTGAAGTTATATGTTGTTTGAAGCAAGTTTCTCAGAGTTTGCCGTGTATGTTAAACAAAGCTGTGTTATTGCAAACTAAAAGTGGGTGAGATGTTGGTTGAAATATTTCCTTCCACGCTGCCAAGAGGGAAAGGAGGAGGAGGAGGAGGAGGAGGAGGAGGAGGAAAAGGAAGAAAATAAAAAAAGAAAGAAGAGAAGCGGAAGAGGAAGAGAAGGGCGAGGACTGTGATGTGTTGTGTGTGTGTGTGTGTGTGTGTGTGTGTGTGTGTGTGTGTGTGTGTGTGTGTGTGTGTGTGTGTGTGTGTGTGTGTGTGTGTGTGTGTTTGTGTTTGTATGTTTGTGTCACCTTTCTCCTCTGAACTAGTAACTTTAGAAACCCTGATCTATCACTTCTCACTTGTAGGTCTGGTGACGTCTTGCACCTTCCGTTATTTACTAATGCAATATAGTTGTTTTTCTCGGGCCATGACAGATACACAACACAGACACTCATCTGAAATAACAGAGGCAGTTCTATGACCTCAGTGTCCTTTGATGTTCAGGAAAGCATTCATCTCTATACGGAGGGAGACAACACACACACACACACACACACACACACACACACACACACACACACACACACACACAAACTAAAGAACAATACACAAACACTTCCATCATTGGATAAAACAGACACAGCCCCAATAAGAGCTTTACTTGAACCAATCTCTTTCAGTGTGCATTTATCAACAAATAATTCATCATTCAATATATTCCTTCCATCATATTTCCCACACAAACAGCCAGTGAGCGCTAAGTCGCGGCAGAGACTGGAACATGACGTATGCATCACTGCCACCAGACTCACACACATATGTCAGTGTTATATATAAACCCAAGCCCATTAGTCACTTAATGTTAAATGTCTACGTCACATTCAACCTGCTTCTCAGTGGCGTGGAGTCAAGTATTATTCAAGAGCAGGTGTGGAAGTTCGAAAGCAAGTCGGGATTTTCCAGAGTTATACACACATACATCGCAGTCCTCTTCCTTATCTTCCTCTACCCCTAATCTTTTTTTTTTTTTTCATCCTCTCCCTTTTCCTCCTCTTCCTCTACCTTCTCTTTCGTCACCCCTCCCTCGCAAGACGCTACTCCCTGACAGACACACGTGATGAATGGAGAGAGTGCAGCGAGACCCGCGTGAGGGAGACAATAAGCAGGCGATGATGAGTGAGGCCCGATAACCCCTCTTAGCTAGCTGGTGGCCCCGCGATGGAGTATTTCACCGCGGAAGTAATAAAGTCGTGATAAAACGCCCCCTCCTTCCTCTCAGCTTAATGGATGATCGCTGAAATATTGGCGCCATCACTCCTCGCCACATTGATTATGCTCGGGGTAAGAATGTTAGCTCCCCTCATACGTGTTGCGTAGCCGAGACTCACACGAGGAGGGAAAAATGCGATTCAGGGTATTCTGATTCTAACTGGGATGATTTGAGGTTTAAGCCGATGTGGTTTAGCCTTGGTCTTAAAGGTGGTGGGTGTTCGTACGTGTTTTTTACAGGGCACGTGTAGACCGACTGGCTTCTTGTACGAGTATGTTGTCTTAATCTTGTGTTCTGTATTGGGATTCACACGCGTAAACTTAATGGCTTCTTCTGTAATTGTTTTCTTGTGTTCCTTCTTGTATATTGCGTTATTCTCTTATATTCTTGTATTCTTGTGTTCGAAAACTGTCTGGTACAAGATTACTGTGTGGTTTCGTGGGATATGACTGCGAACAAAAGGTGTAATGAAGTAGTTAAGTGGTTTATCTTTATCCTCCGTCACGATGCTGTCTACGGTCACTCAAACAAGAAAACACGTGTCACAGGCCCCACCGAACACTTTATCCCCTCAAAAGTACTAATTATAAAGGACACACACGTTGCTATGGATGCTTTCAGACCTGACGATGTAGAATCCAAGCCAAACTCTCACTGGAATCACACAAACACCCTTGAAAACGCCAATGACTTATAGTACAGCCAGTTAAAAGCGAAGAGAAAGCCCAGAAACGTTTAATAACACTACCTATATCGCCATTAGCAGTCCAGGGCTTAGGGGGCTGTCTAAGGGTGATGATTTAAGGGGTAATAGGGTCTACGTGAGTAAGGGTTCGTTTTAAGGGGGAAAACTGTGAGTCTGAAGCTTCGTTTATGGCTGTGGGGATGAAGGAGGTCGGGAGGGAATGTGATGAGGGTTGGTAGGAGATGAAGACGCGAGGATGAGAAATGAGGTCACTTTTTTTTCTGATTAAGGAAGAGTATGAAGAATGAGTCTTTAAAAAATCAACAGAATTTCTCGCTTGCTTTAGTCTCCGTCCATTTGCGTTTTCTTTGCCTCCTTTTTCCGTGGCTGGATTAGGAAAGCAGAATGAGGTAAAGTTTGTATGATTACGGAAGAAAGAGTGAAGGGAGGAAAATTTACGATAACAATCAAAGCAATTTCTGGGTTTGTTTATTCTTTTTCTCCCGTCTATTTTTTCTTCATTTTCTTTCCCGTTCAGTGTCCGGCACATTGTCAAAGAGAAGCAAGGGAGGAACGAGTTTAAAGGAGAAAATTTACGATAACAATCAAGACCATTTCTCGTTTTTGTTTATTCTTTTTCTCCCTGACTGTTTTCCTCCATTTTTTCGTGTTCAGTGTGTGGTACATTGTCAAAACACGACGCGCAGCAGACGTGTTATGACAGAGAGACAAAGATATTACACAACACACAAACACACACAAAGTCTTCCCTTTACGTTCAGGCCACACGACAAGCCTCTTCCCCTTCTTCTTCTTCTTCCTCCTCCTCCTCCTCTGCCTATGGACAAGAACAATAGAATTCCAAACACAAACACGGCACTTTCTTCCACTAGCCTGAAACCACCACCTTCTCCACCACCACCTCCTCCTCCTCCTCCTCCTCCTCCACTTATCTTCCCCTCACAGTCTTTCTATAGATCTTCTACCTTCTCTATCACCACCATCACTGCCACCATCTCCTCCTATACCTTCATCACTTATCTCCTCCTCATTCTTTTCCTTAAACTAGTAAGTACATCAAACTTTAATGCAAAGAACGTACTTATACACACACACACACACACACACACACACACACACACACACACACCCCAGAGGACATGGACACCCGCTGGTCAGTTCCTCTCCTCCAGTTCCTTTCGGAGTCTCCTCAGCCACATTACGGCTCGCCAGTTGACAATGGTAGGGCTAGAGTGAGTTTCTTTACCTGCCTCGCCTCGCCGTCTCGCCACTCACTACACACACTGGCGGCGCAGAAATGAACACTGGCTGACGGAGATGCGAAGTGATTCTGTTCACACACTTGTACAGATGGATTTGGCCTTTCTTCCTCATACATAAGTAGTTTTGTTTCGTGGGATCTCTCTCTCTCTCTCTCTCTCTCTCTCTCTCTCTCTCTCTCTCTCTCTCTCTCTCTCTCTCTCTCTCTCTCTCTCTCCCCCTGGTAGATAGTGAAATGCGTGTTGTAACAACCGTAGAGTTTAATTCCAAATTTCCTGCTTCTCTCTCTCTCTCTCTCTCTCTCTCTCTCTCTCTCTCTCTCTCTCTCTCTCTCTCTCTCTCTCTCTCTCTCTCTCTCTCTCTCTTTGTGTGTGTGTGTGTGTGTGTGTGAGCGCGTACCATCCACACCCTGGCACTGTTCTGGAGATTAATGACACGAATATTAATTAACGCTGCAGGTAAGACACACCTTGATGACACAGCACACGCGCGCGCACACACACACACACACACACACACACACACACACACACACACACACACACACACACACACACACGAGGCTGAACCACTGCCGGGACCGACCAATAATTTAAAGAAAGTTATGGCAAGTAGTAAGTTGTCATGGCTGGTGGTGGTGGTGGTGGTGGTGGTGGAGGTGGAGGTGGTGGTGGTGGTGATGGTGGTGGTGGTGGTGGTGCTGCTGCTGCTAGTGTCATGGGTCAAAGGGGAAGGACTCAGGGGACTCCAGGGGGTTAAGGGGGTCGGGGAGGCGGGGGGATTCACGGAGCGGGAGGGGGTTGGCCACGCGAGGCGCTTTTCGCTGCTCTTTTGTCACTCCGCGTCGGGGTCCGAGTGTGGCCGGCCGAGGATAATTGGGTCATAATTTTCAGGCAATTGTCGGAGCCTTCATGAAATTACACTTAATAGAAAATATTTTCATGAGGACGCGGGCCGAGCGGAGTGGGGCGGGGCGGGGCGGGGCGGGGCCGGGCGGGACAGAGTAGGGGCAGAGTGGGGCGGGGCATTGTGGGGCGGGGCGGGACAGAGTGGGGCGGGACGGCCGATCGAGGGCTCGCTGATGGAAATCCAATACCCACACGGCGCAGGCATTTGCCGACAACCGCGGGATATTAGGAGGACGGTGTGTGTGTGTGTGTGTGTGTGTGTGTGTGTGTGTGTGTGTGTGTGTGTGTGTGTGTGTGTGTGTGTGTGTGTGTAGGAGAGAGAGAGAGAGAGAGAGAGAGAGAGAGAGAGAGAGAGAGAGAGAGAGAGAGAGAGAGAGAGAGAGAGAGAGAGAGAGAGAGAGAGAGAGAGAGAGAGAGAGAGAGAGAGAGAGAGAGAGAGAGAGAGATCCAGACATCAGGACAAAATAGACGACCAGACACACAGACAGACAAACGGGAAGAAAGACTCAGTGAAAAAAAAAAAAAAAAAAAATGAAAAATGACATCACCAGACAGACACCAAACCATCCCCTCACTTGCCATCACCACACAGTGCCCGACGAGGCGGCACGGGGGACACCAGGCACACAAACATGGCATTGATTCACCTTCCCTGCCCTCACCTCACCTCACCTCATCTCATCTCACCTCGCCTCACCTCACCTCGCGTCGCCTCCTCCTCTCCCTCAATCTCCATCCTCATACTCCTCTAAATCTGGTTACGAGCAGTTGCTACACATGCCAACACACAGTCCGATGCTACCCTCTCTCGCTCTCTCCTTCAGTCTCTCTCTTTCTCTCTCTCTCTCTCTCTCTCTAACCATACCTATTTCACATTCAGACTAGCCGTTTTTCCTTTCCATACTTTGAAAAAAAATTAAATTAGCGGCCAAAGACAGTAAACGCTAGGAAATGAAGGTACTGCATGCAATTCTGGTCCGATGAATTGCTCCAATGAAGTCGTGACAAGCGGCAACAAGGCACCAATACCCGAAAAAAGAACTAAATTAACCACTATGAATAAACACAATGAAATGAAGCTGAGGGGTCGTTGCACTAAACACTGAGGTACTGTAGGCAATTCAGGTCCGCTAAACTGCTCCCGTGAAGTCGTGACAAGCCGCAAGGAGACAGACCAAGACACACCAATACTCGCGAGCCTCGTTAAAGGAAGCGCGCGCCGCGAATACCGGATCGGGAGGCGGCAAGGTGTGTGTTAACGCGAGATTAATCGTGTGTTGATTGACTGACGCGCGGCTCGTGTCTCTAAAGCCTTTTAGCGGATCGGCATCAGGTCTCACTATGTTGGTGCAGTTTCACGGATTTCATTAAGATTCAGCCGTTTATATTTAAATGGTTCACTCTTATCTCAAGCTAGCCATGCACTTCACTCTATATTCAGAATACAGTTTCAGAATTTTTATTGATATCTGGGAGGAGTGGAGTGTGAAAATGAAGGATACAGAGGAAGGATAAAGATGGAGGAAGCAGGATAGCATGAAGGAAGGAAGGAGTGGAGTAGAAACAAAGGTGTAAAGGGAAGGAAGGAGAAAAGGGAAGGTAAGGAAGAGTGAAAGAGGAAAGGAAGGATACAGAGGGACGGAAAGGAAGAGAAATTAGACAGCGTGAAGGAAAGGAGTGAAGGATGGAAAGGAAAGGTAAAGAGGGAGGGGAAGGGAAGGGAAGGGAAGGCGGCCGGCATTGTCAAGGGAGGGATGTGGTACGGTGCGAGGCGGTACAATTAAGCGAATGGTGTAGTTGGTGTAACTATACTTCATGTTGCCCAAACACCGCCCCACGACCTGGCCTGGTGACACTCACTCACTCCGCGCCTGGAGGAAGCACGACGCACGCACGGACACACATACACACACACACACACAGATACATACGAGTATATAGATCGATAGAGATTGACAGGGAAACACAAAAACAAACAGACAGAGAGGTTAACAGGTAGATAGACAGACAGACGGACAGACAGACAGACAGACAGGCAAATTCACAGACCGGAACAGACAGACAGATACAGAGACTGACAGAGACAGATAGACAGGTAAACAAACAGCTAGACAGACAAACAGACAGAAAGGTAGATCCATACACACGCAAAACACGAAAAAATAAATAAATAAACGTAAAAATAAGAACCTAAGTCAAATCTCAGTAACTCTGAATTGATTTTAGAAATATGAATAAAAAAAAATGTATGAAACGATCGCACAAACACACACACACACACACACACACACACACACACACACACAAAGGAAGGCCCGAGTACCTGACCTTTAAAACCCCAGCGTATGTACATATAGCCAATAAGATAATGAATTTTACACAAGCTGGAGTCAACACAAACTGGTGAGTCGGAACCGAAATTAATTGCATGTGACCTGTTATTTTGGATGCAATACCTCCCCTCACCTGCTGGCCGGCCTGCGCTCAGCTAATTAACAGTCAGGTACCTTAAAAACAACACGGCAAAGCATTACTCACGTGAATACCTGGAAAAAACGCACCTGGTCTATTACTTTACCTGCAAATGAGTTACCTGTGTAAAGTATTCCTGGCCACTCACCTGTCCTTGCTAATTGAAAAAAGCAAAGGTACTAAAAAAGTTGAACTTAAAATACAGATTATAAGTGAATAGAAGACTCAACAAATG
>NC_087182.1:1258754-1283754 GCF_035594125.1 Scylla paramamosain
CCAGGCAAAGGCATTCTCTTAAGTCTCACACTTCAAGCCTCCTCACTATTACTCCTCTTCCAAAACTCACCCTCTCTCTCTCTCTCTCTCTCTCTCTCTCTCTCTCTCTCTCTCTCTCTCTCTCTCTCTCTCTCTCTCTCTCTCTCTGAAAACCTCCCGATGCTAAATCTTCTTATGAACTCTTGTGATTTTTTTTTCATGTGTGTGTGTGTGTGTGTGTGTGTGTGTGTGTGTGTGTGTGTGTGTGTGTGTGTGTGTGTGTGTGTGTGTGTGTGTGTGTGTGTGTGTGTGTGTGTGTTTTATAAGTTTCCGATATTTTCCGTCAGTTTAATCATCTTTTTTACATGTGTTTTCCTACCTGCTTCTCTCTCTCTCTCTCTCTCTCTCTCTCTCTCTCTCTCTCTCTCTCTCTCTCTCTCTCTCTCTCTCTCTCTCTCTCTCTCCTGCTCCCTGCATTTGTATTCTTTTCCTGCTCTCTTATTTCATTCTTCCTCCATCTCTCATATGCTTCTTCCCTCTCATTCTCCCCTCTCCTGATCCCCCTTCCCTCTCCATCCTATGTAGCTCCCCACATAGTCTTTCATTCTCTCCCTTCCTCCATGACTCCTCACCTTTCCTTCCCCTCCTCTGTAGCTCCCCAAATGCACTCGTTCCTGCTTTCTCATTCCAAAAACTGGTATATTTTACTGTCTATCCCAGTTCTCCTTAGTACAAGTGTGATTAACCCGCACACACCGTCTATTTACCCACCCACCCACCCACACACACACCTGTCCTCCCCCCAGCCAGGTGTCTCGTCAATACCCCACCAGGTAAGTGATGGCGATGGTGACAGATCATTATTTTCCATTTTGCAGTTTGCGTCTCGTTTGCGTCTCGTCCTCGCTGTGTCCATTGTGCGTGGCAGTGTTTTGGAAGCGCGCGAGTGGCGGAGTGTTAACGGTATTTACGTGAAAGGCGGTAATACTGGAAAGCGAATGCCCTCCTGCCTCCCCCGCCACACCTGAGTTACTGACACCCTCCGCCCTCCCCTCCGTGATCGACGGCTGAACGGAATAAAAATGTTATGTTGTATATGACAGTATTCGTGTTTCTGAAGAGTTTGTACAGTTGTGATTTGTATGAGGATGGTGGTGGTGGTGGCGGTGGTGGTGGTAATAATGACGATGGAAAATCAAGATGAAGATGATGATGATGATTATGATGGTAAAAATGACGTAATTCAGAGCAGAGTAGTAGTAGTAGTAGTAGTGGTAGTAGTAGTAGTAGTAGTAGTGATATGGTGATGATAATAACGAAAATGAAAATTAAAATGAAGACGAAGACAACAATAACAAAAAATGAAACTACATAGCACACCCACCCTCACACCCACACACACACACACACACACACACACACACACACACACACACACACACACACTCTCCCTTTAAGACATAAGTTACAATGCCTCACAAATTCTTTCCAGTTTCATAGTTCCCGAAAGTCCCTGAGTCACTCCTGCCTGGAAACCCTGCATTTGCATACCTAGTCAGGGCGGCGGTGGTGCACTGGCAAAACTCTCGCCTCCGTACCGAAGACCAGGGTTCGAATCTCTCTCTCAGGACTAAGCTCATCTTTGTATTGAAGGGAAAACTCTAGGTGAAAGCAAGTAAATAAAGACAGGGTAAGTAAAGAGAGAGACAGGACTAACCTCATCTTTGTATCTATTGAAGGGAAGACTAAGTAGAAGTGAATAAGTAAAGTAAAGAGAGTAACTAAAGTCTGGATTAAACTCATATTGTCCAAAGAAGGAGGAAACTAAGTAAAAATGAGTCAAATGTGTTAATATCTGACTGAAGGTGAGTGAAGCTGAGGTGAATGATGGAAGAGAGAGAGAGAGAGAGAGAGAGAGAGAGAGAGAGAGAGAGAGAGAGAGAGAGAGAGAGAGAGAGAGAGAGAGAGAGAGAGAGAGAGAGAGAGAGAGAGAGAGGAATACCTGTGGATGGAAGGAGCACGGAGAGTGAGGGAGAGAGAGAGAGAGAGAGAGAGAGAGAGAGAGAGAGAGAGAGAGAGAGAGAGAGAGAGAGAGAGAGAGAGAGAGAGAGAGAGAGAGAGAGAGAGAGAGAGAGAGTGAGGGAAGGAGAGGGATTAGGTGAGGGACAGGTGTGGAGTGATATGAAGGATGCAGGATTTGTGGGGATGCTGCGGTGAATGGGCCGACAGTGGTGAGGTGTCTTGGAGAACCTGACAGGGCGTGACTAAAGGCAGGTGGTATTTGGGAGGAGGAGGAGGTGTAGAGGAGAGAATAATAGAACGAAGAGGAAAACGAGAAGGTGGAGGAGGGTAAGGTGTAGGAGGAAAAGGAGGAATAAAAGGGAGAAGGAAGAGGAGGATGAGGAGGAAGAGGAGGAGGAGGAGTAGAAGGTGCTGTCGCCAATATCCTCTGTCTTGTGTGTCCACTTTCTCTCGACGCGGTAAATGAATGCAAAGAGGAACCTAAGACAAGTGTCGGGAGAGCTTACAAGTTTATCCTCTGCAAAAGATCAAGGGTAGAGGAATGACCGCAGAGGCGAGGCGTCATCTGGTGTACGTTCCTCGGATCTTATTCTTTTCTCACGGAGGAGATGAGAGACATAAATATCTGATGAAGCGTGGAGAGCGAGAGCGAGAGAGAGAGAGAGAGAGAGAGAGAGAGAGAGAGAGAGAGAGAGAGAGAGAGAGAGAGAGAGAGAGAGAGAGAGAGAGAGGCGATGGAAGGGAGAATGAATGGAAAAAAATAAGAAGGGAAGGAGGTCACAAGAACAAGAGGTGGTAAAGGGGACGAGTATAAAAAAGAAAGAGAGAGGGGGAATGTGCTCAAGGAATAACAAGATGAATTGATGAGCGAAAACAAATGACGAAAAAAAAACAGGAGATAATGAGAGAGAGAGAGAGAGAGAGAGAGAGAGAGAGAGAGAGAGAGAGAGAGAGAGAGAGAGAGAGAGAGAGAGAGAGAGAGAGAGAGAGAGAGAGAGAGAGAGAGAGAGAGAGAGAATGTACATTAGGAGATATAGAAGACAAAAGAAAACAACTCCTTCATTTCTCTCCCTTCCTCTCTCCTCTTCTTTCCCCACTCCCCCTTCTCCTCCTCCCCCTTCCTGACCACCCCCTTCCCTTCCTCCCCTCGCCAGGAAAAATAGAAACACGGATATACCCCGCCATTTTGGGCCGAATAGCCAACATGGAAATTTTATTGGACGATTCAGAAACGGAAAGTGTAAAACTACCCAGGAGAAAAAAAAAAAAAAAATGTATATGCGGATGATAAAAAAAAAAGGTAAAAAAAGAAAACCAAAATGCCGCTATTCTTGCTTTTGCTTGTATAAAAAAAAAAAAGACGAGGATAAAAAAAACAGGAAACCGAAAGTAGAAAAACTGCTATCGATTAGACGTGTTAGCAAAAAAATATATATACAAAAAAAAAAGGTTGATTTGAAATTCTTTTTTTTTTTTTTTTTTTTTTTTGGCAATGTTGAGGAAAATAGCTCTGCGGGTGTAGTTGTTTTGAAGTGTCATGTATTTTTCTCTCTTCAAGTGGCTGGCGATTCCTGACACTATTTTTTTTCTTTTTTTGCTCGATGCTTCTTTCTATTGGCCACACTCCTTTGATGTTCAGTTCTATGTTTCTTTTCTTTTCTACTTATCTAGACGCTTGCTTCTAAATTTCCTCTCCTTTTCCAGCTTCTTTCAATGCTTATTTCTACAATTTGTTTCTTTTCATCCTCCAACAACAGTCATTTTCACATTTCCTTTCATTTTCTAACTTCTTTTAACGGTACTTTTTAAAATCTCTCCTTTTTCATCTTCTTTCAACGCCCTTTTCTACACTTCTCTTGTTTTTAGCTCCCTTCAACGTTCACTTTTTAAAATCCCTTTCCTTTTATAGCTTCCTTCAACGCTCACTTTTTAAACACCTTTCCTTTCCGACCATCTCTCAATGTCCACTTTTAAACAAACTCGTTTACCGCCACCTTCTTTCAACGCTCATTTTTACAATTCTTTTCTATTCCAGTTTCCTTCATCGCCCACGTTTACATTTAACCTCTCCTTTCCCGGCTCCCTCCAAGGTAAACATCCACACTTTTCTCCTCGCCCAGCACACACTTCTGAATCTTTCTCTCCTTATCATCTTATTCCACGCGTCTGCACTCACTGTCTGCAAGCGTCACTCCGATCATGTCCCTCTCTCCCACACGAGTTACATGACGGTACAATTAAAGGCCTCACATTACTTATACAAGAAGGGCGGGTGCTGTAAAATCGTATAAATGTACGTCTCTCACACACGACATTAATTCAAGGGTGTGTAAAGATTATTTCGCAAAGCACTAAGGTCAGGGATGCAATCTTGCACTTAAACCCTCCGAACCTTGTGATTACTGCAGGCACGCAAGAGTCTGAAGTTTAGGTTAAAGTAGGTTAGGTTACATCATTTTAAGTTAGGTTAGATTAACGTAGGTTAGGTAAGGTTTGGTTAAGGTGGGTTGGGTTGGGTTAAGGTTAGGTTAGGTTAAGGCAGACCTGAGTAGACTAGGGTTGATTAGGTTAGGTTAGATTAGATTAAGTTACATTAATTTAGGTTAGATTAAGTTAGGTTAGTATATACTGAGCATATGTCTAATCCCAACATGTATGGAGGATAAAACGAAAGTAAAAACTGAACATGGAGAGAGAGAGAGAGAGAGAGAGAGAGAGAGAGAGAGAGAGAGAGAGAGAGAGAGAGAGAGAGAGAGAGAGAGAGAGAGAGAGAGAGAGAGAGAGAGAGAGAGAGAGAGAGAGAGAGAGAGAGAGAGAGATGAAAAGGTCACCTGTTCTTCCTGGCCAATTATTTATTTCAAAGCCAGGTTAGGCTATAAATGTCAAGGCTTAGCTGGCTTGTTGGCGTGGCTTGGTGGCTTACTTGGCTTATTAGATGGCTTGGCTTGGTTGTTGGCTTGATGGCTGGCTTGCTGGCTGGCTTGCTGGATCGTTGAATACCTAGGTGACTTAATAAATGGCTTACTAGCTTGGCGTATTGGCTTATTTTTGGCTTATTAATGGTCTTCCTGTCTGATGTGTTGGGTTTTGGCTGGCTTGGCTTGATGGCTGGTTTACTGGATTGTTGAATGACTAAGTGGCTTAATGCAAGGCTTGTTGGCTTTTCGGCTGTTTGGTTGTATGGCTGCCTTGCTCACTGGCCTAATTGCTCTTTTGCTGTGTCTTGTATCTTTGTCTTTATTCTAATACTCGTGTTGCCTTCCTTTTTATTGACTCCTCTTCTTCTCTTCCTCCTTTTTTTCTTTGTCCTCCTCCTCCCCCTCCTTCTCTCGACCAGAACAGATTCTCACAAAATTCCCTCTTTTCTTTTCTTTTTTTTTTTTTTTTTTTACTTTATCGCTGTATTTTTCTTCTGCTCCCTCCTTCCTCTTCATCCTTCTCTTCCTACTATTCCTCCTCCTTTTTTTCCTTCTTCATTCTCCTATTTTGCTTCTTTCTTCCTCTTCCTCCAGCTGACAAAGTCCCTTTCTTTTCCCCTCCATCGCTGAGAGAGAGAGAGAGAGAGAGAGAGAGAGAGAGAGAGAGAGAGAGAGAGAGAGAGAGAGAGAGAGAGAGAGAGAGAGAGAGAGAGAGAGAGAGAGAGAGAGAGAGAGAGAGAGAGAGAGAGAGAGAGAGAGAGAGAGAGAGAGAGAGAGAGAGAGAGAGAGAGAGAGAGAGAGAGAGAGAGAGAGAGAGAGAGAGCAAAAACATGAAGGCTAGGGCATGGAAGAAAGGGAAGAGGGGAGAATGATGAGTAAGAATGGAAAGAAAGGATGAGAGAGAGGAGGAAGAAGAGGATGAAGGGAGAGGGGAGAGCGGGAAGAGAGAGAGAGAGAGAGAGAGAGAGAGAGAGAGAGAGAGAGAGAGAGAGAGAGAGAGAGAGAGAGAGAGAGAGAGAGAGAGAGAGAGAGAGAGAAAGGGGAATGAGAGAGAGTGCAAGGTGAGATGTTTTCAAATAAATACGTGATGAGTCCTTGCACTTTTTTTTTGTCAAGTAAAAGTCTATTTTAATTTACATTTCTCTCTCTCTCTCTCTCTCTCTCTCTCTCTCTCTCTCTCTCTCTCTCTCTCTCTCTCTCTATTATATGTAAGTCATTTAATTCACTTCTTCTCCTCCCCCTTTTCTTCCTCCTCCTCCTCCTCCTCCTCCTACTGCTCCTCCTCCTGTTACCTATTCTGTTTCCCTAATACCTCCCATTTATCACTGCCTCTCTCTCTCTCTCTCTCTCTCTCTCTCTCTCTCTCTCTCTCTCTCTCTCTCTCTCTCTCTCTCTCTCTACCGTATTGATTCGAAACGTCTCACTGTCTCAAAGTCTCGAATCGAACGTCACTTAAAAGTCGGACAGAAAAGTTTATACAACCTCTATTCCTTCTTTTTTTTTATTCTGATTTATTTACTTATTTATTTATGTATGTATGTCTGTCCGTGTGTCTGTGTGTCTGTCTGTCTGTCTCCAGGTGCGCGATGGAACGCCTGTGAATATTTACCTGCTTCCGAACACCTGGCAGATGACAAAAGGTTACAATATTAGTCTTCATTTATTTTCCTGAAGGTCTCAAGAATGTGTGTTCTTTTCTTTTTCCAATCTGATGTGTTACTGACAGAATGACACAGACAGACGGACTGAGAAAGTTGAGATAAGGAAAGAGAGAGAGAGAGAGAGAGAGAGAGAGAGAGAGAGAGAGAGAGAGAGAGAGAGAGAGAGAGAGAGAGAGAGAGAGAGAGAGAGAGAGAGAGAGAGAGAGAGAGAGAGAGAGTATAGTAATATAACAAATCCTCTTTTTATTACAGTTCTCGTAGATTACAAACGCATGGAGGAGGAGGAGGAGGAGGAGGGAGATCGAGAGGGTAGTCAGACGGGGAAGAAAAGGCTAAACGAGAGAGAGAGAGAGAGAGAGAGAGAGAGAGAGAGAGAGAGAGAGAGAGAGAGAGAGAGAGAGAGAGAGAGAGAGAGAGAGAGAGAGAGAGAGAGAGAGAGAGAGAGAGAGAGAGAGAGAGAGAGAGAGAGAGAGAGAGAGAGAGGGGAAGAAAAGGCTAAACGAGAGAGAGAGAGAGAGAGAGAGAGAGAGAGAGAGAGAGAGAGAGAGAGAGAGAGAGAGAGAGAGAGAGAGAGAGAGAGAGAGAGATCAAATACCAATGCTTTGAGACACACAAAACAATCTAGAGAGAAAAAGGAATATTGTTTTTGATGAGAGCCTTTATGTCTCCAATAACATTTTTCACTTGATTGTGTTTTCATGTGTCTTTCCTTTCATGTGTGTCGTCAGGAAAGTCTTGTCTTGTCTCTCTTAACAGTAAACCTTTATCTTGTTATCAGTAAACTTTTCTTTCTCTCCGTCTCTCTGTCTCTCCATTCAGTGATGTTTATTTCTTTTATTTTTCTATTTTTTGCTTCTATTCTCGGTAAAGATTCAGTCCACATTGTTTGTCAGGTTTTGTTTTCTTCTCTGTTTTCTATAATTATGTTAGTTTTCCTTAAATACTTTCAGTTTTCCTTTTTCGTCTTTCCGTTCTCTTTTTGTGAGATTTTTCTGCTCTCCGTTTTTCTTTTCTTTTATCAGTTTTCCTTATCTTCTCCGTTTTTTTGTTTTCTTCTGTCTGTTTCCGTCTTTTTTTCAATTTTCTTTTGTCAGTTTTCCTTTTCCTTTTATCAGTTTTCCTTTTCTTCTATCACTTTTCCTTTTCTTCTGTCAGTTTTATTTCTCTCCTGCCAGTTTTTCCTTTTCTTGTCTCCGTTTTCTTTTGTCAGTTTCTTCCTTTTCCTCCTCTCAGTTTTTCTTTCCTTCAGTCACTTTCCTTCTCCTTCTCTCTCTCAATTATGGTCACAAAATCTTCTGTCAATCACCTTTTCTATATCTGTCCCTTTTTTGATAAATTCTTCCTTACATTCCCTCTGTCAACTTTTCTTTTCCTCTTTATCTCGATTACGGTCACCAAATCTTCTCTTATCAATTATTTTGCTGTAGCTCTCCCTGTCCCTTCCATGATCAATAGTTTCTCTTATATTCTCTCTGTCAGTGATTCTCTCTCTCTCTCTCTCTCTCTCTCTCTCTCTCTCTCTCTCTCTCTCTCTCTCTCTCTCTCTCTCTCTCTTTCTCTCTCTCTCTGGATAGACAGACACTGAGGACGAGAGAGAGAGAGAGAGAGAGAGAGAGAGAGAGAGAGAGAGAGAGAGAGAGAGAGAGAGAGAGAGAGAGAGAGAGAGAGAGAGAGAGAGAGAGAGAGAGAGAGATCTATAAAGTTAGGAATCTCGTCTCTTAATGATCTTTATTTCTCCGTACGCTCTTAAACCAATAACCTTTCCCTTTATATTCCCTTTATCAGCGATCCTTTTATCCTTTCTCTTTTTGCCTATTTCCTCCAAGTAGGATCTTCTATATAGTCAGCAATCTTTTTTTGTTCTGTCTTCCTCACACAATCAGAATCCTTTACGAAGTCTGATCCTTTGTATTTATGTTTTCTCTTCTATTTCCTTCATAAACGCTCCTTTTTTTCTCTCTCTCTCTCTCTCTCTTCTGTCCATTACATCGAAAATCCTCAAAAAACAAAAATATCCTTTGTGTGTTTTCCCTTTTATCTACGATCTTTTTTTTTACCCTTATCTATTTTGTCTATATTCCCTTTTATCAATGATCCTTTAATTCTTTGCCTTTTGTCTACCTCACCTATCCAAGATCCCCTAAACTCAATGATCCAGCGTATTTATCTTTCGTTTTATATTCCCTATTATCAATGTTCCTTTTTCTTTTGTCTTCCCTGTCTATATTCCCTTTTATGAACAATCCTTTCATTCTTTGCCTCCTGTCTACTTCGCCTATCCAAGATTCCCTAACCTCAGTGATCCATGTTTGTCCCAGCACGGGTGATCCGCAGCCAGGATAAAGGTACGAGTACGTCTGGCTGTGTTGCATCCCACTGATCACCTGCGGGCTTCGCTATTCCACCAGGTGTTCCCGGGAGAGCTGCGAGCTACACAAGTCTACAACAACACCTGCAGCGGGGAATCCTGAGGCGCGCGCGCACATACACATACATACATACATACATACATACATACATACATACATACATACATACATACATACACACACACCACACACACACACACACACACACACGGCCATGGAATTAATTTGAGCCTGGTGGAGAAAGAGATTCAGGCACATTACCATAAATCAACAGGGAATAATTAAACCAACACTCGATCCAAAGGCCGTAATTGGATTATTTAAATGAGTGAAAGAAATATTAATCCTCCAGCGCAGCGTAGCGTCTCAACACAAGTCAGAATCAGAGGTTGAATGTTTCCCCCGCCAGTCCTCCGCGTTCATGCTCCACAGGCTGTCCCTCATTACGCGCGCCCTCAACGCAAACAATAATAATAATGACTGGGAAAAGGGACGCTAAAAAGACCAGGTTACGTTGAAATGTTGTAGCGATTTATAATATTGCTCCAACATTGCAGTGACTAACATTGACCGTATCGAAAAGCAAACAATAATAGTGAATGAAAATAAAACTGTACGCTAAAAAGAAGAGGTTGAAATGTTGTAGCGAGTTATAACAACGCTCTAACTAACATAGCACGCCCCTTAACGCAAATAAAAACAATAATAAATAGAAAAATTATACCAAAATGACCAGGTTATATCAAACATTCTAACGATTTTAAGATTCACACGTGTAACACCCCAAAACACAACTAACATTACAACAACTGACAACATTACACAGATTTACGGATGCAGATGATAGATGGAAATAGACACGTATGTTTTGTGAAGGGACTGCCACGTGTAGGCCTGATGGGTCCTTGCAACTTCCCTTACAAATGTTCTTATGTTCTCGAATTCTTAAGTAAGACTGCACTGACTAACACAGCAACACTAACCTTCGCGGAACTAGTAACGCTGCAACACGGATACCGAACGGCAACACACGTCAGCCCAAGTCAGCAGAAGTCAGGGGAAGTTGGTAAGAAGTTCCTCTGGTAGCGAGACTCCATTACCCAGCAGATATCCAGCAGTGAATCAATAGCAGGTGACAGAGGAGGGAGAAACAGACCCCTACTGAATAGTGGACGACTCGTGGGCCATGATAGGAGCACTGAGGGGCCTTGGTCAGTGGAGTCAGCAGGTCTGGAGGTGTAATTAAGCAGGAACGGTGAGCAGGCAGTGTCCCAGTCAAAGACATCACCAGCGGGCGCCAAGCAGACGTCATCACCGCGCCTCACTACCCGCCAATTAATTTAAGTTCCAACTCAGCCTCTTCCTCTTCCACTTCCTCCTCCTGCTCTGGTCTTCCTTCTCTTCCTACACGTATTCTTCTTTTCTCTTTCTTTCTTCTCGTACGCATTTACTCATCGCATTATTTCTTCTTTTCTGCTATTATTCTTTTCTCCATCTAATCTTTTCGCTTTCGTCTTCTACGCCTTTTCTAAATTTATTACCCTTTCTTCTTCTTCTTCCTCCTCCTCCACTTGTATTTTCAGTCTTCAAGCATGTTCTCCTTTCATTATCTTTAATCACCCAAATTTTACTAACACTCAATTCTTCCTTATCTTTCTCTTTTAGACTCCCTGTTTTTCCTCTCTTATCCTCTCTTATCGTCCTCTCATCACTGACTGCAGCTTCCTACTTTCCTTTCCAACTCGTCTCCTCGGCTTGTCATATCTCCCTCCCTTCCTCCTATTTATCTTCCTCGTCTTTTCGTCATTTCAGCTTCCTTCTTTCCCCCTACTCATCTTCCTCGCGTTTCTTGTCCTCCTCCTCGTCTTCGCGTCATGTCGCTTCCTCCCTTCCTCCTACTCATCTTCCTCTTGTTCCTTGCCCTCCTCCTCGTCTCCTACTTACATCACCTCCTGTCATTACCAGCTGGATCACTTCCCTCCATCAACCTCAATCCTGACATAGTTCCCGAGACGCTCCCTCCCCCAAATCAACGCCAATCACGTTCTATCGCTCCTCCCAATCCGATGGTACTCAACTTTCAACTTCCTGCCTCGATCTTGTTAATGTGGTGATCATTTGTGTTCATTTCTCACCCCTCTCTCTCTCTCTCTCTCTCTCTCTCTCTCTCTCTCTCTCTCTCTCTCTCTCTCTCTCTCTCTCTCTCTCTCTCTCTCTCTCGTTTATCGTTTGTGTTTTTCTTAGTTACTTGTTAAGATTAAGTTAGGTTAGGTTAGGTTAGGTTAGGTTAGTTTACGTTACATTAGATTAAAGTTAGGTTAGGTTAGGTTAGGATAGGTTAGGTATATTCTCTCTCTCTCTCTCTCTCTCTCTCTCTCTCTCTCTCTCTCTCTCTCTCTCTCTCTCTCTCTCTCGTCTAGGTTTTCCTTAGTTACTTAGTTCTTAGTCACGAGTTATTCAGACAATAAGTTAGGTTAGGTTACAATAGATTCACCTCGCAACAATCTCCTCTTTTCCTTTCCCTCTCTCTCTCTCCTTAGTTATCGGTTAATCAGAGAATATCGTGCCGTGTTGCTATCAGTAGACGTGCCCTAAAAGCCTCCCTTATCAAAGCCATTCCCGCACTGGCTGTCATTTGTACCTGTGACTGGAGACTCGGGGCAGGAGGCACGGGGGGAGGGCGTGAAGGGAAGGAGGAGTGGAGGACGCGGAGGGATGGAGGAGGAGGGGTGGAGGGGAAAAAGTGCAAGGAAAGGAAAGAAAAATGATTGTTTCCTTTAGAGAGAGAGAGAGAGAGAGAGAGAGAGAGAGAGAGAGAGAGAGAGAGAGAGAGAGAGAGAGAGAGAGAGAGAGAGAGAGAGAGAGAGAGAGAGAGACACACACACACACACACACACACACACACACACACACACACACACACACACACACACACACACACACACACACACACACTAAAAAATACGACACTCACCCTTCACCCTTTTACCCTGGGACCCTAAATCACCCTAATTCTTCACCCTAAAGTCACCCTGAGCTGAACTGTGGCGCTGGTAAACTGAGTGGAGGTCAAAGAAAACGGGAAAAAAGAAAAAGGACAAAACAAAAGAAAATTAGTAAAAAAGAAAAAAAAGAAAAAGTCATCACGGTGCCATTGAAGAGTAATTAATAGAGTTAATGATGGCCCTCTGATTTTAAACACCCACTCACCCACCCACCCACGCTCCCTTCCCCCCAACCCCGACAAAACTCAGAGACCGTAATGGGGGACTGTGCTAAGTTAACCTGACTCGCTATCTACACACACGCCTTTAAGTTTCTGGTCAAGAGAGTACTGGTAGCTGGGTGGGTGTGGGTTAGCTGGGTAGGTGTGTGTGGCTAGAGTATCTGGGAAGTGGGAGGGCTTAGATAGTGGGCGTGGGAGAGAAGAAAAGGGCAGAAAGAAAAAAATAGGGTAGTTGATGTGAGAGAGAGAGAGACGAAAGTATTGTTAAAAGTTTGTGTCTTACCTCCATTACATATAAGAGTCTGGAGGAAGTGATCTGCCTCTTCAGGTGTTTTCAGGCTTCCACTGATAGTTTAACAAGTGTTCCGCCTCATCAATAGCAGGGAACACCATGGGAACTTTTATGAAGCATCTCTTTTGCCTCTGGAAGTAATTCTTGTGAGAGTACAAACCGTTTGAGAATACGAGCTGGAGAACCTGATGGAGGGATGGAAAGTTTTGCTGGAATGAGATGCTCTGGGAAAGACGAGAGGAAGCAGATACCACGAAGGAGATAAATGGAGAGGGATAGAGAAGATCTTTGCCCACGATGAAGATGATGATGATGGTGATGATGAAATCCCGACTACTCGTTACTGTAGAAATATAAGTAGATAGGCAAGTTGAATAGCAGTCCTTTTTTATGTAAGAGGAGCGCTAGTCTAAGACAACAACAACAAAAAAAATAAAAATAAAAACGGTAGGGAAGATTACTAAGCGTGGGATAGACGAGAAATAACAGACAAAAGACAGTTAGAGAAGATTTTTGATGATGATGATGATGATGTTGATAAGGATTAAAGCAAAATACACGTTACAACAGAAACAGCAACGGAAAAACAGACAGCATGAATAGCGAGTCGGAAAGGTTGGTAAGCCTGGAATAGACGTCTGCAGACAAGAGAGCTAGAGAAGACTTTTGAATAATAATGATGGTTATAAGGATAAAAATAAACAAAATACATGTTATCATCCAACTATCAACATGAATAGCGACTCGGGAAGGTTGGCAAGCTTGAAATAGACGAAATAAAACAATGAAAGAACAGTCAGACAAGATAATGATAATAATGATGAAAAAAAAAAAGCAAAATGAATACCAGGTGGAGAAAAGTTGGCAAGGCTGCGTGAACTACTGGCGGGTGATGGGCGGGCGTGGGAGGAGGAAGGGCGGCACCAGATCTCATTTAGCATGCATATTGGGCGTCACGAGCAGAGCAGGGGGGCACGATAGCCAATCACAGAGGCGGGTCTGATAATGATGGCAGACAGATCACGGAGACTCACCCCATCACCCCTCCTATCACCACCCCTTCCCCACCACCTGATAAAAAGGATACTAAAATGACGAGGTTACGTTAAAATATTGAGATAACTAATATTGCACACCCATCACCTCATCGTCACCCCTTCCCATCACCGATCACTTCTCCTATCAACTCATTATCACCCCATCACCCATCACTCTACCCCATCACCCCATCACTCCCCCCACTACTTGAGCTCCACGTGACGTCAAAAGCAATCAAAATTCAGAGCCATTTGTGAATTAATCAACAGATGTTAATAGCTCTCTCCCACTCTCCCTCTACCCTACCTCTTCCTCTTTCCCCCTCCTCTCCTCCTCTCTCCCTCCCGTTAACTCTCTTCCCTTCCTGTTTTCCCCTTTTCCCCCTCTCCCCTCCTCTCTCTCTCCCCTCATCCCCTTCCTCTTCCCAGTTACCTGTCCCCCTTTCCTGAATTTCCCTCACTTCTGTCCCCTTTCCTCCTTCTCCCCTTCCTCTTTCCCCTCTTCTTCTTCTTTCCAGTTGCCTCCTGTCTTTTCTTCCTTCTTTCCTGTTCTCTCCTACCTCTCTCTCTTACCTCCTCTCTTTATTTCTTGCTCTTTCAGAACCCTCCTCTTTCCCTTCCCTCTGTCTCCCTCTTATACTCCCCACCCACTACTTCTTCCTCTTCCCTCTCTCCCTCCCATGCCCTCTTTCCCTCTCTCTTCTCCCAACTCCCTATCTTCTCCCCTTCCCCCTTTCCTACTCTCTTTTCTTCTTTCTTTCCTGTTCTCTTCTTCCTCTCAACCATTTTTCTATCATCCATCTTTCCCTCACTTACCTTCCTATTCCCTATTCTCGTTCGCTATTCTCTCTCTCTCTCTACACGGACGGTCATAACACTCCACCTCTCATTCCTCGCGTCACAATTCTCATAACAAAGTGGAAGCTCTTAGAGGAATGAACACGAAGTCCACTTACATTTGAACGGAGGAAATGAAGCAATCCACACGCGCTGACATAAATGAATCAATAAGTAATGCAGCAACAAACGAGGCTAACAAATGCGTCAATTCACACACAAAAAAATTTTTCAAAAGCCTCCTGCAATTTATCTTTCCATTAATAGTAATTGTTTGGGAAGCCAGCCACGTAAAGGTTAAAGAGACACATACACAAACATACATACACACACACACACACACACACACACACACACACTTGGTGACTCTGTACAGGTGTGTGAAAGTCTTGCCAATTAGGAAGTTACACAGGTGTGAATTAGCTGATTATTTACCGTCATGGAATTCACCTCATTTTGCTCATTTATTTATTTACTTGTTTATTTATTTGTTTAGCTTGTTAGTGAGTCAGTTAGTTTGGTAATTAGTTAGTTCGTTATTAATTTACTTTTATCATTATGGAGTGTGGCATTATGTTATCTCTCTCTCTCTCTCTCTCTCTCTCTCTCTCTCTCTCTCTCTCTCTCTCTCTCTCTCTCTCTCTCTCTCTCTCTCTCTCTCTCTGACGATATTGTTGCGACATCATAACTCAATCAATAATCTCTCTCTCTCTCTCTCTCTCTCTCTCTCTCTCTCTCTCTCTCTCTCTCTCTCTCTCTCTCTGATACATAAGTTCACTGTTTATTTATTTATTTTCTTTTTCTGATGCATTTCTACCTCCCAACAGATGTGCAGCGTTTGCCTGAACCCTTTATGAAAATTAAATTTATAAGCATCGGGCAAAGCTAACCTAACCTCACCTCACCTCACCTAACATAACAAAATCTAATCTAACCTAACTTAAGATAAAGTAACTTAACCTAACATAACATAATCTAACCTAATATTTCCTTAATATAACCTCACCTCACCAAACCTAATCTAACCTAATATAACCTAACCTAACCTAACCCTAACCTAACATAACCTAATATAACCTAACCTAACCTAACCGAAGCCTTCATAAAACTCCCTGCTTTCAAGTCTACATAAACATCTGGGCGAAACTATTTGATCCTCTTAAACTCCTTTGAAAACCACGATCATTCAGTGGGAATATTTCTGAACGGCATTAAAACCCTTCTGATTTCACCTCCTCCTGTTGCTCCTCTTCTTCCTCCTCCTTTTCTTACTTCTTTTTTTCTTCTTCTTCTTCATTTTCCTTCTTTAATCATCATCATCATCATCATCTATTTCCTTTTCCTCCTCTTTTTCTTTTGCTGTTGTTTGTGTCTTCGTGTATCTTTCTATCTATCTATCTGTGCCTCTCTCTCTCTCTCTCTCTCTCTCTCTCTCTCTCTCTCTCTCTCTCTCTCTCTCTTGCTTTATGGCTCAGCAGTTCTCTTCAAGTCAAGTAGAAGGAATAGAAGGAGGAGGAGGAGGAGGAGGAGGATGATTACAGGTACTTTATTATATTTTACCACCTTTCTTCACACCTATTGTCACCTGCTAATTGGATCTGAGGTTAGTTAAGTTAAGTAAGGTAAGGTTAGGTTTGACTAGTACGTATATTCATTAAGAAAGAGAGAAAAAAAATTTGACTTTATCCACAATAAGACGATTTCAATTAAACACTACACACACACACACACACACACACACACACACACACACACACACACACACGTAATTAAAGGCACATTCAAGTAATAGGGAAGTGGAGATGAGTTGACTAAGAGAGGTGACTAAGAGGGAGACTAAAACAATACCTCCACCAACCTTCACCAGCCTTTTTTATTCTCCCCTTTGTTTCCCTTCACATAATATAAAGAGAGGAGGCGGAGGAGGAGGAGGAGAAGGAGGAGGAGGAGGAGTGTTCTATAGGGAAAGGAGGAAGAAGAGTCGAGTGAGAGAGAAGAGAGAGAGAGGAGGAAGTTCCGGGAAGTGAGAGAAGGGAGAAGGAAGAATAGGGGAGTGAGAGGAGAAAGGAGAAGAAAGTGTAGTAGGGGGGAGAGAGAGAGAGAGAGAGAGAGAGAGAGAGAGAGAGAGAGAGAGAGAGAGAGAGAGAGAGAGAGAGAGAGAGAGAGAGAGAGAGAGAGAGAGAGAGAGAGAGAGAGAGAAGGAAAAGAATCTTGTTACCTTGTCTGATGTTTGTTATTTCATATACTTTCCTGTTTGACCGTCTGTGTCTGTCTGTCTGTCTGTCTGTCTGTCTGGGTGTTTGGGTGCCTGTGTTGCTAGCTTGCCTGCCTGCTTGTCTCTCTGTTTGTCTGCCCGCGTGTATCTTTACGGTTGGCTGGCTTTAAGTGTGTCTGTCTGTATGTCTGTACGTCAGTCTATCTGTCTGTCTGTCTGTTTAACTTATCTTCAGCTCTGTTTATTTCTCTATATAGATGGATAAACGACTGGGTATCTCTCTCTCTCTCTCTCTCTCTCTCTCTCTCTCTCTCTCTCTCTCTCTCTCTCTCTCTCTCTCTATTTCAACATAATCCATAACTTTTCAAAAGGGAGTTGTGGTTTTAAACAAAGAACGATCACTGTCTAGTGTCACTCTTTTAAAAGCCACTCCGCGGGACGGTTTTATGAACGACGGAGTCACTGTATTGTCACTATCAGTCCCTCGCACCTCCCTCGGCACTGTTCGGCACTGTCTCTATCAGGCACTCGCACCTCCCTGACCAATGATTTACTCTTTCACTGTCAGTCACACTAATACACCTCCACTTAACGGCACTGTCACTGTCAGCACATTATTTCGCATATGAATGTACCCCCGATACTTCATTGCATTGTCACTGTCAGGCATTTCCATTTCCTTCGTCATCCAGCGTTACTGTCACTATCAGGCGGGTGTGTCCGAAGCCAGGCGTGGGCGGCGCACTTCACCTGCTGGGAGGACATCCTGTTGACGTCCACTGCTGAGGTGAAGGCGTTCCACAGCACAGCGCTGTCGTGGGAGAAGGCACGCTAACACCTCACTGAGCGGCACCTCGGCTCTCTCTCTCTCTCTCTCTCTCTCTCTCTCTCTCTCTCTCTCTCTCTCTCTCTCTCTCTCTCTCTCTCTCTCTCTCTCTCTCTCTCTCTCTCTCTCTCTCTCTCTCTGTGTGTGTGTGTGTGTGTGTGTGTGTGTGTGTGTGTGTGTGTGTGTGTGTGTGTGTGTGTGTGTGTGTGTGTGTGTGTGTGTCCTTTTCTTTAAACATATTTTTTTATTGTCTTTAGCAAACTTTTACTTCTTCTCCTTTGGTCTGACAGCTCCTTTTAATCTGCCTTTTGTGTGTGGCTTCAGAGAGAGAGAGAGAGAGAGAGAGAGAGAGAGAGAGAGAGAGAGAGAGAGAGAGAGAGAGAGAGAGAGAGAGAGAGAGAGAGAGAGAGAGAGAGAGAGAGAGAGAGAGGTGGCTGGGTTCATGTGCTTCAAAACAAATAATTATACCACTTTAATGACGCAACTTTCAAAACTATTAACTTAGACTTTATTTTTATCCCTTAGTCTTGATTTTTTTTTTAAGCTCCCAGAATAGACCCAGAGAGAGAGAGAGAGAGAGAGAGAGAGAGAGAGAGAGAGAGAGAGAGAGAGAGAGAGAGAGAGAGAGAGAGAGAGAGAGAGAGAGAGAGAGAGAGAGAGAGAGATGAGCATGATTTGTGTCTGAGGGCGGAGGGAAGGTGAGGAGAGGAGGGGAGGAAAGGAGGAAAGAAGGGGAGGAGGGAAGGAGGGAAGGTGTGAGGTGTGAGAAGGAAAGGTGAGGCGTGGGATTAGCAAGGAGGCTGGTGTGGACGTGCAGAGTTAATGGGAGGAGGAGGAGGAGGAGGAGGAGGAGGAGGAGGAGGAGGAGGAGGAGGAGGAGGAGGAGGAGGAGGAGAAAATGTAAAAGGGGAAGGGAGAGGAAAGAAAATACTGCAAAACGTATTTAAATTAAAGCACCACAAACAACTCTCTCTCTCTCTCTCTCTCTCTCTCTCTCTCTCTCTCTCTAGACAGCTACATATCAAGCTCATTTTAGTTAAAACCTGCACCCATTCTCTCTCTCTCTCTCTCTCTCTCTCTCTCTCTCTCTCTCTCTCTCTCTCTCTCTCTCTCTCTCTCTCTCTCTCTCTCTCTCTCAGCTACACACGTACATATCAGGCCTCCTTTAGTTCATTCAGCACAAAACCAGAATTATTACACACATATAAACAAATACACTTTTACGTTATTTTACAATGGGCACAATTAAGCTTCCCAAATACTCTATAATTGAATAACCAGGCTTCTTTTATTACTCGTAATAAATCTTTACTATGAATACTTACTGCCCCCCTCTGTTCCTCTCCCCGCCCTAGTGTGCCTACCTGAATGAATTTTCCAGCTAAGAACTTTACTCATTTTGTATTGCGAGAGGGAAAAATATTGTTCCAGCGTGCCATGTTCGTGTTGATACTGCTAATTCTGAAGGCTACGTCCCGCTGTCCTTGCTTGGGAGGGAAGGAATTGGGAGGATATAATTATTTCTCTGGTTTTTATGGCCATTTTTAGCCGCAAGAGTTCGAATCCTGTCCGTAAGAGGGAAGGAAGGGGGAGAATATATATATTTTTTTCGTTTTTTTCGTTAGTTTTCAGCTGCATGTGTTCGTATCCTGTCCGTGGGAGGGAAGAAATAAGGAGAGTATAATGATTTTGTTATTTTGTTATATTTTTACGTCCGTTTGAGGTTCCCGGGTCTAAGTCTTGGCAAATGTCCGAGGTTAGGAAGGGCATCCACTCGGGGCAGCGACTCCCAAGGGTTAAAACCAAATAATAAGAGAATGTAATGACTTATTTTAAAGTTACGGCCTCGCAAAAGGTATTATACAAGAGTCCCCGCTGCATCTGCTTAATGTTTGTTTCTCGTTTTCTTTCCATTTTCGCTACGTTTTATTAATGAAATGTAATGTGATCTTTTGTCATGTTGCTTTAATATTCTTTATTTTTCTGTGTTTCCTTGACTTTTCTGTGTGATTTCTCTATTTTTCTGGGCGTATTTTTAGTTTTCCGTGTTTTCTTTACCTTCTAGTGTTTTCCTTCTGTACCATACTACTGAAAAGAGGAAAATTATATGAGTTTCTTATTCCGAGCTTCTGTCCAAAGGTATTATTATGTATATTAGCTTCTGCTCTTTCTCATTCATGTTTCTCTCAATTTCTTTACTTTCTCCGTGAATTCCGTTTATGTATTATGCTGTAAGGAAAGATTAAACGAAATTTATTGAAAGCTAATGTTCTTGGTTATCTTATATTAGTTCCCGCTCTTATCTTGTTTGTTTTCCTTTACTTAAGTTCCTGCAGGCGTTTTCTTTATCTATTATACTACAGGGAAGGCGAAAAGAAGAGATTTATTCAAAGTCAATATCCCAAGGCACTTTATATTAGTTTTCCCTCTTTCTCTCTTACATTGCTTCCATTTTCTTTAGTTCCTCTGTCTTTTCGTTATGTACAACACTGCTGGGAAGAGAGAGAGGAGACAAGAGGGAGATATTTTAAAGTTATTATCCAGAGGTATTCTAAATTAATCTCCCCTCCTCCTTTTCTCGTGTTTCTCCCGTTTTCTTTACCTCCTTTTGTTAGGTATTGTTATATACTATACCCTTGGGAGGAGGAGGAGGAGGAGGAGGAGGAGGAGGAGGAGGAGGAGGAGGAGGAGGAGGAGAAGGAGGAGGAGGAGGAGCAGGAAGATATTTTGAAGTTGTAGATCAAAAGGTTTAATTTCATGTTAGTTTTCGTTTAAAAAATGTATAAATTTCTCTCTCTCTCTCTCTCTCTCTCTCTCTCTCTCTCTCTCTCTCTCTCTCTCTCTCTCTCTCTCTCTCTCTCTCTCTCTCTCCACGAATGTTCCTCTTTACGCGAGAATGACTCTAAAAAGAAAATAGAAGAGAAACAAAATACGTATTTTTTCCCAGTATCTTTCGTCTGCATTTTCATAATTACTCCGCGTCACTTAGGCACAGATCCTCCCCGAAGCAAACCCCGCTTATGCTTTGCTGTGCCGGGGAATGTTCAGGCTGCGTGCTGCTCTTAATGCAGCGCTGAATCTATCGTTATTTTCTATTTATTTCCAGGCCTGACTTTTATATTCCCAGAGCTTGTGTTGTTCGCTTGTTGCTGTTGTTGTTGTGTTCCTTACCTTTTCTGGATTATCCGGATGCTGTTTTCTCGTCTTTCCGCGTCCGCTTTCATAATTAGGAAAAGAAGCTCTTCGCTCAAGTGCAAAAAGAGGATTTTCCCAAAACTCGCAATTGTTATGTCGTCAAAAGTAACGTTATTTTTTCCTTCTAGTCGTCGTCGCAAGCTTGAGCTCCGCATTACGTCATTATTTGCTAGTCTCTGTTGCCGCCAAGCCTTCAGGAGACAGGCAGCGGCAAGATAATACGTCTTGTTTTTCTATATGTTAGTTTCTATTTATTTTCACGATGTCTGGCTGGTTTTTCAGTACTGGAATGTTATAAAAGGCCTGGTACGCGTCTCATTCCTTGCCTGCGTGTGTCCTTTCTGTTCTTGCTCTTGTTCCTTTCCTTGTTACTTTTCCTCTTGTTCTTTTTATTATTATCATTTTGGAGATGCGGTTTTTTTTTTTTAAGTATTGGAATGTTATGTAAGATTGGTATACCCTCAAATCTTTGCCTGTGCGTGTTCTTTTTGTTCTTGTTCTTCCTCTTTTTTTTTCCTTCTGATTTTAGGGATGCGTGGCTGGTTTTTCAGTATTACAATGTTATGCAAGAGGGGTAAACTTTTAAATTTTTGTCTTCACTTCGTGTGTGGACTTGTTTGTGGTTTTCTGCGCCCGATTGTCTCTCCCTGTCTCATTACTCAGAAACAGAACACCCCACAAAGCTACTCACATTTTTATTGATATTTCTACTTCCTCTCCCTCTCCCTTCAATATTCACTCTTCCTTTCTACTTACACTCCTACTTCTTTTTCCACTCAGCCTTCCTTCTCACGTACACTTCCTTCGTTTATACCTACTCTTTCCTTCCTTATACGTACAGAGCTACTGCCCTGTCTATTTACTTCAACCTTCCATCTCTACTTACAACATTACCTCGCTTTCTTCCCACTTCTCAATCATTTATTTCTTCTTACTCTTACTCTTACCAACTTGCACCATGACCCCCAACACCACCACCACCACCACCACCCAACACACCTCTCCCCTCCCTTCTTAATCCACCACTGCAGTAACCCTCTCCCTCCTACTCTCCCGCACTCTCCCGCAGGATACCGGAGCTGCCATTTGCACGATCCTATAAGCACTAATGTAATGAGCTTCCAGTGAGCTATGTAGGCAGAAGCGGGAGGGACGGTAGGGGGGATACGTAACATATGTACGGATGCAGAAATGTAGGTGAGTTAATTTGAGGCGGTGCATAGCTAGGTAGGGATAACTAAGTGTGGGAAACGGACACCGGCGTGAGCTTACGTGTAGGCTGCTGCTGATGGCGCCATTAATACCAAGTCCTCGGGGGAAAATGGGCTTATGCTTCTGTTATTGTTGGGTTTAGTTGGCTAGTTGGTGCGTCTGTTTGCTTGCCTGCCCGTCTGTTGGTTGGCTGGTTAGTGGGTTGCGTCATCATTATTACCACCTTTCAAGTCTCTGGTTTGAAAGGGGAATTAACAACAATGAAGAGGGGGCGGGAGTTACTGTGCTCAAATCCACACATATATACACGTAGTTATATAGGTTGATAGATAGCTAGATAGATAGAAAAATATATAGATAGATAAATAGACAAATTGATAGATACTTTATTAACCACAAACTCACACATATACACGTAGACAGACATATTTTCACCTTCCTATGACGAACTCCTTCAAGAGGGAAGTTTCAAGACACTTATCCTTCAACTTTTGACTACCGCTTTAGACCCTATTCGGGGACCGGCATCTCAGTGGGACTTTTTTTTTTTTTTACTGGATATTTGTTGCCCTTGGCCGGTGTCCCTCCTACATAAGAAAAAAGACAGATAGATAAAATAAGTAGATTCGTAGATTGATTGATAGATAGATAGATGACCCTGCAGAACACGAGAAGGGATCAAGCACTGTCGCCACATAACAAGCCCACCAGCCAACCGGAGCTAACCAATGAGCGCCTCCCACCCTAACTACACAACGAGCCCTCCAGTCGCCCTGTACCAGCCAATCAGTGCTTCTTACGGCCCAGACCGACCCATCGACTCACGGCATAAACACCAGCCTCCCCAACGTGTCCAAGTCATCAGCCAAATTTGAAAAGAAAATGAGACTCTTATAAGATATGAAGGGAATATCCTTAAGAAAATATTAAATGCTGACCTAGCGATCACACTTAATGAAACGTGTAAGAGAGAATCTCCTGTCCGTATATACGCTCAATAGATAAACAAATAGATCAATAGATAGACAGATAGATGAATACATATATAAACCAGTAGACAGACAGACAGATAGACAGACACTTTACTGACCACATACCTGAAAAAAAGTACACAGAAAGATGCTTTGGTAGATACATCAGGAACGATCCAAGTATTCACATTTCAATAAAACGCTGCTATGTGGTTCAGGCCATGAAATTGAAAACTAAAGGCATTGACACACGACACAAAGACTTAAGGACACTACACACACACACACTACACACACACACACACACACACACACACACACACACACGTAAAGTAAGGCCGGGAGCGCAGGTAGGAGGCAGGTAGAGCAATTAGGTGCAGCAGGTAGCATAAAAGTAGAAGCACCTGTGGTATAGTAATAGTTAAGAGCAGGCAAGCTGACGCAAGGCCGATAATTAATTCTCCCTCTCATTGCGTCGTGTTGTTTGGCTCGTGGTGGTGGTGGTGGTGGTGGTGGTGGTGGTGGCTCGGGTCCTCCGCCACTTAATGTCTGTTCTCTCAGTGAATGTATCGTGACTTACTGAATGGGGAATGTGTTTAGTATCGCTGTTGTTTTTGTTATGTACCAGTATCTATGACGTGTGGTTCCTTGTTTTTGCTGTTGTTCTTTTTGTTGTTGTTCTTGTGGTTCCTCTTCCTTTTCGTCTTTTTCTTCTTCCATCTCTTCTTCTTCTTTCCCTCCTATTCTTCTTCCTCCTCCTCCTCCTTTTCCTTCTTCCTCTTCTGCAGCTTTTTTTTCCTCTTTTTTCCTCCCTATTCTTCTTCTTCCTTATCCTTCTTCCGCAGCTTCCTTCTCTCTTCTTCCTCTTCTTTCTTTCTATTAATACTCTCCTTACATCATTACTACAATTTTCTGTCCACTTGCTTTTACTCTTCTTCGACTCTGTTCTCGTTATCCTCCTCCTCCTCCTCCTCCTCTTCCTCCTCCTCCTACTCCTCTCTCCTCTCTCCTCTGCGTTCCAGCGGCGGGAATCACACGGCACATTTTCGTTGGGTAAACAATTCAAATTAATTAATCGGTGTCTATTATTAATACTAATGATAATTACTGTATCGGAAACAGTGCATTTGTCACATCGCAACGACTGCATCGGAACGTGGCGGTGGCGGTGGTGGTGGTGGTGGTGGTGGTGGTGGTGCTCGCTCGAAACATTCCTAATATTACGAGTACATGAAAAATAACAAAGCACGCGGCTGACGATGGCTCATTAATTTAAACTACTTGATTATTGTTTAGCGTGACCATTAATTCAGCCCCGGTGATAATTGTGACTCGCTCAGTGTGACCCGTAGTTAAGCGTGCGGGGAAGGAAGTGTGTATGTGTGTGTGTGTGTGTGTGTGTGTTGGGTAAGAGTCCACACACAGCGACGCCTTTAATCTCGTTTGCAAAAAGTGTTTACCGTATTCTCAGGAAAAGTTCCGGCGTCTTATCTCGACTTCCAACAGGCTCTAGTGGAAGTTACTGAGGTGTTTAATTATGTTTTCATGGTTGCAGCGATAGTTAAACCCTTGCAGTGCGACATGCAACTATTCACAGCACTAACACACCACGGGGCCTTGACAAACACGTGCAAGACAGTAAAGAGACTGAAAGCGTCTTACCTTGTCTTCTAACAGGCACTTGTGGAAAGTAATGGGATGTTTAATAATGTTTTCGTGGTTCTAGCGATAGTTCAACTCTTTCACAAGTAATAATTCACTGCACAAACTATATGAAGTCTTTACAAGCACGTACAAGAAAGTGAAGTGACTAACAAGGTCTAGATGAACTTATAGAGGTGTTTAATTATGTTTTCGTGATTCTAGCAAATTAAGCTCATTCACAAGCAATATTTAACAGCTCTAACACTGCAGCAAGTATTTACAAGCACTTACAAGAGAGTGAAGGAACTGAAAATCTATCTGGTTTTCCAAAAGGCTGTAGTGGAAGTCACCGGAGTGTTTAATTATGGTGCAGTGGTTCCAGTGATAGTTAAAGCTTTTCAAAGGCGATAAGTCACAGCACTAACACAGCACCAAGTCTTTATAAGCACCTATAAAAATAAAAAAAAAACACTGAAAGAGTCTTATCTCAAGTATTCTGTATTTAATTATGTTTTTTGAGGTTCTAGTGATAGCCTTACCATTTCACAAACGATAATTTAAAGCACTAAGGCAGCAACAAATCTCCAGATCTTTGC
>NC_087182.1:1286254-1303754 GCF_035594125.1 Scylla paramamosain
AGATCCAGTTTACCACATGACGACTATTAATTTATGTAGAGCAGGAATCACTCACACACACACACACACACACACACACACACACACACACACACACACACACACACACACACACACACTTTCATCTTCCATTTCTCATACTTAAATTTACAATCACACTTTCATCGTTTCAAGAGGGAGAAATATGCTGCACAATACTGCAATTTCAAATAAACCTTTACCACCACCACCACCACCACCACCACCACACAAGTACACCAAGCACCACCTCAACACCTGTGGACACAAGGGCAGGTAAATAAGTGAACACAAAGAGCTATCAAGTATCCCAGTGTCCCTTAGTGGATCAATGGACACAAACAAGAGGCAAACACCACGAACATTAGGACACATCAATCACACACACACACACACACACACACACACACACACAAAGACCCCTTGAGACCGTGGAAAAGACTAAGGGATGATATATATACAAGGAGCAAGAGAAGCGGAGATCCCTAATCGATGCATGGTGGTTTGTCATGCTAAAATGTATTGAACTCTCTATTCCAGGCACGTGATGGTGTTTGACTCGACGAGAAGGGATTGGGTCTGTGGCGAAAAAAAAAATAAAAAAATAAAAAAATAAATAAATAAAAAGATACAAAAATAAAAGCCAGGAAGGAAAAAGTTTATGAGAAATGTAGGATAAATGAAAACAAAAAGAATGCAAATAAAAACTAAATGGAGAAAACTAGTCAATATGCAAGTGACAAGAGAGGACTGGATCTGGGATGAAAAAAAAGGTCCGAGTGGTAAAAAAAAGAAAAAAAAAACATACAAAAAATAAATGAACAAAAAAAAAGATCATAAGAAACGCAGGATGAATGAAAAATAGCCATAGCTGAATAAATGAAATAAAAAAGAAATATACACCATCAAATAAACAAATAAACGATGAAAATACAAACAAAAAAATACAAAAAAAAGTATATGGCTAATTATATTTTGACTTTCCTTTAAATGAGAGAGAGAGAGAGAGAGAGAGAGAGAGAGAGAGAGAGAGAGAGAGAGAGAGAGAGAGAAGCACACGCCTCAGTTTTAGCGTGCGGGTTCGGAGCTTCACACACGCTGCTTCGGACGCTTCACTCTGTAATTGAGGAACCTTCGCTCACATCACGACACGCGAACCGAACAGGGAAAAAAATAAGGGGAAAAAAATTGAAGGGGAAAAAAGGAAAAAAAGGTAAGAGGCGTTTGTTTTCTCTTTCTGTTAGAAGTAAAGTGAAACGCCCCCCCCCCCGTCTCTCTCTCTCTCTCTCTCTCTCTCTCTCTCTCTCTCTCTCTCTCTCTCTCTCTCTCTCTCTCTCTCTCTCTCTCTCTCTCTCTCTCGGTATAATTACACATGTCAAAATTAAAATGAACGATTAAACGTTTTAGTGAACAACATCTACAACTACAACAATAACAACAGTAGCAATAATAATAATAATAAATAATAATAATAATAATAATAATAATAATAATAATAATAATAATAATAATAATAATAATAAGTCAATTACTCGCTGGCGTGAAAATATATTACATTTGCTGTCCCTGAGTAATTATATAGCGGCGGAGCGGGGAGGGGGGGAGGGGGAAGGGGAGGGGAAAGGGAAGGGAGAGAGGGAGGAGGGTGGGGGAGATCTGTGACTGCTGTGTAAGTTGTATGCTGTTGCTATTGCTGTTGTAGGTGGTGGTGGTAGTGGTGGTGGTGGTGGCGGTGGCTATGGTGGTGGTGTGTGCAGTCCGCAATGCAGTTCATGTATCTATGTATGTATGTATGTATGAATGTACGTATGTATGTATGTATATTGTGATGTGCTTGTGGCATACGTACACACATATATAGCCCTCCTTCACCTCTCTCTCTCTCTCTCTCTCTCTCTCTCTCTCTCTCTCTCTCTCTCTCTCTCTCTCTCTCTCTCTCTCTCTCTCTCTCTCCTTTCATCTTTCGTTCTATTCCATATATCTCCCGCTTACACTTCTCCTTCTCCCTCTTTCTTTCTCTTCCTGTCACTTTTCCTCTCTCCGTCTCTCTGTTTTTCTACACTACCCTATATCTCCTTTAATTGATCTGTAATTTTCCCCCATTCATTCCCTCACTCCTTCACTCTAAGGCACTATGAGGCACTGCGAGAAGCGTGGCACTGTGTCTTCAAGGGCGCGGTCACACGGGGTCCTCATCTGCTTCTATAATGAACGTTGCCCCTCATTCCATTTCCAAAGCCATTTATATTTGAGGGGAAAAAAATGCTTGTTTGTTGATGGTGGTGGTAGTGGTGGTGGTGGTGGTGGTGGTGGTGGTGGTGGTTTGGTTCTTAGTGATTGGGAAAGGAGGAGGGCGGAAGGGAAGGAAAGAAAGGAGGAGTTGGAGGAGGAGGTAAAGGAGGAGGAGGAGGAGGAAAGAGATGATGCTACAGTCCTCCTCGACCTTCCTCTCCTTCTCCTCCTTGTCCTCCTCTTCTTCTTCTTCCTCCTCCTCCTCCTTCTCCTCCTCCTATTTTTTTCTTCTTTATGATCTTTGTTTTTTCTCTTTTCTTTCTTCTCTTTCTTTTCTTATTTTTCCTTCTTGTTCTTCCTTTTATTAATGTTGTTGTTGATGACTGTTGTTGTTGTTATTACTGTAGTAGTAGTAGTAGTAGTAGTAGTAGTAGTAGTAGTAGTAGTAGTAGTAGTAGTAGTAGTAGTAGTAGTAGTAGCAGCAGCAGCAGTTGTTGTTAGTTGTTGTTGTTGTTGTTGTTGTTGTTTTTCTTGTTCTCCTCCTCCCCCGCTCTACTTAATGAACTTTTAACAAGAGTCAATTTTTTTCAGTCAATATTTCTCCTCTCCTGCGTCCGCTCCCTCATTAGGCGGAGGGAGGGGCTTCCCTTTGGGAGGGGAGGGAGGGGGGCGTGGAGGAAAGTGAAGGGACTCTGGTGACCCCTTGTGATTCCCTGCTGTGTTTCCCCTTGATTCTCCTCGCTTTCCTTCCCATTTCTTCCTTTTTTTTCTCCCTCGATTTCCTTCCTCTCCTCTTCTTTCCCCTCACTTGCCCTTCCTTTCCGTTTCCCTAGTTTCCATTGTTTTCCTTCCCTTTGTCCTCGTTTTCCTTTACTTCCCCTCCCTTCCCCCTTGTTTCCCTTCCCTTCTCCCTTCCTCTCGTTTTCCTTTCCTTCCCTTTTCCCTACCCTCACTTTTCTTTTCCTTCCCCTTCCTTCCCCTTCTTTCCTCTTTCCCCTCGCCTCCCCTTGTTTTCTATTCCTACCTCCCCTCACCCTTCTGAAGGATGGGAAGGGAGGTGGGAGGAGAGGGAAGAAGGGAGGGAGGAAAAATGAAGGGAGGGAAAATGGGACGGTTACAGGGAGGGAAGATGGGAAGGGGAGGAAAGATTGGGGTTTAGGACTAAAGATATGGAGAAAAAAAAAGGAAAAAAAAAGAAAAAGGAAAAAGGAAAAAAGTAAGAAGGTTTGAATGAAGTTAGATGGGGAAAGAGATAGAAAAGAGAAAGTGGAGGAAAAAAAAAAAAGGAAAGTGAAATGAATGGAATTAAAAGAGGGAAAAAGAGAGAAAAATTTACAGATGGAGGAAAAACTGAAAGGCTAAGAATGAAAGACAGAGAGGGAAGGGAGGAAGAGAAGGAGGAAAGGTGATAAAGAAAGAGTGAGAAATAGAGAGAGAGAGGATACGAACGAAGGAAACAGACAAGAGAGAGAGAGAGAGAGAGAGAGAGAGAGAGAGAGAGAGAGAGAGAGAGAGAGAGAGAGAGAGAGAGAGAGAGAGAGAGAGAGAGAGAGAGAGAGAGAGAGAGAGAGAGAGAGAGAGAGAGAGAGAGAGAGAGAGAGAGAGAGAGAGAGAGAGAGAGAGAGAGAGGCAGAGATAGAAGAGTAAGAAAATAGAAATGATGAAATAAGAAAAGGAAGCAAATAGAAGATAACGAATAGAAATGAGAAAAGAAAAAGAAGGAAAAGATGAAAGGAGAGAAAGAGTAGACGTGATAGAATAAGAGAAAAAAGGGAGACAGAAAGAGGAGGAAAGAAAGTAAAAGAGACAAGAGAAAGTGACGGAAAAAAAGGAAAAAAAGAAAAAGTGAAAGAGTAGATGCGATAGAATAATAGAGAGAAAGGAAAGAGGAATAGAGAAAAGGAAAATAAAGGAAGCGAATGTGACAAGAAAGAAGACAAGCAAAGAGGAATAAAGAGAGAGATGGAAAGAAACAGGAAAGAAAAAAATGAATGAAGAGTGAGAGAGAGAGAGAGAGAGAGAGAGAGAGGGATGTAATAGAATAAGAGAAAGAAAAGGGAAAAAAAAAATGAAGCGAAAGAGACAAGAAAGAAGACAGAAGAGAAAAATAAAAAGGGTGATGGAATAAGACAGGGGGAGAAAAGGGAGAGAGAGAAGGAGAGGAGAGGGGAAAAAAAAGAGGAAAATAAAGAGAAAGACACGCCAGCCTCTCCAGTTGAAAGAGGAGGAAACTCTGGCTTCGGTAGTCGATGGGAAAGAGGAAAAAAAGTGAAAAGGGAAAAAAATATCCTGAGAGCAGATCACAGGCTTGCTGGAAAACACACACACAAAAAAAAAAGGAAAAAAAAATACACGAACCAAGTAAAAAAAGAGTTAATGAACCGAGGATACACAAACCAGAAGGGAGCTGATGAGAGGGAAAAAAAGAAAGCAAAAAAGGAAGGAAAAAAAGAATAAAGATGATATTTTAGTGAACGGTTAAAAGTAAAAATAGAGGTAATAATAATAATAACAAAGAGTGTAATTATTCAGATGGAGAAAATTGCAATGAATGTTAATGATAATAATAATAATAATAATAATAATAATAATAATAATAATAATAATAATAGTAAACAATAAACAAAGACTCTAATTATCCTTACGAAGAGAAAAGAAGATAATTAGCTGTCAAAATATAATCCCAATTCATCAGTTTGTTAGAGAGTTATTCCAGAAAGAAAGAATGCAATACTGCCGTTATAACGCACACCACTAAACTCTTGCATTGGGGAGGTGGACAGAACAGAGAGGGAGCTCGTAGAAGTATTGTACAGCTGTTTATTCTTCTATGTGTCCTTATGAAACTAAACTACCCAAGCTATACCTCCTTCTATTCCTCCTTCTCCTCCTCTTCTTCCTTATCTTCATCCTCCTTCTTTTCCTCATCAGCTCAGATCGCCACAGTCTCAGTTCACCTTTGTATATTTAGTAAACTATATTAACCTAACCCTCACCTCCTCCTATTGCTCCTCCTCTTCCTTATCCTCCCCTTCCTCCTCTTCCTCATAAGTTTAGGTCACCTTTGTATCCTAACGAAACCAGTGACCAACCCTCATCTCCTCCTCTTCCTCCTCCAGCTCCCCTTTCCTCCTCCTCTTCCTCTTGCTCTTCCTCATAGTTTTGCGTCTCCACAGTCGGCCTGCTAACGAGATATCGCCCCGACTCCGTTCTCATTAAATATAATAGAAAACCAATAACTGCCTATAACGCTGCAATGATCCCAATATCGGCCACGGGCGAGAGAAGGCAGATGAGGGAGACGGCGAGCCTACCATTCGTCTCTGCAGGGAGGCGGCGAGATTAAGGCGAGACCGGGAACACAAAGGAACACAAAGGAAGGCCACATAGCAGCCCACTGTTCGGGTGACTATTCCACGTTAACTGCTGGTCGGAGGGAGAGGAAAAGTACGGCAGAGTGAAGTGAATGGGATTAAAAGCGGGAAGAAGAGAGAGAAAAATCTAGATACGGAAGGAGGAAGAATGTGAAAGGCTAAGAAAGAAAAAGTCAGAGGGGAGGGAGGAAGAGAAGGAGGAAAGAAGATAAAGGAGAGGAAACAGACAAGGAGTGACAGAGAGAGAAGAAAAGAGATGGGGAAGAGTGAGGAAATAAGAATGAGGAGGAGGAGGAGGAGGAGGAGGAGGAGGAGGAGGAGGAGGAGGAGGAGGAGGAGGAGGAGGAGGAGGAGGAGGAACAGCAACAGCAAAACAAGGAGAGAAAAAAAAAACGAAAAGACGAAGATGAAGACAGAGAGGAAGAGAAAGAGACAAAGAGAAAAAAAGAAAAAGAAAAACAAGCAGACGAGGAAGAAAGAGGAAGAAGAAGCACCACGACCACCACCACCACCACCACCACCACCACCAGAGCCAAAATATTACATAGCAGAAATGGCTCTCCTTTTAAGATTCATTCCAGGCGACAGGAATATTGGAATCTTCCGCATCGAGTTCAGTCAATAACAAGAAAAATGTGTATATTTCTTTTAACACCTCTCTTGAACACCCACACCTGCACGTACACACACACACACACACACACACACACACACACACACACACACACACACACACACACACACACACACACCTTCGATATTCGATGGTCGTGGCTGCTTTCCTTGGCCAGCTTCTAGGAGTGGTGCTGAGTGGTCCTTCTCCCCCCCCACTTTTTTTTTGAAGAGAGAGAGAGAGAGAGAGAGAGAGAGAGAGAGAGAGAGAGAGAGAGAGAGAGAGAGAGAGAGAGAGAGAGAGAGAGATTTTTCTAGATGTTTTGCTGTTTCTTATTTTCTCTCTCTCTCTCTCTCTCTCTCTCTCTCTCTCTCTCTCTCTCTCTCTCTCTCTCTCTCTCTCTCTCTCTCTCTCTTGCTCTTTCGGTTTCTTTGTTGTGTGTGTGTGTGTGTGTGTGTGTGTGTGTGTGTGTGTGTGTGTGTGTGTGTGTGTGTGTGTGTGTGTGTGTGTGTGTGTGTGTGTGTGTAGCTTCATGATGGCTGTTGTTTTTGTTTTTGAAAAGAAAAGTTTGTATAGGTTTGTTTTGGTCTCTCTCTCTCTCTCTCTCTCTCTCTCTCTCTCTCTCTCTCTCTCTCTCTCTCTCTCTCTCTCTCTCTCTCTCTTTGTCCAAACCTTTCATCACGCAACGCACACAAGACCTCATAAGGCAAGAGTACTCAAAGAAACACTCCCTCATTTCAGTTGCAGTTTTCCTCTCGTTTAGACGAACCGCGGCAGAAAGGGATGGAAATAAAGGTTTAAGTTTACGACACAACGCGGTTCCTTTACGGTCTCGCTCCGTTTTCTGTAAGGCATCGTTACCACTGAAAACGGGAAACTTACTCGTCTTCCTGTTAATTAGTCCCGGTCTTGTTTGCTGTTACCTGAAGCTGTCAGTATTGATTTCTACAGGATGATAAGGGTTTTGGAGGCTGGGTTAGATAGGTGGATGGTTGGATGATTAGTGCAAGTTTGGAAGGGTCTTAGTATGTCTGGACGGGTCGAGATGGATGTTTGGATGGTTAGTGTGGGTTTAGAAGGTTGTTAGAATATCTGGAGGGTGGAACATCTGAAGTGGTATAGATGGATGGATGGATGGTCAATGTGTGCGTTTGGAAGATTGTTAGAATACTTGGAGCGTCACTTATTTATTTATTTATTTTTTTATGTAAGAGAAGTAAACAGACATCTGCGCAAGGACACAAAACGTAAGAGGAAAAAAAGGAAAGAAAATAAAACACACTAACGCTTTCAAATTCCCTCCTTCCCCTTCCATAAAAAAGAGAGAGAAAGAGAAAAAATCGCAGTCAGTATTAAGAGGTTTGTCTGAAATTTGGATCCGCAACTTCCTTCACTAATGAAACAATGCCTGCGTGTGTCTTTCATGTGGAGGGAGCTTCAATAATGATGCCATGAAGCCCCGCAAGATGAGGAACCCCTTGCTAGGGTCCCCTCTGATGACAAAGACTTTCATTATTTCAAGGCACCGAAAGAAAAAAAGAAACTCGTGCAAATTTAAAGGTATTTTCCGAAGCTCCTACCGATACTGATGAGGGAAGGGTGGTGGCAGCATACAAAACCTCTCTCACTATAGGAATTTTGTGTACAGCTGGCCACATCATAATTCCAGAACTGAAAAACGACTCGTGTAAATTTAAAGGCATTTTTCGAAGTTCCTACCGATGCTGACAATGGAGGAAAGGTGAAGAAAGCATATAACACTTCCCTTAGTATAGAAGCCTCTTGTACAATTGGCTACATCATAATTCCATCAATGAAATTAGGAAAAAAAAAAAAAATTCTGTAAAGCTAGACATTTTCTAAAGTTTCTGCCAATTTTGATAATGAAGGAAGAGAGAGAGAAGCAACATACAATACCTCCCTCAACATACCCAAAGAGGAGTCCCGCATACAAGTGACCGGGAGCTCATAATTCCACCAATTACTGAGGGTGATTGAATCAGTTATGAAGCAAGACTCTCACGCTGCCCTGAAATGCCTTCTAATAAGAGACAATTCAGCGCAGCGACGAACTGATGAGATGATTCGTGACGTGGAAAACACTCCATCTCAGCTTTACCACTCCGCGTTCTCTCTGCAACCACACGAGTCAACCTTGCGCCACTCGGATTCTCAAGGACTCGGGAGATACAAGAGTGGAAGTCAGAAGTGTATTGTTGATGGGTTTTGTTTGCCTAATATCTGAACTGTGATGGAAAAGGTGGCGCGATTTTGAAATGCTTGGAGTATTTGGACAGGCAGAGTGCTCCCATTAGCAATATCACAGCCACCAGTGTTCCTATCACCAATATCACAACAGTAGCTAGTGAAAGTGCATCAATAGTTTGTTATTCTTAATGCCACACTATTGTAGTAATGTTATCATGACTGTCACTATTATTTCTGTCATTATCAAGTGTGTTATTACCAATATTAGAATCATTAATATTACTATAATTATCATTACTATTATCATTATTGTCAACAGTATTTCTATTACCCGTATCGATTATGTTATTCCAGATATTAAGAGTATAATCATTACCATCATTATTTCCATTCGTTTAATATGTGAAATAATCCTTTTTTTTTTCACTTACATCCATACATCAAACAAATATCACCAGTCCATTTTAAAGACGAACCACTTCTCAGTAACACATCACACCTGCATCCCTTTCCTAACACGGCTGCCATCTGTCCTCTAACCCCCCTCCCCTCACACACATACATCTATAACTGATACCAAACATGAGGCTTTCTTACACTCCTTCCCTTCACTGGAGTCCAAAGATAGAAGCGAGTCTGTACCAAACCCTATTCAGGTGAGAAAGATTAGTAGTTTGGCTCCTTGTCTGGTTTTCGTCTCCATCGCTTCCCGTCAAATAAAGGCTGATTGGAAAACGCATCATTGGCATTGGAGATTCTCGCATATCAAGGAGATTACGAACAATAGTTTTTCCACCAAATCTTCCTACGCGGATAATCTTTACAAAACCCGCTTCTAATGTGGAGCTTGATGATATGATGCTTCGTCCCCCCACTCAGCCACTTTCAAGATTGTGAGACGAATGCAACGCTACGGAAATTTGTGGAAAGAGACTTGGGGAAATGATAAAAATATTAGAGAGAGAGAGAAGGATAGAAAAAAAAAGTTATGAAAATTTGTGGAAAGGAAGATTTGGGAAAATTATATGAAATGAGAGAGAGAGAGAGAGAGAGAGAGAGAGAGAGAGAGAGAGAGAGAGAGAGAGAGAGAGAGAGAGAGAGAGAGAGAGAGAGAGAGAGAGAGAGAGAGAGAGAGAGAGAGAGAGAGTGGGAAGTAACTAAAAATTCTGTGGAAAGAAAGACTCATGAAAATGGGACAAAACTAACAAAAAAAGTATGAAAAATTATACAAGATACGAGGAAGATAAAAAAAAAAATCCACTTCATAAACCACCAGAAAAAAGATAAATAAAAATAGTAAACAAAGAAAAAGAAAGTTAAGGGAATGATATAAAGCAGGGGAAATTAAGAGACAATTCGTCCTACTACCAACTGAATAAAAAGAAAAAAAAAGGTCGGAAAAAGAAAACGAAAAAGACCGAGAATACGTTGTAGTGTCACTCAAGAAAAAAGACGTAGAAAAACTAAGAAAAAGAGAAAAAAAGCAAGAAAAAAGCCGATAACACATCGTATTATGACTAAAAAAAGATAAAAGAAAAAAATAAAAGAATAGAGTCGAAATTAGCAAATGTGATAGTGACCAAGGAATTGCGGTTTAAGGAGAAGGAAAAAAGAGGGACATTATGAGGTAAAACTTAGCCAATCTCTCGCGCAACACACTTAACGCGGACAAAAATCCAATAATGATACTGGGCCGGAATATCCCAGCTCGTCAGGTACAGTTAGCGGGGCCGGGCCAGGTGAAAGAAGGGAGGTGGGTAACTGTATTCTCTACCTGTGAAAGAAGTCTTTTTTTTTTACTTTTTTTTTACTTTTTTTTTCTGTTATGACAATTAACGCGATTTCTCTGTCTGTCTGTCCGTCCGTGTCTGTTTCTGTCCCTCTCTTTTCTTTTTCTCTGTATCTACTCTCTCTCTCTCTCTCTCTCTCTCTCTCTCTCTCTCTCTCTCTCTCTCTCTCTTGCTCTTTCGGTTTCTTTGTTGTGTGTGTGTGTGTGTGTGTGTGTGTGTGTGTGTGTGTGTGTGTGTGTGTGTGTGTGTGTGTGTGTGTGTGTGTGTGTGTGTCTACTTTGTACCCTCTACTTCCTCTATTTTATACCCATCCACTCAGTCCATCCCACTCCCTCCTTCCCTCTCCCTCTCTCCCCATCTCCCTAGACAGCCTGATCGAGAACCCAAAGGCGTTGTAGAAAGAACACGAAGCAGACAGAGAGGGAGATGGAGAGGCGAGCCCCGTAAAATTAGCAACGAGATGGGAGGGAAAGAGGGAGAGGGAGGGGGAGAGGGAGAGAGGGAGAGGGAGACGGTGGCTGGCTGGCTGGTTCTCTGTGGGGAGAAAAACTGCTCTCTCCTCTTTTCTATCATGCAGGAAACCAACCAGCAGCACCTACAGGAGGAAAATTGGGGGATGGACCTTTTTTCACCCTGCAGGGAATTAACTGGTGGTGGTGGTGGTGGTGGTGGTGGTGGTGGTGGTGGTATTGGGCTGATCTAACTGAATTGAGCTTGAGTGAAGTAAGGCAGGACGGAATAGAGAACAGGGAAATAGAACACAGTATAGTTGAGGTGGACAGACCAGAGCACAGCAGAACAGGACAAAACAGAGCAGATTAGACGAGAGCAGAACAAAACATAGGATAGGAAAAGAGAACAAAGCAAAACTAAGGGTAACAAATCTGAGTAGAGATTAATAGTAAAAAAATAAATGAATAATAATAATAATAAAAAAAGCAAAACGAGACAAACCTAACGTAACCTAAGCTAACCAAATCAAACACACACCAAAGCTAACCGAACACTAACCGAACCCAACCCAACCGCAAACCTTAAGCTAACCAAACCAAACGAAACCTCACCTGGCTCTGAATAAAGAAATGACAGACAGGTATGATAATGTGACAGTCAGGTTTGGAGTCAGGTGTGCAGGTGTTAATCAAAGTGGCATCTCGTTGCAGGTGTTGCCGCCACAAAGTGAATAAATATGACTCGCTGCAGTTGGCCATAAATAGATTCAGTGAGCCCGTTTTCTTCGTAATACGGGGCACTAGTGTAAAATATCGGTGAGGTTTGGGGGCTTTGCTACATGGCGGGGCTGTGAGGAACGACCGTGGACATAAACACAGATATAAAAAACACACTCTTATGTACACTGCTTTTGTATAAAGGAAAAAAAAAAAGGGGCAAGAGTTTAGAATACAGAAAAATAGCAGAAAATTGGACGAATGTATGGGATCACATGTAATCTTGATATACGAAGCACACTCATGTATACACAGAGATATATTCGTGTGAATTTTCTATTCTCCCCGCCACGTAACACGACAAGCTCAAAATTTTAGAATAGGGAAAAAATAAAGAAAACTAAATGGAAATACAAGAAAAAAATGCATAATCTTGATATACATAACAGTCAGAAATATCTTTTTGTGTAATTTTTCTCCCCCCACAACGTAAAATGAAAAAGAAAAAAAAGAAAAAAAAAAAAAAAAAATAAATAAAAATAAATAAATAAATAAATAAATAAATATATATATATATATATATATATATATATATATATATATATATATATATATATATATATATATATATATATATGATTTTTGAATAGGAAAAATATGAGCGGAAAAGTGAAAGAGAAATTTCAGACGGAACAGAATAACTGGAGCAGTGAAAATATGAACCTAAAAATGCAAAGATTGTAAAAATAGCAGAACTGAATGCAAGAAAAAAAAATGTGAATAATCTTCATAACACACACACACACACACACACACACACACACACACACACACACACACACACACACACACACACACACACACACACTATAAACAATAACAGAGGAAGTCGAGATTTAGATTAAAATAAAAAAAAATAAAATAAAAGAAAGAGAAAAATAAGCATAATTCTGATAAAATACATATGAGAAGATTTTGTATAAAAAAACAGAAAAAAAGAAAAAGAACAAGAAAATATGCAAAGATCTAATAACACACACACACACACACACACACACACACACACACACACACACACACACACACACACACACACACACACACACACACACACAGAGGAAGGAAAGAATGAAAGAAAGATGGATTAAGAATAGCAAAAGATGAATAAATAAATAAATAATAAAACTGCAACTAAAACGGAATTAAAGAAAGAGAGAAAGATGCACAACTCTTAACACACACACACACACACAGACACACACACACAGGAAGAGAGGAGGGAAGGTAGATAAAATAATATTCGAAGGGACTCACAACAACAGTAAAATATTCAAGGCACCACATCGCTAGAGGTAATAAAGTAAAAGAAATGAGTTTCTGTGCCGTAATCTTTCACTAAGGACGCCATAAACAAGGTGACTCAGCCCAACTATCCACCTCCCAACCATCCACCTCCGGGCAATCCACCACTAGCGCCGCCACACCCCTCTTTCCTTGTTTCCTTACTCTCCTCGTCCTCTTCTTGTTAATGTTAATCTTTTTCTTTGTTTCTTTTTATTTCTGTTCCTTCTAGTGCCCATTTTCCTCCTCGTCCAATGTTTTCTTGTTCTTCTTTGTCTTTTCTTTCTTTCTTTCTTCCTTCCCGTTCAACGTCAATCGACTATTTCGTTTATTTTGTCTCGTGTCGTGTCGTTCTCTCTCTCTCTCTCTCTCTCTCTCTCTCTCTCTCTCTCTCTCTCTCTCTGTGCAGCTACAAACATCGAAAATTAATCTGTGACAAACTCCTTACTTTCCTCTCTTTACAGGCGTGCGGACGAGGACAAGGGCGAGAACGAGAACGAGAAAAGGAGAAATGAAACACTAACGCCGAGACACACCAACCCATCCACCCACCACCCACCACCACCTGAAGAAGTAATAAAAGAAAGAACAGTATTTTGAAAGCTCTCTGCAGTATGGTGACGCGTCCTGCCCCCCCGTGCCTCCGCGTCAGGGCTGCTGGATGGGGTTACGACACCTCTGCGCCGCCTCCTTCACCGCCACAGCCCCCAGCACGCCAGCACGGACCAACAGCACACTAAATACGGACCGAAACACACGTACGCATACACGACAGAACATAACTCTAAAAAAGGGAAGGAAAAAGAAATAGTAAGAGAAAGTGAATGAATAACAGATCTGAAGGGGAGCACTGTGACTGCCAAAATCAGAAACCGATGAAATACTGAACTTAGATCCCTGGAGACTGAAATAAAAAAACCCTACAAGAACTAAACCTTTAAAAAAAAGTTGTACTGGTTGTGGCAAATAAACAAGAACCACATAACCTGACCTAACCTAACTGTATGACATAAACACAATGACGACCCCAGGAGAAACAACACACGGAGGCGCAGGAGCAAAGAGGAAGCGGCGAGAGTAACAGCTGCACTTCCTTGAGTCTAGAACGAGGGGACACTGAGAACCCCAACGTGACACAAGCACACCTGACGATACGTGGCGGCCGTGAGGGAGGCAGCGAGTGCGTTTGAGTGTAGAGTGCATGAATTTGAAGGCACAATAACACATAACACTGGAACACCCTTAGAGTCTGTGGTAATCCTCTTTCCCTCCCCTCGGTAGAAAAGGATGAGAGAACACAGAGGAGGCGGTGAACACGGTGAAAGACAAACGTGGGAACAGTGAGGAAGAAAGAGGTGAACAGTGCGCCAAGTAGAAACAAACATGTAAGGAAATAAAAAAAATATAAACACGCCGGAACAGTGACACGGGAAAAACATGAACACAGCACCAGATGGAAATAAACAAGTAAAGGATATGAAAAAGATCTATTCTGGTGTGGTTTTTAAGCTTATTTGATCACCGTACTCGTGAGGCGGACAGATAAATCAACCTGTATCACCCCCGCGTGTCTGAACTGAGTGGGTTTGGAGTGGCGGAGTAAGACAGGCACAGACGCACAGACACGAGCCACCACTAAAAATACCTGCGATCCGCGTCTTCCCGGGAACAGCAATGCATTATAAAAGAGCCTTCCTGGAGGTGATTAAGGCGCGCGATCACCTGGCGGGGACGAGAACGCACGAAACACCGCAACACCAATCAATACCTGAGCTGGGTTGAGACAGAGGCGCCATTGTACGTGCAGGAGGAATATTAAAGCATCGCCATCGCTCCCTCCATCCTCTTAACTAGCGCAGCCGAAAAGAGGCAACAGAAACAAGAGAGGAAAGAAACATATGCATACACACACAAACACAGACACAGACACGGGCAGACACAAACAAGTCCGCCTCACTTGGACTATTACAGGCGACAATACAAAGAGCTGTTAACACTAAAAGGAAACGTAGGAGTGTGGAAAACTTCAAATGGACTGAGTGAGGAGCAGGCGTCCCTCTTCCATTTAAGGCGAGTAGTGACGGGTGTTCGCTCACTCACTCGTTGCTGTCTCCGCCACTCGCCTACTCGCCTCAAACATCAAAGTCCCTCCGCGCTGAGAAAATAAGAGAGAGGGAGAAGAGAGAGGGAGAAAAAACCTAGCAAAGGGTGCATGGACTAGACATTAAGTGACGCTAAGGATCTCTTGGCAAACCTGGAGTCTTTGTAAGTGTGTGTGTGAGTGACAAAGTGATAGATGACCCGTGTAGTCTCGAGCCGCTGCTAAGTCCATGCCACGCCATCTTGCCACGCCACTTCCCGACCCTTCAGCCTAGTACTGACTCCCCCTAGTGCAAGATGGCGGCCTCCAAGGTGTTCCTCAGGGGCGCCATCTTGGTCGTCCTCATCCTCGTCACCGAAGGGACCCCGACAGGTAAGTATCGTACGCTGCTATCTAACTATCGTACTTAATACACGATAGACTATGCTAGATGTAAATATTGCCTGTTTGCCTTGTTTTTTTGGTATTAATAAATTATAAGAGGTCTAAGAACATTAAGAGCAGAGTTAAGCCATATGTTTGACCACAATGGCTTAGGTGAGTGTGTGTGTGTGTGTGTGTGTGTGTGTGTGTGTGTGTGTGTGTGTGTGTGTGTGTGTGTGTGTGTGTGGGGAGGGACGAAGTGTATGTGTGATTTGGTATTAAGGTGATGAATGTGCGTTTGTGTGTCAAGGAAGAGTTATTATTAAGCCATTAGAGTCCACTTTAGAGGTAAGAACTAGCTTATAGACTGTGTGTGTGTGTGTGTGTGTGTGTGTGTGTGTGTGTGTGTGTGTGTGTGTGTGTGTGTGTGTGTGTGTGTGTGTGTGTGTGTGTGTGTGAAGACTTAGTTATTAACACGCTTGGAGGTTCGTAAAGTGAAAACCAGACTCACTTTCGTACCTTCGAGTATTCTAATGGACGAACTCAAACTGTAAATCGAAGAGCGACAAAATCCAAGTAGTCTCTGCCAGCTCGAGACTCCAACCGCATCATACTGACGCTCGGCACGCTGACCAATGATACGTGAAGTTTAACAAAAAATGAAGTGAAAAAATTGAACGTTTATTGACTCAGGTATCAATCATAAAGGTTATATAATCTTACTCTGTCTAGTTTTAAGCAGTTTTTCTTTTTCTTACATTTCATCTCTTCTTTTTTCGATTCTTCTCTTCTTTTCTTTGCAATGGATCGCTTGTATTATTAAACCCTAATTCATAAAGCACATTCTTCTTTGTTTTTCTCCTCTGTCTCATTCCAAACAATTTTTCTCTTTTTTAAGCTTTCTTTCTCTCTTATTCTATCCTTTCTCTTATTATTGAACACTTCTATTATTTAAACTTCATTCATACAGCAGATATTCTTCTCTTCTCTTCTCTCCTCTTTGTCTCGTTCTAAGCAATCTTCCTATTTTTTTTTAACTCTTTTTATTTATTCTTTTATCCTTTCTCTTACTATTGAACGCTTGTAATATTTAAACTTCATTCATAAAATACATATTCTTCTCTTCTCTACTCCTCTTTGTCTCGATTTCAACAATTCTTCGTCCTCTTTTCTTAATTTATCTCTCCTCTCTTTTAAATGTTCTCTCCTTTTCTTGCAATTTAACGCTTGTATCTTTAAAGCCTCATTCATAAAAATCACACATTCTTCTGTTCTCCGCTTTGTCTCATTTTTAAGTAATTCTTTCCTCTCTTTTATCAGTTCTTCTCTCATTTTTCTGAATTCTTCCCTCCTTTCTTTTACGTCAAGCGAGGCATGGCAAGTGTGCCAGTGGAGGAATGAAGAAAGAGACAAATTGAAGAAGGAAACAGTACCTCGTGTTCTGAGTGAGAGAAAAAAAAAGATGAAGATGAAAAGAAAAGAAAGAAAACAGATTAAACTTCACAGGTAACACAGAGAATGGAAAACGTGCCACTGAAGAAAAGAAAAAAAGAAAAAAAAACGAAATGAAAAACGAAACATTATCTGGTGTTGAGTGAGGGAAAAAAAGATGAAGAAAAAGATTAAAAAAAACAGAAAAAATTATAATCTTCACAAGTAACATGAAGAATAGTGAAAAAATGAAGGAAAAAAAGCAGAAATTTAAAAACGAAACGGTACGTCGAGTTTTGAGTGTGTTAAAAAGATGGAAAAAAAACGAAAGAAAACAAGTTAACAAACAAAATAAAGAATAACGGACCCAACACGACCCACCCACCCACCAGCCCACCCACCCACACCCACCCACCCACCCACACCCACACACACACACGGGTGAATGCCACTAATTACAGGTGAAAAGCACAAGGCACAGGTAACTAAGGCAGGTGTGTGTTTAACCTGTGAACACTGCTTTCTTTCTCCTTCTTTCCTTCCCTTACTCCCTTTCTTTACACTCTTCTTTCTTTCCCTTCCTAGTTTCATCAGGAATTTTCTCTTACCCGAAGAAAGAAAAAGAAACGGAGAGGGAGAAAGAGAGAGACAGAGAGAGAATCAATGAATAATACAGGGATTCTAAACTCAGAATGCAAGAAAGTTTATCTACACGCCTTTCCCAGAACGCCAATGAAACATGGAGCCGCCCTTTAAAAGTAACAATGCGTGCACCGAGGATAAACAGTCACGGTGATAAACAAAGCAAAAACAATGACCCAACACGTAATGCAGCAGGAGTCATTAACTTCCTTCCCTGA
>NC_087182.1:1306254-1343754 GCF_035594125.1 Scylla paramamosain
GTTAGTACAGTAGTTAGGTTAGGTTAGGCTAAGTTAGGTTAGGTTAAGTTAGGTTTGGCTATATTCTTCCTCCCTCTCTCTCTCTCTCTCTCTCTCTCTCTCTCTCTCTCTCTCTCTCTCTGGTATACGGTAATTTTCTCTGGTATACGGTAATTTTTGAGTGGTGGTGGTGGTGGTGTGGTGGTGGTGGTGTTCGTAGTGCAGTGCTGTGGTGTGCGTGATGTGTGGTGAGCGAGGGTCGGCCCTTCCATGAACATTTAGAGTCAATGTCCTAAATCATCTCGCCATTTCGTTGTCGTCACAGTCTCTATCATGAGCGTGGTGCACATGACAACGTGTGTGTGTGTGTGTGTGTGTGTGTGTGTGTGTGTGTGTGTGTGTGTGTGTGTGTGTGTGTGTGTGTGTGTGTGTGTGTGTGTGTGGATGTCAATTCCTATGTATATGTGCGACTCCTCTCTCTCTCTCTCTCTCTCTCTCTCTCTCTCTCTCTCTCTCTCTCTCTCTCTCTCTCTCTCTCATAATATCGATCCTGACCTCCTCCTCTTCCTCCTCCTCCTCCTCCTCCTCCTCCTCCTCTTTCTCCTTCATCCATTCAGGACTCTTACTTTTTAAGAAGGCGAGATGGACTCAAAATACCCCCCTCTGTTTTTCCTTCCCTCAGAGGCGAGCCAGCCTGCTCCTCACGCCGCCACAATGATCTAGCGATGGATAATATCAGCAACAGTGTACCGCATGAAAGAAAGAGTGAGAGAAGGTATAGGGTAATGAAGTCTTGGGTACTTGGGGGTACTTCTAGGCGTGTTTATGTGGTTCATAAGGGAAAAGAAAGGAAAGTACTGTAATCTAATTAAGAAAACAACTCTAAAATACCAGTGTGTTGCAGGACAGGGACACTACAAAGTCAGGAAGTCAAGCAAGCACAAAAAAATCCCAAAGGAGTCCCAAAGGTGTTCCTCAAGGCGTGTTTCTACCACCACTGATGAAAGAATGTGGCACGGAGTCTCCAGCAATCATGCCCTCAATAAGTCGTGTAAAGTAAAGGGTCGATGGACAAAGAAGTTACAGAGGAGCTCCAAAGAGGTTCCTCAAGGCGTGTTTCTACCACCACTAATGAAAGAATACTGCACGGAGTCTCAAGTGGATACAATCATGTCCTCAGTGAATCGTGTAAAGTAAAAGAAGGTCGACAGACGAAGAAGTTACAAAGGAGTTCCAAAGAAGTTCCCCAAGGCTAGCTTTTACCACCACTGATGAAAGAATGCTGCACGGAGTCTCCAGTAGAAGCAATCATGTCCTCAGTAAGTCGTGTGAAGTAGAGGGTCGATGGAGACGTTGCCACAGCCAGAGGAGCCGCCAGGTACAGGCAGGGAAGGGCGCGGCAAGGCAGGGAACGGCAAGTCAGATAATCACGTTCCTGCTTTCATGAACATAAACTTTGCAGGTCTCATTTCGCCGGACGAGCAAAATCAGAGGTAATTACTTCTATTTCGAGACACCCTCCTCTCTCTCTCCTCCTCTTCCTCCTACTCCTACTCCTCTTCGTCCTTCATGTCAGGTAGCTCTTTAAAAATAACCGTCATTATTACTTTATCTATGGGTTCCTCGTTCCCCAGAGCTCAGGTGAATAGAACTGACGAAGCATTTGTTTTCATTTAATTCCCCGTAAATAGCGAGAGCGTTTGGTTTGACAATTACGCCCATTACTGCTGATCAATTGGCGCGCTGCAACAAAGATACTCAATTTCCATCCGCACAGAAACCGTAATTATCGTTCAATCGAGGCCTTTCTCATATACTGTTAGAGGTAATTGTATGGGGCCGCTACCACTACACCACCACCACCACCATCACGACCATCACTACTATCATCAACGCCATCAACACACCACCACCACTACTCCTATCCTCAGCAACACCGCAAGCACTACCACCGCTATGCACAATACTTTCTCAATGTAAAATAAATAAATAAATAAATAAACAAAAGGGAAAAGAATAAATGAAGGCTCTACAGACCATTTTTTAACCCTTTCCTTCCGGCGCTTAAACAAGTAATAGATAAAACAGTATTTTTTAACCCTTTCCTTCCGGCGCTTAAACAAGTAATAGATAAAACAGCATTTTCTCAACTTTTACGTAAAGAAAAAAATAAATAAAGGTGCTATAGATAATTTTCTGACCAATTTAGAACAATGCTTTTCAATATTCAGGTATAAAAGAACAGAAAAATTCTATAGATAATTTCTAGAACAAGTACTGGATAAAACAATACTTTTCCACCAACGTGTAGGAAGAAAAAGGAAAATAAAGGTTCCATAGATCATCTTTAGAACGAGTACAAGATAAAACAATACTCCTTCACCTTCACGTAAGAAACAATTCCACAGACCCTTCCACAACAAAGACACACAAAACAAAAGATTCCCAAGGCTGACCAGAGACCAGGCATATAAAAAATAAACATAAAAAAAAAAATAGATGAAACAAACCTTCCTTCAACCTTACATAAAATAACGCGACTCTACAGGTCACCCCACAACAAAGAGACAAAAAACAAAGGACTCCCAAAAATGACCAGAAAAAGAACAGCCATATGGAAAAACAAACATACAAAAACTAGATGAAACAAACCTTCCTTCAACTTTACATAAAATAACACGACTCTACAGGGCACCCTACAGCAAATAGATACAAAAACAAAACACTGTCAAAACTGAGCAGAAAAAGAACAGCCATATGGAAAATAAACATACAAAAACTACATAAAACAAACCTTCCTTCAACTTTACATAAAACAACACGACTCTACAGACCAACCCACAACAAACAGCGCCATCGTAAGAAAAAAGGCACGTGGCCCTTCTTTCTTAGGACACAGAGTGAGGGAGGGTTCAAGGGAAGGTTCAGAGGCCTCCCTTATCTGCCCCGATCATCCTCCATTACAATTCCGGACAGCGGCACGCCAGTCCTGCAGCAGCGGTGGGGCGGTGGAGGAGATGGCCGCAGCTGCCAGTGTAGTGCAATCAGACCACCTTTTGGGGACACCGCCTCGGGATCTCTGCCATCAAAGGTCTGCTAAGGGACACATATTTGATTCTCTCTCTCTCTCTCTCTCTCTCTCTCTCTCTCTCTCTCTCTCTCTCTCTCTCTCTCTCTCTCTCAAGTAATGCAAGTAAAAAAAATAATCTCACAAACGAATAAATAAAAATAAGACGCAAAGAAAAAGAAAAAAAGAGGAAAGAAGGCGCGGTAAAAACTTAAACATTCTCAGGCAAATACGAAGCTTAAAAATAATGAATAAAAAATGAACAAAAGCTGCAGGAAAATGAAGCAATGAATTAAGGAAAAGCTTATCAATAAATGAACCACGAGAGAGAGAGAGAGAGAGAGAGAGAGAGAGAGAGAGAGAGAGAGAGAGAGAGAGAGAGAGAGAGAGAGAGAGAGAGAGAGAGAGAGAGAGAGAGAGATCTTCCTCCACCCACACAAATACATTGAAATACACAGACGAGCGGACACACACACACACACACACACACACACACACACACACACACACACACACACACACACACAAGGAGAAAGGTAAATCAAACAAAAACAGAGTAACGAATCAGAGAGAGAGAGAGAGAGAGAGAGAGAGAGAGAGAGAGAGAGAGAGAGAGAGAGAGAGAGAGAGAGAGAGAGAGAGAGAGAGAGAGAGAAACATACCTTGCAGATCCGCTAAAAAACACGAAAATAAACAGAGAGCGAGAGAGCGAGAGCGAGAGAGAGAGAGAGAGAGAGAGAGAGAGAGAGAGAGAGAGAGAGAGAGAGAGAGAGAGAGAGAGAGAGAGTCTGCCAAAAATATAAAAGCAAACAAAGGCAAGACCAAATAAAGGGTGACTATTAATTGTAATCACACAGTAAGCAAAGGGAGAGAGAGAGAGAGAGAGAGAGAGAGAGAGAGAGAGAGAGAGAGAGAGAGAGAGAGAGAGAGAGAGAGAGAGAGAGAGAGAGAGAGAGAGAGAGAGAGAGAGAATCTGTTTATATATGCCTGTGTTTTGCAAGTGTACGGTGGGTTACCTGTCTGCTCGTTCACCTGGCGAAGGTAATGAGAAGCAGACTGTTATATAAACGTGCGGGTAAAAATTAATGATGTTTGCTTAAAAAAAAGGCAAATTAACGGCTTGTTGGGGGGAGAGAGAGAGAGAGAGAGAGAGAGAGAGAGAGAGAGAGAGAGAGAGAGAGAGAGAGAGAGAGAGAGAGAGAGAGAGAGAGAGAGAGAGATTCATGTACAGAGGAGACATACATACAAACAGAGGAAGGAGGGGGAAGAAGAATAACAGAGGGAGAGTGGAAGGAAAGATTAAAAAAGGCAGAGAGAGAGAGAGAGAGAGAGAGAGAGAGAGAGAGAGAGAGAGAGAGAGAGAGAGAGAGAGAGAGAGAGAGAGAGAGAGAGAGAGAGAGAGATCAAAGAACTTACTCGCTCACGGATCGGTTGAACATTACTGGAAAAAAAAAGGGAAAATAATACTCATTTTTTCAAACTTAAAGTATTCATTAAACGTACTAAGACAAATAGGAAAGTAAGAAAACTCCCAGAAAAAAAAAGAAAAATACACAGAAAAGTGGAACAGAGAGCGGAGTAAAGGAGGAAGAGGAGTAGATAAAAAGAGGAAGGAAAAAAGGGAAAAAAAGAACACAAGGAGACAGGAAATTTTAACTTCGTACAAAATATGAGAGAGAAACTTGCTCTAAAACTCAATGCTAATTTTTCTAGACAAACTGTAAGAAGGCACACAATATTCTAGAGAAGACACTACATCGTGGTCGCCAATCCCTGTCCCGGTGGTTTTCTAGCGGGGGGATGCTTGAAGTCCTTAAGATAGACCTGCATATGTGACACTACCACCTCGTTAATTCCAAACTTCTATATTTACTCACAGTATTAAAAAGGAATGTAATCTTATGGGAATATGGGTGAATTATTACTGCTCTCTCTCTCTCTCTCTCTCTCTCTCTCTCTCTCTCTCTCTCTCTCTCTCTCTCTCTCTCTCTCTCGCTTCTTCACCTATCTCCAAAAGTTACATGATTATATTAAATCTTTTTTTTCCTCCTCCTCCACCTCCTCCTGCACCTCATAAATCTTCTCTCCCTCTTTTATGTTACACTTTCCTCTCACTCTTCCCTATGAGGAAAACACTTTTCCTCTTTATTTCCTGTTTTTCCCATCACTACTGTCCCCTTTTCACTTTTCCATCTCACTCCTCTTTGCTCTTTTATTTTTAACGCTGACTTTCACTCTCTTTCTATCTTCTTTCTCTTTTGTATTCTATATGGTTTTATTTCCCTTTATTTTCAAGGTTTTCTGAAAATATTTATATTTATTTTCAAGGTTTTCTGAAAATATTTATATGTGCGTTAATGTTTTCTGGTTAAAATGCAAGTGTCATTTCTAAATTTCATATTATCGTTTCCTATGTCGTTTGTATTCGTAACATTTCTAAATTGAATTGTCGACAAGTTTTCTAGTAATGGCGCATCGAGTAATCTGTATTTCTCGGGTTTGTAAATTAATATGTGACTAAAACTTTCCAACCTCGATGCATCTATCACTTTTAAAATCCACGTATTGTTTTCTAAGTTATTTGTATTCGCGGTGTTTTTAAAGTAAGGCGTGTATGTAAAATATTTCTAGCTTCGATGCAACTATGCTTTATAAATTCCATCTTATTCGTTTTCTAAATAAAATATTGTACATTTCCAAGGCTTTCAAATTGAGAAGTGACTATGAATTTCTGGTATCGGTGCATTTATCATATTTCAATTCCATATTTGTTTCGTAAGGCGTCTGTACTTACCAAGGGGGAGGTATCTGAAAATTTCCTGGTGTCAGTACATCCATCACTTCTCAATTTCATTTTATTTATTTTCTAAGCCATCTGTGTTTCCCAAGATTTTTAAAGGAAGAGGTATCTAAAAGTTTTATAATTTTGGAAGTATGTATCACCTCTAAAATTAATCTTCGTCGTTTTTTACATCCTTTTTATATGTTAAAGAGTCTCGGCCGGCAAATATATTATATCGGCAAGGTTTCTAAATGGGGAACTGTCTAAAAGTTTTATAATTTCGATATGTCAATCATTTTTAAATTAATTTTTATTCACCAATATTTTCTACATCATTTATTTATTATTTTACGCATTAGGAAGGCTTGCCAACGACTCAAAAGATTAATAAACAACAAAAGAAAGAGGCGCTTGAAAAAAAAACAAAAAAAAACATATACCTACGTGAAAATTACAAAAAAATATCAAATGTCCATCTCTATACTTCCGTTCACCCTTATAATACAGAAAACGCGTCTATTCTCTTCTTTCTCCTCATCTCTTCTTATCTCAATCTTCTCTCATCCTCCGCCAAGTTAAAATAAGTAGGGAGATAAAACGTCTCACTTCGCACCCAAACTTATTAAACAGTTCAGCGCCGACACAACACTATCTTTCTATCTTTACTCTCTCTCTCTCTCTCTCTCTCTCTCTCTCTCTCTCTCTCTCTCTCTCTCTCTCTCTCTCTCTCTCTCTACCGACACTATCTCCTCCCTTTCTCTTTGTCTTCTCTTCCCCCTCTTTGAAACCTTGAACTTCTTGCTTCTTTTGGTTTTCCCCTCGATAAATTCTCCTCCTCCTCCTCCTCCTCCTCCTCCTCCTCCTCCTCCTCCTCCTCCTCCTCCTCCTCCACCACCTCCACTACCTCTTCCTCGCCCCTTCTTTATCCTCTCTCCCCTCCTCGTTCCATCCCTTACTCTTCTGCTCCTCGTTCCATTTTCTTTATCTCCCTCTCCTCCTCCTCCTTCTTCTCCTCCTCCTACATCCTCTCTCCTACATTTCGCTTCCCTTTCCTTCTGCGGACCCTTCCTTAATCTGTCCTTCGCCACGTTCCTACATCCTACGCCCCTTCGCTTGGTATCCTGCAGCTTTCCTTCGTCACCCTCCTGCCTGTAATCCTTTACTCAGTGTGGGCTGCAGGACCTGTATTTTCCACCACAAGGGAAGGTGGGGAAGGATGTTCTTCTATCCTTCAGTCCTTCCCTGTGACGCTAAATGGTCCTGTCCTTCCGTCCTTCACGTTACTGTTATGTTACTGTTATGTTTAGGAATACGTAAGGTAGCAAAATATTATTGTATTCTAGTTGTCTTCTATCTATTTCTGACTGTATTCTTTTCTCCTTCCTCCCATTCTTCTTTCTGTGACGTTAAGTTGTCTTCTTCCCTCCCTCCCTCCCTCCCACGTCACCACCACAGTGTATTCTCTCCCTTATCTTTCCTTCTACGCCTCTCTAATATTCTCCGTTCATTTTTCCCTCTCGTTCCTCCCTGTGGCGTTAAATGATTCCCTTTTCCCTGTCCCGTCTCTCTCATAACGTCTACTTTTCCTTATCTCCCTCTAAAACTCGCCCTTAAAGTCAGACATCTAATGTTCCTCTACTCCTCTGCTTCCTTCCTTTCCTCCCTGTGGCGTTAAATGATTCTCTCTTTCCCCACTCCCGTCACTCTCACATCTCCCTTTTTATCTCCCTTAAAATCCCTCCCTCCTTTCAATGTGTTAAAACATTTTTTTTATTATTATCATCCTCCCTGTAACTATGTATCTATTTATCAATTCTCTTATTGTAACGTTAAATGATTTTCTCCCTTCCAATAACATAACAATTTCAACTTTGAACTTCCTAAACCCAGCATACTTTAACCAACCCTTCCTCTCTTAAGCCAAACCCTTCCTGACTTTTCATAACCTCACACATCCCACTCATAACGTAATCTGAACTCTCTCTCTCTCTCTCTCTCTCTCTCTCTCTCTCTCTCTCTCTCTCTCTCTCTCTCTCTCTCTCTCTCTCTCTCTTTCTATCTCAACAAAACCTTTCAAATCTTAACCATCCTTTCCCCCTTTACCAAATTCCGTTCTGTCTTTTTACAACTTCACGCCTTCCACCCTCCTTCCCTCCGCTGCCTGAAGGAGACGCCGAAGAAGCTCCACAATAACCCAGGTTCAATTTCCTAAGATATACAAGGCTGAGGTTATCTAGGGAAGGGTCACTCTGTAGCCACGGACAATATACAAGATGCTATAGTCTCCCCTTCCCCTGGAGACTAAAGGAAAACGTAATTGTATCCCGTTTTCTTTCCACTCGAGTAAATTGTTGTTAAGATTTTGTATTTTTTTTTATTCAAGTGCATTTTCATTGAGTATAAACTGTTTTTCTATTTTTCTTTGTTTTTTTTTTCGTGTTTTTTTCTATTTTTTATGTATTTTGTTTTTGAGTTATTTTTTTTTCTTAACTATTTCAATGTTTTTTTCTTTATAAGTTTCCTTGTTTTTCATTTTTTTTTTGGTAATTCTCCATGTCTCTTTGTATTTTTCATTTTTTTTTTTTGCTATTACATATCTTAAGTGTATTTTCTTGTGTTTTTCGTATGATTTTCATAGTTTACACGAGAGAGAGAGAGAGAGAGAGAGAGAGAGAGAGAGAGAGAGAGAGAGAGAGAGAGAGAGAGAGAGAGAGAGAGAGAGAGAGAGAGAGAGAGAGATCGTTTTGCTGGTACGCTACAAATTTCAACAGTGTACTTTACTCTAAAAGACTGAAAGATCAATTCCCCTCCCTCCCTCTCTCTCTCTCTCTCTGAAACTCAAGCTCACTCTCGCGTGGAAAACTTACTCACTCGATCCATAAAGCAGGGCGCCCTTTTTGGCCGTAAAACACGGCACGCCTTTGTCTCCCACCTCTCTTGGCCCCGTCTCGCCTTCCTTTATGCTCTTATCTCTCCTTTGTCTCTCCTTATCTAGATCTGGCCTCAGAGCGGGTCGCGGCGAGGCACCCCCAAGCCCACGGTCAACAAACTGAGCCGCTTCTCTCGTGCGCGTCTTTTAAGAATACCCCCTTCCAAAGAAAACGGAGATGGCCTTTGCTGATGCTTCACTTTGAGATGACGGTTCTGTTTGTGTGTGTGTGAGTGTGTGTGTGTGTGTGTGAGGGGGTTTTTTGGGTGGGTTTTTAAAGGTTCTGAAGGTGGTGACGTGGTGAGGATGGGGTTATAAATGGAGGTTTTGTGTTTTTTTATTTATTTATTTTTCTCTTTTTCGGGGCGGTGGGTCTTTTTTCATGGGGTACTGTGGTATTTTATTTGTTGTTTGTGTTGTGTGTCTTTTTCAAGTGTTCTGTTTGTGAAGTGAGTTTTAAGTGATTGATCTATCTATCTATCTGTCCGTTTGTCTGTCTATTTATTTATCCATCTATCCATCTACGTTTATTTGTCTACATATCTATCTATATACCTGCATTCATCTATTTATCTATGCCTGTCTGCCTGCCTATCTGCTTATAAATCAATCAATCTATTTACCTCTCCATCTATTTATCTACCCTATCAATCTATCAATCTAACCACACATCTATAAACAACACAAGCAAATATACATTAAAATCATCAACCAAACCTTTTTCCACCCATATTTCGAACTACACATCTAAAAATTCAAACAGCAAGCTTAAATATACCACATCCTTTAAGACATCGTATGAAAACCCAGGATTAGGTAGAACTGCGTATGTGGCTGTAGTGAGGAAGGGTCTTACTAGGAGGACGGTCGGGCTTAGTAAAGGTGTGTGAGGCAGCCAGTTGACGCAATAGAGAGCCATTAGGGACGTTAAAGCGTGTGTTGAGGTATTTGTGTGACAGGGTTATGGTGTAATAGAGAACGTGAGATAGAGAGAGGGAGCGGAATGAGTGGGGGAGAGAGGGGAGTGTCTGTATGTCTGTGTGTCTGTGTGTAGTATACGTAAGAAGCAAGTATGGTATAGTTATATTTTCTATCTCCCTCTGTGTATGTTTTCTATCATTTTATGAGAGAGAGAGAGAGAGAGAGAGAGAGAGAGAGAGAGAGAGAGAGAGAGAGAGAGAGAGAGAGAGAGAGAGAGAGAGAGAGAGAGAGAGAGAGAGAGAGAGAGAGAGAGAGAAATGCAAAAATCACAGCCTGATCTCTTGTACATAACCAAAACCTCACCAGACCAAACAAAACCTCACCAAACCTGACCTAACCAAACCTGACTAACATTTTCTCCACTTCCGGTCTCAGCACCACAGCAGAGACGCCTGGAGGAGGAGGAGGAGGAGGAGGAGGAGGAGGAGGAGGAGGAGGAGGAGGAGGGTAGGCGCCATATTTCCCTAACAAGCGAGGCAGTTTTCCCTTCCCGTCGCCGAGGTTATTGCTTTTCAATACCTCGACGCCGGAGACAAGTTGCCGAATATTCCTTCAGTAACTCCGCGCCCTTGGATGATAAACTCCCAGGGGCTCGCCGGCTGCAAGGGACGCGACCCCAGTGGTACTAACTCTCCCGTGTGTGTGGGTGTGTGTGTGTGTGTGTGGGTGTGTGGCAGCCCCCGTAGCGTGACTCAACACGTTTAGTTCACGGTAAATTGTACGTGCTTGCTGACTCTCAACGCTTCCACGCTAAGGTTTACTCTCTCTCTCTCTCTCTCTCTCTCTCTCTCTCTCTCTCTCTCTCTCTCTCTGGTGCAGTGTCGCCTTTCTTCATATCATTTTTGTTTGCCTCTAAAGTGCCTGTCCTCTCTTCTCTAATATTTTTGCACCTTTCTCTACTATCTCTCTCTCTCTCTCTCTCTCTCTCTCTCTCTCTCTCTCTCTCTCTCTCTCTCTCTCACCCCGCGGCGTGTTGACAAAGCTGAGGGCCTCGTAGCCTCGTGGTGGTGAACCCGAGACCCACTAGGCTCAAGGACCTTCCTGACGAGGCAGTGAAGGGCTCCTGAAGGTCTCCCCCACTCTCCCCCAGGCTCTGCTCCCACTCACTCCCCTCCTCTCCCACTCCCCACTCTCCCGCTGCGGGGTTCCACAGACACCAGCAAATCGAACTGGGATTTCTGAATAATTTATGGGTTTGAGTGTTTTCATTTGGGTTAAGAGAGGGAGAGGCCAGAGAGGAAGTATAGGTGAGAGTGATTAGGTAGAATATTCACCTGTCTATCACCTGTGTGTGTTATTCCTCCCTCGCGACTCTTAGTGTTTTCATTTGGGTTGAGAGAGGGACGAGAGGCGAGGGCGTGAGTGTGTATGTAGGTGAAAGTAAGCAGATAGAAGCTTCACCTGTTTGTCTCTCTATCTTATTCATTCCCTGCATCTCGTCTTTTCCTCACTCGGTTTACCTAAGAGCATAAGTAAAGAAGCGAATGTTGCGTGAAGCCATCAGGCCTACACGAGGCAGTCCATGTACAAAGCATGCCTACTACCCAACCCATCCTATCTAACCAAACCAAACTTCACCTAACCTAACCTAACCAAACTTCACCTAACCTAACCTAACCAAACCAAACCAAACTAAACCGAAGCTAACCAAACCAAGCCAAACGTAACCAAACCTAAACAAACCAAACTAAACCCAACCTAACTAACAAAGCCACAACACTAATGACCAGCACACCACTTGTACCTAAACGCAAGCTGGACAAACATCAATTACCTCTCCACTTTAGCGCTAATCGCTCTTCGCTTCGTCAGGAAAGACTCGGAACTTCGCTACCAGGAGATAACACTGGAACCTGTATCAGAAAAAAGTACGGGGAACTGTTTATTTTTTCTGTTTCCCTTCCTCTTTCGTTATGTTCTTGTGCGCGAGTGGGGAATGACTGGGCGGGGGAGGCACAAAGCTATACACGCTCACCGGCACAAATGGAAGGCTGGGGAAACAAAAAGGGAGGGTGTGAGGATCGCGAAAGAGGGGAAAAATGGAAAGAGTGAAAGAGAGAAGTGAGTGATGTCCATTCTGCCAAAGCTGTAAAAGTGATTTAATCTGCTGAAAACACACACACACACACACACACACACACACACACACACACAGACAGACGAACACACGTACACCTACACACCAACAGATACACACACCAACACACATTTCTCTCAAATATAAACATTAGCTGTAATTACTTTAGTGTAAAATAAAGGCCCAGCTATTTTAGTGGCATCCAGAATAATACTCATTCTTTCCCTTCCTTTCCTTTCTTTATTTGCTTCACTTGTATAAATATTCGGGGGTTCGTTCGTTTGTTTGTTATCTGGACTGGCGACTAATGATGCCCTTACAATTTCGTTAATTTTAAGTCTCTCCCATTTTTCTGCAGCATTTAATTTGGATAGATGGCCATAATTTTCTCGTAAACCTCCATGCAGGCCTGTTTGCCCTCTCCCTCTCTCTCTCTCTCTCTCTCTCTCTCTCTCTCTCTCTCTCTCTCTCTCTCTCTCTCTCTCTCTCTCTCTCTCTCTCTCTCTCCCTCTCGAAAATAAATCTTCATATTCTAACACTTTCATAACTTCCCTCTCGTGGCTGCGGGATCTCCTCTCCTTTATCATGAGGTGCTTAATTACAATGGCCATGAAATTACCCTTTATTTCCACTTACCAAGAGAGAGAGAGAGAGAGAGAGAGAGAGAGAGAGAGAGAGAGAGAGAGAGAGAGAGAGAGAGAGAGAGAGAGAGAGAGAGAGACTATTATTAATTCTAGCTTATTATTTTGTTACCTTGCCTCATTTTTATTTTTCTGCATTAGAGAGAGAGAGAGAGAGAGAGAGAGAGAGAGAGAGAGAGAGAGAGAGAGAGAGAGAGAGAGAGAGAGAGAGAGAGAGAGAGAGAGAGAGAGAGAAAAAAAAAATTCTGCTTTTCATTATTTTTCTAACTTTTTAATTTCATTTCAGTTTTCTTTGTTAATTTTCATATTTATTTCTAAACTTCACAGATTCCTCATCTCCTTCCTTCTTTCTTTTCATCCTTTTCCAGTTTTTTATTCCTTTTTTTTTGCACATCATTTTATTCCATTATTAAGAATTCGTCTATTCATTCGTCTTTTTTATAAACATAATTTTCCGGTTCTCCTTTCCAGCATTTCTTCCTTTTTATTTCACATTTTTTCATCCATTATCATTGATTTTCCGTTCCACTTATCGTAACGTTCCGTTCCTTATCGTAAGACAAAATAGCTGCTGCTGCTGCTTGTTCTTCTTTTGTGTTTCTTCATGTTTGCTTTTCTTTTTTTTTTTCATATCTCTCCTTCATTAACATTGATTTCTTCCCCCTCCACTCTTTCTTTTATCACAAACAACATCGTTAGACCAAAAGAATTCACTACTGTTTGTTCTTCGTTTGTGTTTCATTATGTTTGTCTCTCTTTTCCTTACTTTTTCGCATTCCTCTTCCAATAACATTGATTTTTCCCTTTCCTCTCGTTCCATTACCACAAACAAACTCGTTAAAGACAAAATATCAACTGTTGTTTGTTCTTTCTTGGTATTTCTTTGTTTCTGCGCACTTGCATATAGTTTCCTGCTTTCCAAATAAATGTAAGGAGGGCCAAGAAAAGAAAAACAGAAAGTGAATTAAGAAAGAACAGCACTAATATACGAGAATGTGACTGCTGGGAATAGGAAGGAAAGGCTGTAATGGAACAATAAACAATCCTATTCTGATCCCCACCACCACTACAAATAACCTCATAAGGGCCAACAAGTCTGCCGCTCCTCGTTCTTCCTTTGTGTCACTAATAGACTCAGTAATCAGGTTGTTAGTGCCGAGTCATTAAAGGTTTGGAGATAAGATGGGAGTGGTAGGTGGAGATAGGTGTGTCTTACTTAGGGACTGCCACGTGTAGACCAAATGATTCTTTTTATTTTTTTATTCTTTTTTATGTAAGAAAGACTAACGACAAAAATACAGCAAAACGAAAAAAAAAAGGTAAAAAAAGTCCATTAAAGATGCCAAGTATAGAAATGTCAACAGCAACATCCAAAATTATGAGAAGTGTTCTGTCGCTTCCTGTACTCTTCATGCTGAGGTGAAGAGAGAGACACAGGTGAGAAGTTATTCCCAACTAGTTTCTCTCTTCGCAGTTCCCCTTAAGAAATCAAGAGTTGGAGATTAACTTAACCAAAGCTCACCTAACTCAGCCAAAGCTCACCTAACCTAAACTATCCCAACTTAGCCAAACTTCACCTCACCTAACCTAACTTCGTCAAATCACACATAACTTAACCTAACCTAACTCAGCCAAACCTCAAGTCACCTAACACACCCTAAACTCACTCCCCCTTTCTTTATGCTCTAATGTTCCTAGGTCTCTTTATGTTTCTGCACCACACGTATCCTTACACCTTTCTCTGACCACCACCACCACTACTTAGCCCCTCCACACACCTGGCGCACTAATCACCCCATTACCTCTGTTACCTGAGTGGTTTCCAGCGAGCTTACGATTGTTCACACTCATTACTCCCTGCTGGATTTGGCAGATTAACCGGAGTGTAGCAGGAGAGTAGCAGGATCTGAGAGGCGGTGATGGGACTCAGGACCCAATATTCTGAAACACTTCTGCGCCGCACCACTAATATATAGTTTTCAAGAGTGTTTTTGTAGCTCTAGTGGCAGATTAACAAGATCTCTACGTTATTAACTGAACACACACTCTTGAGAACCTGGCTAATCATCTCTGAAGCCTTTAGAAATGCTCGTGTTGAGAAAGCAAAGCGTTTCAGAATACGGACATTTGAAGGGCTGTGTTGACATGTTACGAGTGTTTGGGTGAGGTAGTGGTGAGTGAGGAGTGGCTGGTGAGTGGTGCTCGGGTCATGTTGTGATGTAGTTCAGTTTTGTGTTGTTGGTTTGCTGTGGTCTTGTTTGGTTTCGTGTTGTTGTTGCTGCTGCTGTTGTTGTTATAGTATTGTCGATCTTATTACAACAACAACAACAACAACAACAACAACAACAACAACAACAACGACAACTACTACTACTACTACTACTACTACCATCACCACCACCACCACCCCTACCTCCACATTCAATTTACAACAATATTCGTCTTTTCTTTTCTTCTTGTCAAAAGCACCGTTTGTTTAGTTATTTTTGTTATTTTCTCCTCATCTTTCTTTTTACGTGTGTATTTTTCCCTTTACTTCTTCATTTACTCTCATTCATCTTGAGACTTCTATTAAAAATTTTTGTCACGGTTGTTATTTATTCCGTTTCATCATGTTTTGCGTTTTATGTCCCTCATTTAATAAAAGTTACTCCTTTCATTCACGCATTTCGTTTTTCTATCCCTTTTTCCATTATAATCATTCTTTTTTTCCTTCGCTTTTTTTTATTCTCAACACTTTTAAACGTATTTTCTTTTCATCCCTTCCTTTCTTTTATTCCTTCTGCTTCGTTGTATATTTGTTTTTATCTTTTGCTTTCTGTATCTTCTTTCCATCTATGTTTTTTTCTTTTCTTTTCGTCTTTTTCTTTAAGGTTTTCGTCCAATATTTACTGATGTTTTCTTATTAACCTAATTACCTTCATTTGCATGTTTCCTTGTTCGGCGTCCTGGAGATTACGTCTCTCTCTCTCTCTCTCTCTCTCTCTCTCTCTCTCTCTCTCTCTCTCTCTCTCTCTCTCTCTCTCTCTCTCTCACGTATTCTTTGTTGTTATTTTCGTATTTTTAATTTGGTTGTTATTTAACGTTCTGTATTTGTTTCGAAAAGACAAGTAGTAGTGGTAGTAGTAGTAGTAGTAGTAGTAGTAGTAGTAGTAGTAGTAGTAGTAGTAGTAGTAGTAGTAGTAGTAGCGGCAGAAGTATGTATTTTTGTTTGATTTTCTTTTGTGTTATTGATGTGTTGTGTACATTTGAATACTACGAGTCTCTCTCTCTCTCTCTCTCTCTCTCTCTCTCTCTCTCTCTCTCTCTCTCTCTCTCTCTCTCTCTCTCCATTAAAAGGCTAAGTGCACAGCGCATACCTCATAAACTCGCTACACGAAGTAACAGTTTTCATTTTAATAATAACACACACTGGAGTATTTTTTCTCTTCATATTTCAAAAGAACGAAGAAAAAAAAACAAGGTATAATAGCGAAGGAAGGAAGGAAGGTTTTGCAGGAATATAATTATACGAATTGGTTAACGACGATAATTAGAGGGTGAGAGAGAGAGAGAGAGAGAGAGAGAGAGAGAGAGAGAGAGAGAGAGAGAGAGAGAGAGAGAGAGAGAGAGAGAGAGAGAGAGAGTATAGTACGGTGAGTTAATGTGACAGTTACGGCCTGAAGGGGAAATATGAAGTAATGGAGAGTGGTGAAGTTAAAGTGAGGGAGGGAGGGAGAGAGTGATGGATGGCCGGATGGATGGATGGATGGTTGTTACGATGGATGGAGTGAGGAAGGAAGAAATAATTGCGAGGGAAAGAGGAAGGGAAGGATGAACTAATGGAGGAGGGAAACACGAGCCTAAATTAAAACCATGAATGCTGATAGTGGTGATGATGATGATAATGATAATAATAATAATAATAATAATAATAATAATAATAATAATAATAATAATAATAATAATAATAATAATAATAATAATAATGTGTGTTGTCTATACGCTTATTCTCAGTCCACTTCTCTGCTCCCCTTTATTTTTCAGTTCTAAGTTTAAAAAGATTACTTATACGCCTTCTAACACTTTAATAACTTGAATGATAAGTATGGCAGGACACATTCCACCTAAGTATACTTTTATTTGTACTTACCATCCACATTTTCAATAACAATCCACTTTTTCATTTCTATAACAATCCTGAAACATTCCTTACAAAACACCAAAATAAACGTGTGGATATTTTCGTCTCCTCTACACTGCAAACCCACACTCCCAGTACACTCTATCGTGCACCCTCCCCCAGCACCCGGCCCTCGCGCAGCACACAGGCAGCAGGCCAGGCACGGCGCTGCTCCAGGCAAGAGAAGCTCAATACTGCTGATAATGGAGAAAATTCAGCTAGTCAGATTCCACTACCCCTTTCTTTTTCCTCTGACGTAACTTTCGACAGGTGGAAAAATCGTACCTGCATTGCCAACACTTTTTAGCGACGGAGAAATGAGACTGTCAATGTCACTCAAACACAATGATGCACTTAATTCCCTCGACTCGTGTCTCGTCTCCGCTACCGTGGACTGAGCACACCACCACCATCACCACCACCACCACCATACTGTCACACCATGTCGCTGCTTTCTTACACCTCCATCTCCACTACACTACACATTATAGCACCATTTCATCTATTGTTTTCACTGTTTTTGACCTCCATCACCACCACTATCTCCATCACACCACACCACACTACACCACTTTTCTGTCACATCACCGTATCTCCAGCGCACTACACCACCGCAACAGGCCATAGCGCATTGTCATCACGTATTCTCTCGATTTTCGTCTCCACCATCACCCCCACAATACTGTCACACCGCCATACCACTACACCACGCCACACCAACGAAACACATCATAGCGTCCTGTCATCCATTGTTTTCCCGATTTTTCTCTCCCTGTTGTGCGTTTTTTTTTTACGATTCTGCTTCGGAAATTTGTCTGCTAAGGGATAAATGTGAGAGTTCAGTTTCCCCTTGTCTCTAAAATTATCTGGGATATCGAAAATATGAAGAAAAAAGGGAAGTTACTATTTTTTTTTTTACCTCAAGAACTGTATATATAATTTGAAAACTAAAGGATAACTTTTCACCAGAAGGGATATATTTTTTTAGAGAATTATTTTTTTTTCTCTCTCCCTCCACAAAGAATCTATTATAGGACTACAAAAATGTAAAGGAAAAGTAACCACGTGCTCCCCTTCTATAGAATGTGAAAGGTTTGAAACACTGGTTAGAGGTACGTGACTAACACCGCAAATATCTTGTATGGAATCGCGAAATTTTTGTCTTAAATTCGGAAAGAAGTAGCAAGAAGAGAAGAGAAGAGAAGAGAAGGAAAGGAAAGGAAAGGAAAGGAAAGGAAAGGAAAGGAAAGGAAAGGAAAGGAAAGGAAAGGAAAAGAAAGAAGAGGAAAGGAAAGGAAAGGAAAGGAAAGGTGGGGAGGGGAGGGGAGAGAAGGGAAGAGGAGAAGAGAAGAGAAGAGAAGAGAAGAGAAGAGAAAAAGAGAAAAAAGCATAACAAGAAGAGGAAGGACTAGAAAAAGAAAGAGTAACAAGAACAACAACAACAATAAGTAACAAGAACAACAACAATAATAATAATAATGTCAACGTAGAAGAAGAAGAAGAAGAAAATAAAAACTCCATTGCGTGTCCTGTTACCTATGAAGAGCACCTTAAGACTTCTTTAATCATTACAACCTCGACATGTTGAGGAGCAAAATTAACGTGTTTGGTCCAAAATTTTTTATTGCCTCGAGAAACAAAAATGAGGACTAGTCAACCGTGCACATCAATTTTAGAACGAGAAGGTGGACGTGGCTTCTATTTGTCCCTGAATTATGCACTGAACACACTCCCCATCACGTCCAATATACACGTCACTACATTTCCAACATTCAACATTCACACGCACGAGAGATACACCTGCCCAGCTAATCCGAGGCTAACCCGACATCCACTGCCATGTATAGCCGCAGAATTCATCTAAACTACCGCACACCTGACGCAATGCACACCTGAGCTGTAGTATATGTAAGTTTTCACACACACCTGACATCTGCTGCCACGTGTAGTCATAGCACGTACCTAAAATGCAACATACCTAACCACATACATAGGGTTCCATACACACCTGAAACAACACATGCCTAATCACTTATGTAAGGTTTCACACACACCTGACATGAGTTTCCCACACCTGACACACCACAACCACCACATCTGTTCCAACCACACATGAAACTTACACAGCACACACCACAACGCAAACCACAGCCACCACACCTATTCCAACCACACACCTGACTTTCCAAACACAGACAAACACACACACGCACCTGAGAATGGCGAATACTCCACATATGAGCGAGACTCGCGTGTCTGGCGCCATAAAATGAGTCTTTATTGACCATTAACATTTGAACTGTCGCATTCCCTTCCCCAAAAAATAAAAAATAAAAACAATAATAGAATGAACCGTAAAGCTGAAAATAAAGCAGAAATAAATATGAATACTTTACACCTTGGCTAAATAAAAGAACAAAAGTTACCAAAGCTACACAAATGCACTGCAAATATTATGCTTCCATTCCAATGCATAATTATACATATACATTTTTTCTGCTATTTTTTTTCACCTTCCATTAACCAAAGAGTGATATATATATGCATTTTTCCCCTCCACTGACTGCATTGTAAGAAAAGTTCACTTGCTTATTCTTTTGTTTTTCTCTGAAACTCCACGATGTAAGATTAATTACTGAAATCAAACACTGCTCGTTTCTCGCCTCATTTAACTGGCCTAATGGTGACGTGTGTGTGTGTGTGTGTGTGTGTGTGTGTGTGTGTGTGTGTGTGTGTGTGTGTGTGTGTGTGTGTGTGTGTGTGTGTGTGTAAACCGGATACAAATAAGGGATAAAAAAAAAAAGCAGGTGTGTGGGCTGGAACTGCCTCACCTGCACTTCAGAGAGCAAGGTGCAAATTAAAGGTGCCTCAGGTGTGTGTCAGGTGTGTGTGCCACGAGTGTGTTCCTTCACCTGCAAGCCTGGCTAAAAAATTACATCAAAGCGACCCGTGAAGAGGAGGAGGAGGAGGAGGAGGAGGAGGAGGAGGAGGAGGAGGAGGAGGATTGAGTCAAGAGTATTAAAATGATTTGCTAAATGGCGTTATTATTAATATTATTATTATTATTATTATTATTATTATTATTATTATTATCGTCGTTATTATTATCATTATTATGATTATTATTATTGTTAGTGGTTGTGGTAGTGGTGGCGATGGTGGTGGTGGTAGTAGTAGTAGTAGTAGTAGTAGTAGTAGTAGTAAAAGCATCGTAAAAATATATTTGATATATACCTAATCCCTAACTTCAAATAATCCTGCAAACTCAGAGCTTTTAATACCCTAAAAGAGAGAGAGAGAGAGAGAGAGAGAGAGAGAGAGAGAGAGAGAGAGAGAGAGAGAGAGAGAGAGAGAGAGAGAGAGAGAGAGAGTAATTTCACTATAACTCACTCCTTTGAATAAAAATTTACCGCCCAGCCAATCCGTCTTTCCCGTCTCACACTCTGAATAAACGGAACCTCCATCATTCTGCACTGCCAACGCATTTCTTTCCATTATTCATCGCGTACTTGAAATACACACCAACACACACACACACACACACACACACACACCATCACCGTCACTATCACTATCACCCTTCCTCTGCGCATCCGGCCATCAGCACTTGCCTGTCTATTGTGCCCTGAATACAATAGAGGTGAGAATTCCTATGTACTTCACAACACAGTAAATGATAAATATTCAACGCGGGGAAAAGTGTTTATTCATCATTCACTTCGACCTGTACACACGCCCACACCAACACACACACACACACATAGCAAGCCAAGCCGAACAGAGCCGAACAGAGAAGACCTGGGCCGCCTACACTCATTTACCACCTCTCTACACTCTACACGGCTATTCGATACATAGGTCACCGGTGCTCTGTTCTATTTACAAGGTACACAACACTCCCTGCCACCCACCACCACCACCACCACGAAAGGAACACACCCACACATCCACACACCCTCTCAGCCACTCACAACCAGCAACTGTTCGCTCTCTCATCTATCAATCATTTCTCAACGCCTGTACGTAGCCAGGTGTCACTCAAAGGGAACTGCAGAGAGCCATACGCTGTCTAGTTTGTCAGTCTGTTGCCACGTCTCGTCCTCGTAAAGCCTGAAGGAATCTGAGGCGACGGGAGATGCAGGAAGGGGGAGGAAGGAGGTATGGAATGCTGGCTCTCTGTTATCACGCGTCCTTCGATTTACAAGAGCCTATTGGTAACTTCTGTACTGATACTGTAATGAAAACTGGTGACACTATTTGGTGTATAATAGAATGCATTAAGTACATGTTAACATAGTCATCCCTAAACTCTCACAATTTTTAAAGTATACGTTCCTGTCAATTGTCCAAAAAAGTACAACCACGTTTTTTATTTACGAGTATCTATTTTTTTTCACGTAGAGGGTAACAATCACACACACACACACACACACACACACACACACACACACACACACACACACACACACACACACACACACACACACACACACACACGTCTCCTTTACCCCAGCACCCTCCCCACGCACGCCTTCCCGCTCATCCTGCACGCACCGAGCCCTCCGCGCGCCCATGCATCACCGAACTACATCATTTCATACTTAGGGGAAGCGTGTCCTCCTGCGATATTAAACATTCAATAGAAGGAACAACACGGCGTCACGCTACCAGCCCGCCACCCACCTGACGCCTAGGTGCACGATGACAGCTGCTCCTCCCTCTCCTGCTACTCCTCCTCCTCCTCCTGCTTTATTACTCCAGTCTGCCTATCCCATTAGCATACCTTCCTGTTGTCATCATTACTCCTTGGCTATTATTAAGCTATTTTCTTGTTTATCATAATTATTGTACATTAGCACTAGTTATTTCCTCGGACGTGTAAAATATATACTTCTCTCTCTCTCTCTCTCTCTCTCTCTCTCTCTCTCTCTCTCTCTCTCTCTCTCTCTCAGGTGTACCCACGTTCAATTCACAGCCCCATAAAGTCACAACGAGGTCCTTGGCTTGGGTATTTGCCCCTAAAGACGCCGTCGTCATCCTTTGCGCCGCACGAAGGAAACATTCTGAACTCCGCGGAAGGAAAAACATGCACGAGGAGGGAGGGAAATAAAAATATGCAAGGGGAAAAAACACGTAAAAGAAACGCCAACAAAAAAGTTCTCTAAGGTCTACTTCCGGAGAGAGAGAGAGAGAGAGAGAGAGAGAGAGAGAGAGAGAGAGAGAGAGAGAGAGAGAGAGAGAGAGAGAGAGAGAGAGAGAGAGAGAGAGAGAGAGAGAGAGAGAGAGAGAGAGAGAGAGATAGTTAAAAAGTGTGATTGTTATTCGTGCAACTTTTCTTTCCTCTTTCTTTTCTGCCAAAACAAGAGCTAAGCAAAATATCTTCCCGGAAAAGCCAGAACCTGATCTTCCTCTTCCTCTTCTTCCTCCTCCTCCATAACCCAATCTTTATCATCTTCCTTCTTCACACTTAATCTCTTCTTGCTTCCCTCTATACCGATCCTTCTCTTCATCATCATCTTCCTCCTCTTCCTCCATACCACAATTTTTATCCTCCTCCTTCATTTACTCTCGTTTCTTCCTCCTCTCCTTTTATACCAATCCTTTACATCTTCCTACTCCTCTTTACCATATCTTCTTTCTCCTCTTCATTCCTACACCTTATACCTCCCTCCTTTTTCCCATCCATACACTATCTTCCGTCTTCCTCTTCCTCCATACACTTCCTTTCCTTCCTCCTCCTCCTCCTCTTGTTCCTCCTCTATACTGCCTCTCCACCTTCACAAGATGCTCCAAATGTAAACACAGTGTTGCCAGCCATTCCTCCTCAGTTCTCGTGAGAGGAAGCAAGACAAACAAGGCTGACAATCTAAGTTCTCTAAAGTTTCTCTCCTTGTAAATCCCAAAGACCACGAGCCTATCCTCCTCCACCTCCTCCTCCTCCTGGTACCTGCAGAAGGCGTCGACGCGGGTAAAGCACGACCCTCGACACATCACCTTTGTGTATATCACGCGCTAACTTTCCCGCAAAAAACTTCATTGCATCACTAAAACTGCAACGATCACGGGGAAAGGAAGGTGTACGTGGTGACAAATGGAGAGATTATTCACAAGTTATTGCAATGAACGCCGCCAGATGGAGACAGTGTGGATTGGAGACTGAGTGAACGAAGCGGAGGGGATGTGAAGGAGTGGTGACAGAGTGGAAGTGAAGGAAAGGAAAGTTGAGACGTAGAAGGTAAAATATGGAAGGTCATGTTTTTCTTTAGATTGCATGAAGGAAAAGAGTAATGAGGAAGGTTAAGGTAGGTAGGTAGGTAGGTAGACAGATAGATAAAGAGAAAGAGAGATAAGAAAAAGGATAGATAGACAGATACTCACAGACAGATAGGTCGGTTAAGTATTAGCTTAGGTGAGTAGATACCAGGTTAGGTGGGTGGGTACAAGGATAGGTGAGATAAATACTAGGATAGGTAGGATAGGAACTTGATATGTGGGTGGCTGTTGTGGGTAGGTGGGAAGATAGACGGACAAACAGATAGCTAAATATTCAAAGATAAACAGGTAAGTGGGATAGATACTAGGATAGGTAGGTAGGTACTAGGTAGGTGGGTGGCTGGGTGGGTTGGTGAACGGCTGAACGCCTCCTTGTATTTACTGAGGGAGTTGTGAGTCGCGGGAAAGTTGTCGCCGCGCACACTGGTCTCACAAGAGCTGGAGGCAAGTTTTCAGAGCCAATAACAACTTTGAGGAATACCTTAGATTCTGACTACGTACAGCTGGAATCGTGGGAAGCTATGCGCCGCTCCTATAGACGTGTGTGTGTGTGTGTGTGTGTGTGTGTGTGTGTGTTTACCGACCTCTATCCTCTCTGCCCTCTTCTGCGACGCACCTGCCATAGACTCTTCATATCTCTCCTATCAGTGTATGAGGATGGCTTACTATCTGGCAGTACCCGGGTAAGGGAGTCTGTGGTGCCCTGCGACTGACGTTTGGCGATAAACTAGCTTCTCCTTCAGTGTGGGACGATGCTTCGCTCTTCTCTTTTTCATTACAGTACCTCCTTTTCTATGATCACTTCCCCGTTTTTTTCTCTCTCTCTCTCTCTCTCTCTCTCTCTCTCTCTCTCTCTCTCTCTCTCTCTCTCTCTCTCTCTCTCTCTCTCTCTCTCTTTTGTACGTAAGTGTTTCTATCTTTCCCTAACTGTCTTCTGCCCTCTTCTTTCCTCCCTTCCTGTCTTCCTTCCTGCTGCTCACTCCCGTCGCCTTTCATAAGACTATTACCAATTGATTCTCTCTCTCTCTCTCTCTCTCTCTCTCTCTCTCTCTCTCTCTCTCTCTCTCTCTCTCTCTCTCTCTCTCTCTCTCTCTCTCTGTGAATAACTTCCGCTATCTTAAAGTTACGACCACCCTATTTTCCTCTCCCTTCCCTCCTTATTCCCACGACACTGCCTCTCCATTCTCTTCCCACGCCCATGTCTTCCCCCTCTCCCTCCTCTCCCTCCCTTTCTCTCCTCCTTACAACGACGTCCTGTCCTGCATTTATTTTCTCCTCCTCCTTCTCTCTCAACCACTCCCTGCATCTGCCTTCCCACTGTTACCTGCTCTCTCTCCCTCTCTCTCTCTGCCTCTCCCTCCCCTCCTTCGGTCCAGGCGTAGGAAATGTAGTAAATCCTCGGCTCTGCGATTTATTGTGAGGACCAAAAGTAAAGCCATGACTTATGAGTGGCTGAGGGACGCGGAACTCTCGCTCTTACGACACAGAAGCATTGGGAGCCTCTGGAGCGTTGCAGGACCGCCCCGCGCTACCCGTTGACACACGGAACAGCTGGCGATGGATATCTTTATGGCGCGCAGCTGGTCGTAATGTACAGCTGCACTTTGTTGATACGATACTCACGAGGGCTTGGCCGGAAAACTGCCGTTGAGATCTACGTACTAGCTTCCTGCCGCTGTCCTTACTAGTGTTCTTACAAGGGTTCTTACTGGTGGTGAGGGAGCGCGCTGCCTCAAGAGGAAGATGGAGAGTGGGCATCAAGAAAACATGGGCCAGGGAAGCAGGGCAAGACACCGACATGTGCTGCGTGTTGAGTTATCGTGGTAATGGTGTTCTTCTCTCGTGTTGAGCAACGAAGTGAGACATTTACACACACAGACGCTTGCTGACACCGACGCAGACACACACACACACAATTAGATAGATAGACACGATAGATAGATTGATAGATAGATACAGACAGATAAATAGACACACAAATAGACAGATGAATAGTTACTGAACAGAAGTAAACACAAAACAAAAATTAAATGAAAAACCACGAGTAAAATTAATAAAATAAAATACAGATGTACATTCATGGTCCACAATGTACGCTAAACCAGCAAAACGGTCATTCCACACACACACACACACACACACACACACACACACACACACACACACACACACACACACACACAAAAACAACACGTAGCCAGGTGACGTTGAGTAAAACATGAATATAACAGGCGTGAAACATCCACTGCCTACATCTGTTGCCTCATGAATTATTGCTACGTTTGTTGTTCCTGCGTCGCGTGGAGAGCAAAACGAGGCACGAATAAACGCATATGAACAAATTGTGGCCAGATGACGCTGAGTGAAGCATTAGTATAAAACTCTGCCTGCTGAGTGCTGCGTTATTGTTACGCTGTTATTGCTGTTTCATTTTTTTTTTTTTATTGAATAGTGGTAGAAGAAGAAAGAAACTTATAAGCTCGTATTGCCAAAACAACGCCAAGTACTGTGAGTAAAAGTTATTATTATTATTATTTTTTATTTATTTTTTCATTTATTTATTATTTATTTATTTATTTATTTATTTATTTACTTGTTTTTTTTTGTTAGGGAAGGATAATAAATTAGCTTTTATTTTCTACTTGTAATGGTTTGTATTTTTTTTTTTTCGTGCACTGATTCCACAAAAAAAAAAAAAAAAAAAACATTTTGGTAAAGATAATTAATTAGCACCTCATTTTTTTCTTGCATTTACTTGTGTTTCTTTTCTCTTCTTGTTTTGACACCATGGTATGGAACACACAATTAAATAGCCTTCAATTTTTCCTGAATTAGTTTTTGTCCTTGATCTCTCTATTGTGCATAAAGAAAAAAAAAAGCTAATTCTTTTTTTTTCTTTGTTTTGACTCCATGACAAAAGTAAAAAAAAAAATTGGAAAACGCAATTAACTATTTTTTTTTTTTTTTCATTTTTCCGGAGATAGTTTTTCTTTTTCCTTTCTCTCTCTATTGTGCATAAAGAAGAAAAATAAAACATTATACAAACTAAACACGAGAAAGCAACAATAAGGCATAAGCAGAAACACCACACATCTGTTTAGAGTTTAATTATACTCAATTAATCTTCTCTTGTCGCCCTTTGTTGTGTGAGGCCTACCACTTTCTTGCCCCGTCCAGCACCCAAGACCCACACGGGAACACTGCCAAGGGAGCTTCGGTTAGGTTAGGTTAGGTTAGGTTAGGATAGGTTAAGTTAGGATAGGACAGGATAGGATAGGATAGGATAGGTTAGGTTCGGTTACGTTTGTTAGGTTAGGTTACGTTTGCTAGGTTAGGTTAGGTTAGTATAGGTTAGTATAGGTTAGGTTAGGTTAGGTTAGGATAGGTTGAGTTAGGTTAAGTTAGGTTAGTTAGGTTAGGTAAGGTTAGTTAGGTAAGGTAAGGTAAGGTAAGGTTAGGTTAGGTTAGGTTAGGTAAGGTAAGGTAAGGTAAGGTAAGGTAAGGTAAGGTAAGGTAAGGTAAGGTAAGGTAAGGTAAGGTAAGGTAAGGTAAGGTTAGGTTAGGTTAGGTTAGGTTAGGTTAGGTTAGGTTAGGTAAGGTAAGGTAAGGTAAGGTTAGGTTAGGTTAGGTTAGGTTAGGTTAGGTAAGGTAAGGTAAGGTTAGGTTAGGTTAGGTTAGGTTAGGTAAGGTTAGGTTAGGTTAGGTTAGGTTAGGTAAGGTTAGGTTAGGTTAGGTTTACGTTTGCTTTGGTTTGGTTTAGTTTAGAATGATTTAGTTTAGTTTGGTTTGGTTTCCTTAGGTTTGGGTTTGGTTTGGCTAGGTTAGGTTTGGTTTCGTTTGGTTTGGCTATGCTGGGTTAAGTTAGGTTAGGGTAGGCTAGGTTACACAGGGTAGGACTGACCTGGAATAGGACAAAGCTGGAATGAAACTAAAATGGAAAAGGAATGAGACGCAATAGGACAGAGAGAGAACAGCACTGCGTTTACATAGGACGGAGAGAGAACAGGACTAAGCGAGAACAAGACTAAGCTGACACAACTGAGAGACGGATTGCGGAGAAAGGAGCGTCAACGTGAATAGAAAATGAAAGAGGACTGGAAAATATACGATGCCAAGTATTAGAAAGGCGCTAACACTAATGGCTCACAAATCACAAGTAATGAAGTCAACGTGTCTGTAAGGTGATGTGTCAGCAAGGATATGGAGAGAAGTGACCCCTCTCCCTTTTACTCTCCCTCCCTCTCTCTCTCTCTCTCTCTCTCTCTCTCTCTCTCTCTCTCTCTCTCTCTCTCTCTCTCACGGTCACCTCAAGATTTACGACTTATAATTATATTTCTTCAAGGCGATGTGAGAAAAAAAGGAGAGGAATTAAAGGGTGAAGAAATATGAGAGAGAGAGAGAGAGAGAGAGAGAGAGAGAGAGAGAGAGAGAGAGAGAGAGAGAGAGAGAGAGAGAGAGAGAGAGAGAGAGAGAGAGAGAGAGAGAATCCATCCACTAACACAGCAACAAAGAAAAAAATTAAAAAAAAACAAGCAAACAAACAAATCCTGGAACATAATTTCAGACTAAGAACGAGGATAGCAGGGGAAGAAGAAAAAGGGACAGAGGGGAAAAAGGAGAAAGAGGGGAGACACAGAATGGAGAGGAGGGGAAAAGGTACGAGGGAAGGGAAGAGCAGGAAATGAACGTGAAAAGGGGAATGAGAGGGGAGAGATGATGAGGGGAAAGGGGAGACGGGAAGGGAGATGAGAGGAGCAAGGAGAATAAGGGAGCGAAGCATTTAGATAACGGGGAGAAATGTGAGGGGAGAGGAGGGGGAGAGGAGGAAATAAGTGAGAGGAGAAGAGGATAGGGGAGGAGGAAAGAGGGGAGAGGAAAGGAGAACTGGCAGAGGAGAGGAAACTAAGAGAAGGAAGAGGGTGATGAGACGTAAGAGGAGACAAGGGGAGGGGAGGAATCGGAAAGGAGAGGAGGGGAGGGGAAGAAATCTACAGAGACAAGGGGAGGGGAGAGGGCTGGAGGCGTGGGGGTATTACAGGGAGACGCGAAGCACACACCCACCCCCCAAGGCAGCCAAGCAGCTACTGAGAGGCCATATCTAATGCAAGGGAAGTAATGCTCAGGCCAAACATCGGATAAATATTAGAGGCGGTTGAGGCGATGTTCCGGGGAGGCTCCTGCTGGGTATTCCTCCTCTTGTTACCTCCTTATCTTCCTCCCTCCTTCCTTCCCTCCGTTCCTACCTCATGCTGTTCTTTCTTTCCTCCTTCCCTTTTTCTATTCTTATCTGTCATTCTTCATATCTGCATTCCTCCTCCGTTTCTTTAATCCATTCCTAACTTGTGCTCTCCATTCCTTATTCTATTATTTGGTCTTCCTTTGTATTCCTTTCACTTGTATTACGCTTTCTACTTTTCCTCCTCCTCTCCTTCTCCTCCTCCTCCTCCTCCTCCTCCTCCTCCTCCTCCCTACCACTCTTCCAACTCATTTAAAATCTATGATCGCCGGAAAATGTCAGAGAGGAACAAAAGATAAATCGGCGCAATAAAAGTTTAATTCAATAATGTGTGTGCACGCGGCTGCCTTTGTGAGAGTACTGGATCCTCAATTAATCTGCATCACATAAAGGAATCTAATTACGCGCCAAAATAGCCGGTCATGCGTTCAGATTTTACAGAAACAATACAGAACAAAAATAGAGATAGACAGAGAATTAGTGTATTTTCTCTTCTAACAGTGTGCTTGACAACGGAGGGATAGGTATGTACGTGTTATGCTTCTCTTAAACGTACATTCATACATACAGACACGTACGAACGCAAGGAAGAAAAATAGTTATATAATTTTTTCTACTAGTGTGCTTGAGAACGCGGTATTATGACGAGAGAGACGGGTTTTGTACTTCTCTTACACGTACGTATACTCACACACACACACACACACATACATATAGACACAGACGCACAAAAAAAGTATATATTTTTTTTTTTTTTTTTTTATCTAGTGTGCTTGATAACTCCATATTATGACTAGGGAGGGATAAGTGCATGTTTTGTACTTCTCTTACACGTAGGTACACTCATACATACACACATACCTAAACACACACAAGCACTTATAAAACAATGGTTGTATACATAGATTCTTTTCACCAATGTGCTTCACAATGCAATACTGTGACCAGGTATACGTAGGTGTGTGTTTTATGCTTCTCTTATACTTACGTGCACACACACACACACACACACACACACACACACACACACACACACACACACGCCCTGACATCAATTACCGTCATCAATTCGCAACATAATGACACATATTACTCTTTCCACTTCGCGTCGTAAAAAGCCGACGTATTTTTCTGCCTCTCTCGCGCCCTGTCTGAATATAAATGAAATGGAAATTACAAATATAGTCCCATTTTGCAAGCCTCACTAGATATGAAAGGGAGATCAATGTAAGAAATTGCTTCCCGAATAGAGCGGTACATGAATGGAATAGGACAGAATGGACTCGGTAATCAGGTTGTTAGTGCGTGTTAGTACCGAGTCAATCAGGAATTTTAAAAGAAGATTAGACGAATTTACAGATGGGGATGATGGGTGAGAATTGGAAAGCCAATCAGGAGCTTTAAAGGAAGATTAAACGAATTTACATTTGTGGATGGTGGGAGGGAATTGGAAAGCATGTTTTTATCATACAGAGACTGCCACGTGTAGGACTTAACGGCTTCTTCCTTAATGAATCCACACCTGATTACTACAACTCTTGACTCCATTCGTTTATTCGTCTATTCCCATTCACCAACCAATCTGAAAACCACTTCCTTCTCTACACCAATATCTGAACCGTGGAAAAAGCTTCAGCGAGTCTTTGAACCATCATTATGAACCGCAGAGCCACTCACTCACGACTGCTTTGGATTCATTTGACCCGCGAAGCACTCACTCAGGAAACGACCGGGGAGGCAAGCGTCCATCCAATATTTGCAAAGGTGAGACAATACGGCGCAATTACCTGACGAAGAACTTGCCTCTCAAACTTCACAGATGGGGCGCCAATTGTCTCTGGACGCTCGACTCTGCTTCATTTGCGGCCGTAACGAAGCTTTGTCCGGGGGATCGACACTCGCGAAGCACCGAGCGAAGCACCGAGTTGATTCATTGGTGGTTCGTAAAAAGATTTGTTCCTGGCGACGCTCCGAATTCCTGTTTCGTTAAATTGAACAGATTATGAAGGATCCAGGAGAAGTTAGTGTTTTGTTATTGTGAAGAACACGATGATGAAATGTTGAGAGAGAGAGAGAGAGAGAGAGAGAGAGAGAGAGAGAGAGAGAGAGAGAGAGAGAGAGAGAGAGAGAGAGAGAGAGAGAGAGGTTAATTAAGTTATTCATCATTTGGGAGCATGAGTGAGTAGTAGTAGTAGTGGGGGAGGCGGTGGTGGTGGTGGTAGTAGCTTTGATATGATGATTAATAACTGGTAATAAAAACTACTACTACTACTACTACCACTACTACTACTACTACTAATAATAATAATAATAATAAACAATAATAACTAATTCGTAAGGATCTACAATCCAATAAAACAAGTGAACAACAATGAAATTTTCCTCTCCAAGCGTTTAACCTTCGACTTTTCAATCTCAAAAATGTCCATCAACCCACGTCAACAGCTGACCCGTGGAGGTAAACGGCGCAAAAGAAAGGAGGTAAATGGCGCAAAACAAAAGCGGTAGACGGAGCAAAACAAAGGCGTTAATGGCACAAACCAAGGGCGGTACATGGCGCATCAACAGAGGCGGTACATGGCGCGGCAACCCTGCATGCATTCCTTCCACTGGACACTGCAATAGTCGTAAAGCACACATTCTAATCGGTATTCGCAGATATGTAAACAGAACAATCCGGGCTATAAAACTGTTTAAAACTCGTGGTAGTTTGCATACGTGCTGCCTAACTTTCACGCCAGCTTTCGAAAACATGGCAACACTGCAGCTTAATCCTACTACACCTTTCTGGCCTTCCTTCCTTTTCCCCTTGTCTCTTACTTACCGCCGTTTTCTTTGTATATAGGAAATGTGACGTGAACGCATCCTGCCATCTAGCGGCGACTTAACACACTTACACTGCTATGAACACCCTTCGTTAACCTCCACTGCGTTGTAAATATTGTTTGCGTGAAGACAGACAAGACGAATGAGGGAAATTGAGGTTAACTGTCCTGTTTGCGAGTTTTGAGAAGTAAGAACAGAAATCGAGGAACCGATTACAAAAGTCTAGAGAAAACCAGTTGAAGGAAGAAGATCGAAGGAAGACAGCGAGTGAGAGGGATGGAATTGTGGTTCAGCTGTAAAGGTTACGAAACACAGAGGAAGATGCAAGGGACAGAAGCAACTGGAGAAAACTCGTACATGGCGCCAACCCTACGGAAAAGGCGAAAAAAAAAATATATATATACAGGAAAAGTCTAAAAAAGTTGATGGTTAAAGGTGGTTATTGGTGGTTATTGTCTAGCTGTTAAAGGGTTAAATCAGTCTATCAATAAGTTAATCAATGAATCCTCTTCTTCCTAATAATACAGAACATTACTCACCTCATCTCTCGTTTTCTTCAAGCCTCCATGATTGGCACTCGTCAGTCACCAACCCGCGCTGTCTAAAATACGTCCTTTAGCGAAATATTATCCGTATACGCTTGTTATTTAGCGAGAAACTGAGGCACAGACTTTACACGACACTGAAACATATGTACAAGTCCATCCAAAATTTCTCATATGTTTCAACCATCACATCTCACTTTGAACAGGCTGTAGCGTAATATACCAGAGTTTTCAAAGGTGCTTTCGTGGTTCTAAGGATAGTTTAACACGGATTCTACATCATTAGTTGGTAATATACGTACAATAATCGATCCGACACTTACCACAGACCTTAGCATGTCATCTCACTTAAAACATGCTGTAGCGTAAAATATCGGAGTTTTATTTAAGGATCTTGTGATTCTAGGGACAGTTTTACGTGATATTGGAGTTTTCAAGGCTGTTTTCGCGATTCTAGAGACAGTTTTATGTGATACTGGAGTTTTCAAGGATGTTTTCGTGATTCTAGGGACAGTTTTACGTGATACTGGAGTTTTAAGGATGTTTTCGCGATTCTAGAGACAGTTTTACGTGATACTGGAGTTTTCAAGGATGTCTTCGTGATTCTAGAGACAGTTTTACGTGACACTGGAGTTTTAAGGATGTTTTCGTGATTCTAGAGACAGTTTTACGTGACACTGGAGTTTTCAAGGATGTCTTCGTGATTCTAGAGACAGTTTTACGTGACACTGGAGTTTTAAGGATGTTTTCGCGATTCTAGAGACGGTTTTATGTGATACTGGAGTTTTCAGGGATGTTTTCGTGATATCGGAGTTTTCAGGTTTCAAGAGAACCAGAACAACCATCTCCGTATGCACTGAGAACTATACTGATGAGAGAACAAAGCGTTTCCCAACACGAGCACAGATTACTTCACACCCTTCACACATCTCGTCCACCATCACCTCCCGCGACTGGTGGTGGTGGTGGTGGTGGTCACGTGGTCAAGAGGGACGCCGCACCGCCAGTTAGCACTTAATTACTCACTTATATCCACTTGCAAAGCTCATAACTCAAAGGTAAATAACGTTTTCCCGCCGCTATCTATAAATCTTCATTACGTTCTTGCAGTCAGCGCGGAAAAATCGTGGCCACAGTGCTTGGTTATAATTAGTCTTGTTAAACACAAGCCGGTTACTTTCAGCCATGCATCAGGGAGAGGGAGAGGAGGGGGACGGGGAAACCACTCTCACGTCGCTCAGTCCTCGCCACCACAGTGAAGGAAAGATGAACTGACAGGAGAGGAAAGAGAGAGTTGTGGAGTTTTGAGGAGAGAATGAAGAGAAAGGGTAAAAGTATATTTGAATTTTGAAGAGAGAAAAAGGAGAGAGGAAGAATTTAGAAACGAGATAGAGGAGAGGAGAGTAAGAAGATACTGTGCAAAGGAAAATAAAGTAGAGAAAAAAAAATGGTTAAGAGATTTTTGGAGAGAGAGAGAGAGAGAGAGAGAGAGAGAGAGAGAGAGAGAGAGAGAGAGAGAGAGAGAGAGAGAGAGAGAGAGAGAGTAGATAGAAACACATAATACATCCAATCTCCCAAAGTGGCAGTACTTACCATGCATTCTCTCTGTTATTCACACATTAACTTACAACAAATGTCGGGAACACTGATTGAAAACCTGCCAATCACCTTCAGTATTTACTCCAATGTGCCTTCTATTGGATTACGCCCAGCCATTAGCATCATTCTTCCACCCCCGTCTGCTACCCGCGCCTCCCTCACCCTCATTGGCCTCCCTCACTCCTCCCTGTGTTTTTTTTTTCCTAGCACAATGAGAGATGATTTTTGCGGAGCTATACAAAGAATACTTTCAATATACGTAAGGATATTTCAATTTGCTCGTGATTTGTGGCTTAGTTTTCATCTTATGTATATTTCTGATGGACCATTTCTGCATGCCTTGTATAATTTGTTTGGTGTGGTCAATAAAACATCTATCTATTTATTTATCTATGTGTTTCAGATGCGGGCGTCGGTCTAGGGTGGAACTGGGAGATGTGGTGGACCTACGACGGCATCTCAGGTTAGTCTCGCCTCTTCTTTATCTGTCACGGAGCAGCTATGTGTCTATGGGCCGTATTCTGAAAGGCTTTGCTCTCTCACTACGACTGTTTTCAAAGCCCGCAGCGTGATTAGCCGGGTTCTCAAGAGTGTTTCTCTGGTTGATAATGTGGTAACCTTGTTAATCTGTCAATAGAAACGTAAAATCACTCTTGAAAACCCTTGTACTTTCACCACGACTATTTTCTAAGGCCACAGATAATTAGGCGGGTTCTCTAAGAGTGTTCCTCCATCACTACAAACGTAAAAAAACATCCTTAAAAACCCGTGTAACCATCTAAAGTAGAGCCTTTTGAAAGTAGTAGAGGTGCGATGCAGAAGCTTTTCAGAATATAGTCGTTTATCAGGTGCTGTGTTGTGCTGGAGAAGGTCTGGTAGTGTCACTCTGGCCTACGTATATCAAGGCGCCCAGTTTCTCTCTCTTCTGCCTTTACTACATGATATATACAGATGCTTCCGGCCAACTGCTGTACTTTGCCATGTTGTCTTCTATTTTGGTTTAGTTGTTCCCTTTTTCTACTGGAGTTTATGACTGAGTTTGGATTAGTTTACAGGTACAGATAAGTTTCCAGACTCATGAATCCGAAGATTAGAATAGAACGACCATTTTCATAACAATAATAACAATAAAAATAGTAATAATAATAATAATAACCTAACCTAAAACAGTCGTACTCGTAACTGTCACCACACGAGCAGGTTCACAGGTTCACAGGTCCACAGGTACAGGTTCACAGGTTCAAAGAAGCGGGCGAACCTTCACGACCACTAAAAACCACAAACCACGAACCAGAACCATCACACGGCGACACGAGTAACGCGCGACTGAACCCAAAGTGAACCTGATCTCATCCCGGGAAGCGTCTCATTAATACTCAGCGGAGTGTTAACGCAGACATAATGCGGCTGGGCTGGGTAATTACCTACACCATCAGCCAATATTAAACGGCCTTATTTCGCGGCGCATCTTTCAGTTTCAATTAATTTTATCCACTTGGGGAGTCAGAAAAGTGCGTGTGTGTGTCGTTTGATGCCGCGCTGCCTCGTCCGCCGCCAGATGTCGCGTGTGTGAGGTTGAAAGTAACAGTCGGGTTTGACTACATTTATTTTTTTCTTTCTGGACATCTCTTTTCCTGAACTTAAAGGCTTGTTGGTGAATTGCAATGGTGGTGGTGGTGGTGGTGTATGGTGTGAGTGAGTGAGTGAGTGAGTGAGTGAGTGAGTGAGTTGGTTGGTTGGTTGGTGAGTGAGTGTGTGTGACTTAGTTGGTTAGTTAGTTAGGAAATTGGATCATCAGTCAGTCAATTTGTTAATTAGTTAGTGAGTAAATCAGTTAGCTACATAGTTAGTCTGTCAGCTTTATCAGGTATTCAGTTCATTAATCACTCAATCACTTATTCACTTATTTATTCAGTTATTTATTTAGTTAGTCATCAGTTTATTTCTAACGCAAAAATAAGACAGGCCAAAGGACAAAAAACGGGGAAAAAGGCCCATAATTTCTCACTCCTTAAAAAGAAAAGCCAAAAGAAGATACAAAGTTTAAATGGAAGTTGCTGGTTCTAAATGAAGGTTTTATGAAATAATGTTTTGTCAGAGGTGGTGGTGGTGGTGGTGGCAGTGGTGGTATCTGCCAAGGAAGAGGCTATAGTGAGAGAGAGAGAGAGAGAGAGAGAGAGAGAGAGAGAGAGAGAGAGAGAGAGAGAGAGAGAGAGAGAGAGAGAGAGAGAGAGAGAGGAAAATCAAATTCTCTCTCTCTCTCTCTCTCTCTCTCTCTCTCTCTCTCTCTCTCTCTCTCTCCCTCCCAACAACTTTCTCCATTTAAGTTCGAAGGTTTGCAATACCTTTTCCTTCGGATCCAGTCCATGTATCTGTTTCTCTCTCTCTCTCTCTCTCTCTCTCTCTCTCTCTCTCTCTCTCTCTCTCTCTCTCTCTCTCTCTCTCTCTCCCCTGTGTGTGTGTGTGTGTGTGTGTGTGTGTGTGTGTGTGTGTGTGTGTGTGTGTGTGTGTGTGTGTGTGTGTGTGTGTGTGTGTGTGTGTGTGTGTGTGTGTGTGTGTGTGTGTGTCAACGTGTCAATCTTTTGTGGGTGCGTCTGTCAAGTGTGTGTGTGTGTGTGTGTGTGTGTGTGTGTGTGTGTGTGTGTGTGTGTGTGTGTGTGTGTGTGTGTGTGTGTGTGTGTGTGTGTGTGTGTGTGTGTGTGTGTGTGTGTGTGTGTGTGTGACTGACCTGTCCGTTTGTATGACAGTCTGTCTGCTACTCTCTCTCTCTCTCTCTCTCTCTCTCTCAAATGAACCACTGAGAGAGAGAGAGAGAGAGAGAGAGAGAGAGAGAGAGAGAGAGAGAGAGAGAGAGAGAGAGAGAGAGAGAGAGAGAGAGAGAGAGGTCTTTACCCACAAGCCCCCTCCACGAGTCATCAAAACACCCTTATTTCCAAAGACCAACAGAGCGCGTGGTTCCAAATGGTTCCAAATCCGAATATAATCGCGAGGTGACTGATGCATAATGAACCTCCGTGCCTCGTTTGATGGCAGGATGCGTGACACTGACTAACTTATCACAACCTAACGGTGATTACAATTTAACTTAGTATTACGGCCTAGCTTGACTTAAATTCACAACTTTTATATCACGGCTTAGCTTATTTAATTTAAACTCGCAAGTTTTATATCTTATTTAACTTGGGATCACAACTTACAATCAACTTATTTTTCTTATTTTACTTAGAATTAAAACTTATTTATCTTTCTTAACTTAGAATCAACTTACTTATTTTATTCAGAATCACATCTTATTTACCTTACTTAATATCACAACTTGGAATCAACTTATTTTTCTTATTTTACTTAGTCACAACTTAATTACCTTACTTTACCTACGATCAAAATTTCACTAACCTAACTAAGACTCACAATTTGACTTATTCAACTTATTTAACTCAGGGTCACAAGTTTACTTAGAATCATGACTTTTTTATCTTATTTTATTTGGGATCAGAACTTAACTTATAGAATGACAACTGAACTTATCCAGCTTACTTAACTTAGCATCACAATTTGTTTAACTTATTTTGTTTACGATCCCAACTTAACTTATTAAAAAAAAAAAAAGAAAGAGGCAATTGTAAGACATAATACTAAGACTATGTGAAAATTTTCCAAACCCGTAGGAAAAAGAATGTACTTTTTTACACACACACACACACACACACACACACACACACACACACACACACACACACACACACACACACACAGAAACACACACTTTGACGTAGAGAAAACGCAAACTTCAAAGAGAGAGAGAGAGAGAGAGAGAGAGAGAGAGAGAGAGAGAGAGAGAGAGAGAGAGAGAGAGAGAGAGAGAGAGAGAGAGAGAGCAACAAGTGACATCAAATCCAATTTCGACCTACCAAAACAAAAATAAGAACAAGCATTTCGGAGACAACACAAGGCTCACCGTGAATATGTAGACAGTGATGCTTCTTAGAGCCAGCGGGAAGCGAGGCGGGAGGAGGAGGCGGGAAGAGGAGGCGGGAGGAGGAGCGAAGAAGCCGGAGGAAGGGGTGGGAGGAGGCGAGAAGAGGCTTGAAGAGGAGAGAAGAGAAGGCAGAAGGAGGAGCCGAGAAGAGGGGGAGACGCAGGGGGGAGAGACGAGAGGAGGATGCAGGAGGAAGAGGGGGAAGGAGGCGGGAAGTAATTGGAGGAGGCCGGAAGAGGTGGGAGGGGTCAGAAAGAGGCGGGAAGAGGGGGGATGAGTCAGGAAGAGACGGAAAGAGGCTTCAAAAGACCAGGGAGAGGAGGGAGGAGGAGCGAAGAGGAGGCGGGAAGAGGCGGGAAGAGCCGGGAAGAGGTGGGAAGCGAAGGCGGGAGGAGCCGAGCGAGAGAGAGAGAGAGAGAGAGAG
>NC_087182.1:1346254-1351254 GCF_035594125.1 Scylla paramamosain
TTTCATTACGACTGTTTATTAAGGCCAAGATGATGATTAGCCACGTTCTCAAGAGCATTTCTCCTGTTCTCTTTGTTTCTCTGTCACTATAAACGCAAAAACATCCTTAAAAGTCAGTTTCATTTCATCACGACTGTTTATCAAGGCCACAGAGATGACTAACCACGTTCTCAAGAGTGTTTCTCAAGTTGATAATGTAAAAACCTTGTTAATCTGTCAATGGAACCATAAAAACGTCCTCAAAACCCGTGCCACTTCAACTAGAGCCTTTTGAAAGTAGTGGAAGTACGAGTAGGTGCGGCACAGAAGTGTGTCAGAATACTGGTCCCTGTCGCAAGGCGGTGAGGAGGCGTCGGTCCCTTTCAGCGCATCAAGTCAGCCAATTTCGCTCTTATTGCATATTTCGACACAACAACTTGGGTGGACAGACGCTCCCGGCATCACTTTGAGGTTCAGGTAGCAGGGGAGGGACCCAACCAGCGCCTCGCCTGTCCTCTGCCGACTCACCACGGGGACACACAGAGAGGAAGCGAGGAATGTATGCGAGAGAGAGGAAGAGAGATGCGTATATGAGAAAGGGAATAGAGGATAAGCATTGAGAAAAGGGGATGGTGAGGAAGAAAACAAGGGGTGTAGGAGAGGGAAGGAGAGATGTACTTAAGAAAAGGATTGGGGATATATAATGAGAAAAGCAGTGAGTGAACAGGGATTAAAATGTGAGAAAATGAATAAGAAATAATATTCTCTATTGCACTAACACGAGAACAGGGAGAGAGAGAGAGAGAGAGAGAGAGAGAGAGAGAGAGAGAGAGAGAGAGAGAGAGAGAGAGAGAGAGAGAGAGAGAAAGAGAGAGGAAGAGAAATACGTTTGTGACAAAGGAAAGAAAGAATGAAGGAAGAGAGATACGTAAGTAACAACGCGAGAAAGAATAAAGAAAGAAAGATACGTTAACGACAAACGGGAAAAGAATCAAGGAAGAAATACGTAAATGACAGAGGAAAAAAAAAGGAAGAAACGAGGAGATAGTAAAATGACAGAGGGAAAAAAAAAGAAACTAAAAATATGTAAATGACGGAAAAAAAAGAAGAAACGAAGAGATAGTAAATGATAAAGAAAAAAAGAAATAAAGTAAGAGATACGTACATAACAAGGGAAAAAAGGGATAAATGAGGAAGGATACGTACATGACAAAGGGAAAAATAAATAAATAATAGGTACAGATCCTTTACTAACATCCCTTCCCCTCCCCTCCCCCTCCACCCCACCTCCGTAGCACAAGTAGGTTAATCTTAGCCTAGCAGAAGCAAAATGAATGCAAATGTCGGGGTCAAAATTATAATCTGGATATAATTATTGGCTTTCATATATCAAGGTGTGCTGGAGTTTTAAAGCTACACGACCCTTTGCTCTGTGTGTGTGTGTGTGTGTGTGTGTGTGTGTGTGTGTGTGTGTGTGTGTGTGTGTGTGTGTGTGTGTGTGTGTGTGTGTGTGTGTGTGTGTGTGTGTGTGTGTGTGTGTGTGTGTGTGGAATTGAACAGTAGTACAAGAGGCGTCCAAAAATGTATAATGCAACAGGCTATTAGTTGTGAAATGAGCAGTCTAGGGAATAAACATACGGCACGGCTCTTTCCAATGCGAATGTGTGTGTGTGTGTGAAAGCGTCACAGAGAAAATAACAGAGAATATGAACAAAAAAAATGACGATGACGAATGGAGGAGGAGGAGGAGTAGGACGACGACTTCAAAAGATCACAAAGGAAAATCAAGGAGGAACAGATTTTTTGGCAACACTCACGAAGGCAGGATAGCAAGAGACCTTTCAGTCCAACAGGGAAGCAAACTCACTCAGCCCAGCCTTCCGTCCCGCGCCTCTTCCCTGTTCACTGGCACGACAAAAGGTTTCATTTCAATCAGTATTGCTGTAAAGATTCCCTCTCTAGTATTCAAACCCTTTCATCTCACGTGTCTATCTTTATTCACTCTTACTCACTCGCTCACTCACTCATTCACTCACTCGACACTATTCTGCCTCTTTTCTTTATTTTTTTCGCTTCATTTTAATCAGCAGTGTTGTAAAAATTCCTTCTTTTAAAATTTAGTATCTGATCCTCTCATCTAAGGCACCTTTATCTTTATTCATTCAGTCAGTCACTCTCATTTTTTCTCTAACTTATTTACTCACTCACTACTACATTCCCTTTCTACCACCGCCACCTCTCTCTCTCTCTCTCTCTCTCTCTCTCTCTCTCTCTCTCTCTCTCTCTCTCTCTCTCTCTCTCTCTCTCTCTCTCTCTCTCTCTCTCTCTCTCTCTCTCTCCATTTCCTTCTCTAGCATCCTAGCCCTTTCATCTCATGTGTCTCTACCTATATTCACTCACTCACTCGCTCACTCAGTCCCCCTCTCTCCTCCCCCTCTCCCTCTCTCTCTGCTGCAGCACCACACATTCAACAAATTCACAGACACATCATCATTCCCAGACACGCATAAATCATGTTCATTTTCGCTGCCCTGTACGCTTGCTCGCTCGCCCGCACCCACCAACCAACCAGCCGCCTACCTACCCACCCACGCCCACGCCCACCCACCCACATACTACCACACCCACGCCCACGCCCACCTGCCTGCCTCCCTGCCTGCCTGCCTGCCTCACTGCGCTTGGTGGCTGCGCGGGAACACAAAATTAATATGGAGTAATATTTGTGATTCTAACTTTTAACCAGAAACAGCGGCGGGTCTCCGGAGATTTACATATCATGAATACTTGGAACTAGGCCATACAGGGATACATTTTATTCTGTCTCTCTTGATTTTTCTTTTTTTTTTCGCTTTTTCTTTTTTTCCCCCTCTCTCTTGTTCTCTTTTTTTCTTTCATTTTTTTTTTCTTCGGTAAGTTTCATCAATGTAGTCTTTTTTTTCGTGTATATGTCTCTCTCTCTCTCTCTCTCTCTCTCTCTCTCTCTCTCTCTCTCTCTCTCTCTCTCTCTCTCTCTCTCTCTCTCTGATTGGTTCTGCGGGTGATATTCTTTTCTTTTCCTTTTTTTTTTTTTTACATGTCAAGAAGAGTGGCCAAGGACGGACACACACACACACACACACACACACACACACACACACACACACACACACACACACACACACACACACGGGAGAGGATAAAAAAAAAACCCGGTAAATTCGTCGGCTCCCTCAGAATAGAAGTAATTTATATAAAACATTTAAAACATTGGTCAGTTTAGTTCTGGCAGCTCCTCTATGTTCCTCTCTTGAAGCGGTTAAGCTCCTCAGTTCTAGAAATAATTCCAAAACTTAATAAAATCACCTACTATTAATCACAAGAGTAGATAAGTCACGTAGTAGTAATAGATGAGCCAATAAACGTGATTTTCAACGTCTTCACTACGACCAATCTCATCTTAACTCTTTCACTGCGCCAGTAAACAATTAGCACCACCAGAAGCAATACGTGAGGTCTTTATAAGCGTCTACAAGAAAGCTAGCGATGAAAAAGAATATATTTCGCAATTTCTTTCCAGTTAAAAAATTGAATGTGGCTGCAGAACAAGTAAAGATGTCTCAGAATGACTGGTAATTAGCGAAAAAAAAGATAAAGAAAACAAAAATAGATAACGTGAAAGATAAACGTGTACTTCTAGATTATAAAAAAAAAAAAAAAAAAAAACGGGAAATTAAATGTGTACTAAGTGGCAGTCAAAGGATTAAACTGTACTCCTGTAATGGTATATGAGATCAAATTAAACTGATGTCGTAGTGAAGAGAGACTTAAAGGTTTGCGTACTGAGAGGAGAGAGGCAGCGTGCATCCACCCTCAAGGTTAGATACACACTGATCAGTTGACACTCAGTACTCTGCTTTTTTTGTACTTAAGTGCGTGCATTGTTCTGCCACGCTTCGAGTCTTATGTCCTGTGTCTTGGAAATAGATTTTATTGTAAGGTAATCTAGAAAATTGTCTCCTGAATCTAGATGAGGCATGTTAAAAAAAAAAAGTGAATCTGGTTCCTAAATGAAAAACAGTGAAACATAAAATAAGCAAATAAGTAAATAAACAAATGAAAAATAAGTAAAAGAATAATTTTAAAAATTAACTCAACTCCAAAATTTAGATGAAACTCGGGAACAATAAACATTAAAAAAAAAAAACACACACACACACAAAAAAGAGAAAGATTTAAAGTGACCTCCGAGATTTTGATTAAACTTAGCAAAATAAAGAAACACTTATTAAAAAAAGTAAATATATCAACAAACAGCTAAACAATTAAGGAACAAACTGTCCCTGTCACTGTTACTAACACGGGAAGGAAAAGCAAGAGGACAGAAAAGCGCAATTCCCGCTAACTAAATAGATAAACAGATTACATGAATAACACTCCAACACCTGAAAAAAAAAGAAGAAAAAAAAAAAGCGAGACTTCCCGCTAACTAAATAGATAAACAGATTAAAGGCATAATATGAAGGAAAAAAGGAAAGGATAAAATGTAATCTCTCCCTAACTAATCAGATGAACAAATTAAATAAACAAGTAAACACATGAAGGAAAAGAGAATAAATAAATAGATAAATAACACTCCAAATTATGAACACACACACACACACACACACACACAATTCCCACAAACTAAACAGACTAACAAATTAAACACAAAACACTCAGGCATGTACGTACACACTCGTATACACACAGTGATGCAAATCTTGGGAGATGATAAACAATATACAATAAACTTTCCGTCACGGCATTTACTCTTTTCAAATATTTCACGCGTGCTGAATTCACACAGCTGGGCCCAGACATGGCAAATATTTTCAGAATGCAAATAGAACACAAATCTTTCCTGGCAGGACGAGGAAGAGAGAGAGAGAGAGAGAGAGAGAGAGAGAGAGAGAGAGAGAGAGAGAGAGAGAGAGAGAGAGAGAGAGAGAGAGAGAGAGAGAGAGAGAGAGAGAGAGAGAGAGAAAGGGGGGGGTACTCCGCCG